>NC_139518.1:57657294-58111209 GCF_947247035.1 Vipera ursinii | reverse complement strand
CACATCACCTCTTGTGCATTCCCAAACACCCTTCCCAACCCAATCCATGCTGTCTGCCCTATATTCTATTCCTGACCTGCATGCGTTGTGCACTTCACAATAATCCCGAGACAATCTTCCCAACCCATATATGTCATTTCAGTATGGCATCTCACAAATACCCCTTGACAAATGTCATTACCATGCATGCCCTGCTTGACCCATGCAGCATCCCTTACACACAGCCATGACCCTCCCATGCATTCTTCTTGTCCTGGGCTACCACCATCTTGCATACTCTACCTGATCCACACAGTACCTCTTGCATACTCCAACACACTCTTGATGACCTCTACTGTTCATCCACATCATGCCCTCCCTGATCCACATGGCACCTCTGGCACATACCTACATACAATTTCTGATTCACATTCCCATGCATCCCTTGTTCCCTCCCTTACCTGGCAGTAGCCACTTACCTGCCTGCTGGCCTTGGCTTGCAACTTCCTGCTGACTTCTACACTAAGATATTCCCTGGAGACTTTCATGGACAAAATGAATGGAGAAGCCAGCAACCATTTCAGGGAGGGAGGGAGGGAGGGAGGGAGGAAGGAAGGAAGGAAGGAAGGAAGGAAGGAAGGAAGGAAGGAAGGAAGGAAGGAAGGAAGGAAGGATTGATTCTCATGCTTCCTGCAAGCTTCACCCAAGGAAACTCAGTGAGGAAGCTGACAGGAAGCTGGAGGTTGTTCATTTCTCTGAAATGATGATTCAATTTGTCATGTTGTCTAGTAGTTTTATATTGCTGGTCTTTTGCCCCTTCCCATCCCCACCCATAGCTGATCTCTGCATATGCTGTATTAAGTTGAATCACTTCTCAAAATTCCTTCCCTCTCCAGCTTTCTTTGAACTCATTTTGCCTTTCTCTCATTAAATTGAATGAGATTGTAAAATGTTCTTTTAGATTATTAACTGATTGTTTGATGGCCTTGTGTGTCATTAACCTTAAATATTCTCTCTGCTAGATTTTCAATAAATTGTCAACTGATTATTATTTGATTGTCCTATATACCCTTAATCTCAAGCCCTATTAAATTGAATAAGATTAAATTAGTTACTAATTATAATTTCATTACTGGACTTTTAGCTTATTACTCTATCTTGCTCAAAATCTTGAGAGAATTGGTACATACTATGACAGCAGCAAATCCAGTGAGAACTTCATGCTAACAAAAAAGCATTTCTGGGCTTTCCCCCCAGATTTTATCATTCAAAACAGAGCTGGGAGATGAAAGATAGGGAGCATGGTAGACAGTCTGTCCATTGAGAAGACAGGAGAAACCCAGTGGGATGTACATCCAATGCTGAGATTGGATAGAGAGGGAGGAAGCCTACTCATTTTGTAAGAAAGACAAGGAAGTAGCATATTTGCAATTTTGTAAAGGGTAGCTGCTGGTTTAATGCCCATATTTGGGATGGAGAGGTGATGTTCAAAATGCACATGATGTATATTCAAAAGAGAAATTTATCTAAAGTCAAGCAGGAATGACTTCCACATATATATTACACATTATGCTCCAAGGAAAATGTAAATATTGAGACCATTGCTTTTAAGGTTTAGACTAATCGATACCGCAAATTGACTGTAGAACAAAAAAGGAGACAGTCACAAATTCAATATTTATATTGTTTTTAGGTATGTCTTTCTGTTCTTCTATTATTTTTAATATTTATAAACAGTAACATACGAGGGCTTTATTACTAAGCCAAAAAATGCACATGCTCTTAAAGAAGAGTGAAAAACGTACTACATAGCAGAATTCTAAGTAAACCACATTTCCTCTTCCAACCAAATGAAGATACTTGGCTGAATTTTCTTGGAGTCGCAGTCCCCAACACATTTTGAGATTGTCAGTTTGAATAAGACTGAATTAAGATTTGCCTCAAACACCTTAATATAAATGCATGTTGAAATCACTTCTTTGTAGAGGAAACTGCTTATAGAGAGAAAGCACGCCTCAACCATCTGTCATTCCGTTATTACTTTCCATCTTGCAAAGAAAATAACTTAGACATTTAATATTTGTTGTGGTGAATTTATTTCATGTTTTGACTGGTGTCAACTAAGGCAAAAAACAAAACAACTAAGGCAACAGGCATAAGTAATTTTTAAAAAGCATTCAAAAATCTGAAATGCAATTGAAATTTATATATTAATTATTTTGTCACTGCTTGTAAAATAATATTGATTCTTCTATCCCTATACAGGATAGAAACAGAATACTGAAATGTTTGCATTTTTGTTATTACAAACAAACCTGTGAAAGTCTTAATGTAAGAATCTCAGCAAGATATATAGAACTTATTTCTACAGAGATTTCATTTGGATGAGAAAAGTTCAAAATTATAGACAACAACACAACCCACAAATTCCCTTCGTGCAAAATCATTAACTATGATAATGGTATGATTTCATTTATTTCATTTTACTATTCTGGAAGGCACTCAAGATGAATGGTATTAAAAACAAAAACATAACAAGTCAAGTAACTAACAGTAAATGATTTGTACATAGATATATCTGTACAAATTTCCTAAACTCTGAGAAAATAAGAGCCAAACACAAATATGGAGATAAAGTGTTCTGCGCCCTAGAAGCAATGCAGAGGAAGGCCTCTCTCACATTCTGGAAAGGTCAAGGAGGCATCTAAAAAAGGGACTCAAGTGTACACTGATTGTAATTGGGCAAAAATATTCCTTATCAGAGTTAAGGCCATCCCTTTTGTATTGTGGCAAAAGGCTAACAAGCTCTCCAACAAATTAGCCAGCATTTGGACTATACTATGAATCCTTCAAGTGTAGTGCCAATGCCTGAAGTAAATTTGTGAACTCAGTGGAAGCTGAGAATCAAGGAACAATGCCAGACTCACTCTGTGTGTGTGTGTGTGTGTGTGTGTGTGTGTACACAGACACACACATCCAGCACAAACAACAAATAATAAAATGTGTAAAAAATAAAAAAGTGATCCAAATACCAAATTGCATATGTGTGTGTGTCTCTGTGTATAATATATATGTGTGTGTATATATATATATGTATGTATATGTGTGTGTGTGTGTGTATGTGTACACACACACACACACACGTATGTATGTATATCCCTTTATACATTGGGGTCAAATATCAATGATACCTCATTTTATTAAAAATTCTTTCAAGCTATAAAAGGTAAAGGTAAAGGTTCCCCCACACATGCGTGCTAGTCCTTTCCGACTCTAGGGGCCGGTGCTCATCTCCGTTTCAAAGCTGAAGAGCCAGCGCTTGTCCGAGGACGTCTCTGTGGTCATGTGGCCAGCATGACTAAATGTCAAAGGCGCACGGAATGCTGTTACCTTCCCACCATAGTGGTCCCTATTTTTCTACTTGCATTTTTACGTGCTTTCGAACTGCTAGGTTGGCAGAAGCTGGGACGAGTAACAGGCGCTCACTCTGTTACGCGGCACTTGGGATTCGACCCACCAAACTGCCAACCTTCTGATTGACAAGCTCAGTGTCCTAACCCACTGAGCCACCGCGCCCCTTTTTTTCAAGCTATAATTTAATCTAAGTTTTAGTCCATTACTCCATACATTCTCCCATTTATCAAACGTTATGCTATTCCCGAAATGTTTTGCCCATTTTACCAAACAATCTTTAACATATTCATCTTCCACATTCATCTTGAGCAACATTTTATATACTTTAGCAATCAGGTGGTCATTGCCAGAATATAAATTATGTCCAATTCAGATTTAGTTCCTGTGAAAACAAAACACCACCTCCATCTTTACTGAATTTAATTTCAACTTGTTTATTCTCATTGAGGCCATTATCAGACCTAGGCAATATTCATGGATAGTGACTGCTTCCTGAAAGCTGATTGGTAAGGAACAGTAAACTTCTCTCAATACCTTTATACAGAAGTTGTACAGCATGAAGGACAAGATGGACATCAGTGAGAAAACATATCAAAGACTTAAAGATTTGAGACAGGAAGACCAACTTTTAGTAGATAGTCCAGAAGAATACTATGTCAATATTACTAAGAGCTTTGAGAGATCTAGAAGTAGCAAGGCTATAATTCCTAACCAGTTTTTGGCATAGGTCATTCACAAAGCATCCAATGTAATATCAATACCATAACATAGATGACAGAATTGAAATGGAACTAGAAAATCAATATTATTTGGAGCTGCAAAGCCACCATGTTTTTGATCATTTTCCTAGAAATTGAGCATTTGAGATTGGTTTATAATATTGCATGAGTCAAGTGGTAGTTTCTTCACTGAATATATTTGGTAAAAGACTACTGCCTTTTTTTTACAGAACATATACACCCATCAACAGAGAGATACTCAATGCTTGCTTTAATCAGAGAGCCATTGCCACCGTGGGCTGAACTGAGTGGCAAGGTTTAAGTAAGCATGTAGTAGCTTTCCTCTCTCCATGCATCTTGTCTACATCCTCAAGTTTTACAAACTGAAATAATCTAAAGTAACAATGGATGATAAATCAGTCACTTTCAGATTGACAAGATATTTTGTCATTTTGTCAAAACTAAGTCTATGTCAGGGGTAGGCAACCTCAGCTCTTTTATGACTCATGGACTTCAACTCCCAGAATTCCTGAGTCAGCTGACTGAGGAATTCTGGGAGTTGAAGTCCATGAGTCATATAAAGAGCCGAGGTTGCCTACCCCTGGTCTAGGTAATGTAGCCTTCCAAGATAGCTACAACAATAATTTCCATGATACAGATTTTCAATCAATTGACAGAATATCCAACAATGCACCATCTTTGATTAATTGGCCATCCCTTTTGTATTGTGGTAAAAAGCTAATGAGATCTCCAACAAAATTAGCTAGCTTTTAGAATATCTTATGAATTCTTCAAATTCAGTGCAAATGATTACTGAATACTTTAGAATAGATTTTTAAAATCCAGCAGATTACTCATATTCTGCCTACTTAAAAATACACCACTAGATTCATCTTAATAACATCCCAGTTTAAAATGCTTTATCCATTTTCTAGAGAGCAAAGAGTAGATAAATGATACCTTCTGAATAATGTCTGTTCTAGAAGCACTTCAGCTTTGCAGGTGAAAAAAAATGCTGTTTTTCCAAAACAGAAGGACAAGCAAACTTTTTCAAGAAGCTGATCTATATGTTAGCTAATCTTCTTAAATGCCTTTTTGCATTTCTCTTTGAATCTAAACAATTCTCAGGGACTACATATATTTGCTGTCATTCTGTCTCAGAAGGAAGGAAAGAAATCTTTGAGAATTCCAAGTTGAAAATGTTTAAACTACATCACAAATTTGAGACACTTGTAGACATTAACAAAAAATACATATGCATATCACCCACAGTTCTGCATAACAGAACAAGTATTTATAAAATCTTTTGAGTTCTGCAGAAACATTTATCAAATAAGATTGTTATCACCACCAGGCAACTTCCCTGATTTATGCTTTTTAATAATTCAAATACTATGTTGTGATCTTGATTTGACCTAATAAAATTTGTCATGTTAAAGAGGCAATTTTAGCTCAGCTAAAGTTTAACACCTCTTCCAATATTTCTGTCATCATCAGCCTAGTTATCTATTAACAGAGGGGGGCCCAAACCCCAGTCTGTATACTGGTACCGGGCTGCGGCATGCCAGCAACCAGGCCACACAAACAAGCAAAGCCCCATCTGCGGGATGCAGGCAGCACACAAAACCACGCTCGCTCCAGTCCGTGGAAAAACCTCTCTCCACGTAACTGGTCCCTGGTGCCCAAAAGCTTGGGGTGTGTGTGAAAGCCCTAAAAAGCAGGCATATACATAGAATGAAGGCTACTGCTAAGCTTGTAAGCCGCCCTGAGTCTTCGGAGAAGGGAGGAATATAAATGGAATTAAAATAAAATAAAATAAATAAAATAAAAGGTTGGGGACCTCTGTATTAACATACTGCTGATGCCACTTTACATCATTATTTTGTATGTCCTCTCAGGTGTTCTTGATTTCAAAGGCTTAAATTCTACTTGGAAAGGATAGCTTGATTCTGCATTGTGAATAAAATTCCCAGTGATATCCAGGTCAGTCTTCCCAGCTTGCTGCTTCCTAGACATATTTAAATAAACATCATTCACAACCAGGAATTTCACAATCGGATTTCTGATATTAAGGGGATTCCCACACTAGCCCTCTTTTTCTCATCCAAAGGAATCACTGCAACATCATTTTTCTTTCATCTCTGTCCCTCATCCCATTTCTCATACCAGGTACATTTCTCAGAGTTAACTGTGGCTTCTTTGTTACATTTTTAAAAATAATTTCCCCTTCTAGAAATAATCTGTTCTTGTCTCTGCTGTTTCCCTAAGTACTTTATCTACTTGCTCTACTATCCAGACTCACTGTAATCTGGTATATTTAAGCAATTATCTTATTTCCATGGCTAGATTCTGAAACTAGCTCCCAAACTAACAGATTTACACTATGTCTGCCTCCAATTTGGTTTTCAGAAAAATATGTTCATGAACATAACAGTACTGTTGGTGGATACATACAGAGATGTTTGTCCAAAATGAACAGTATAAAAGTTCATCTTGTTGTGTTTCTGGTCTGGTCTACTTGGGAAGCTGACAATATAAGAGATTTGCTGTTAGCTCTGAAGCACAGTCCCATTATAATAGAAGAGCATCTGGATGAAGAATTGTATTCCATAATGTTAGAGCCTTGGTGGAGCAGTGGGCTAATGCCTCCTTAAGTAACACCAGCAATTAGTGCAGGTTCGCATCCCACCAGGCTCAAGGTTGACTCAGCCTTCCATCCTTCCGAGGTAGGTAAAATGAGGACCCAGATTGTTGGGGGCAATTAGGCTGACTTTGTAATAATGCCGCTTGGGGTGTGTGTGAAAGCCCTAATAAGCAGGCATATACATAGAATGAAGGCTACTGCTAAGCTTGTAAGCCGCCCTGAGTCTTCGGAGAAGGGCGGGATATAAATGGAATTAAAATAAAAATAAAAAATAAAAAATATTTTGCCTTTCAGGTTATACAATCCACATCAGAGCCATTAAATTTTACCGAGTAGCCCAAACCATGGCCACATTTTGCCACATTTCTTTGTATCTGGCACTGTCTTAGCTTTCTTACTTCCTGAACTGTTATTATATGCATTTGTTTTTAAATATATTGTGGGAAACGTGATATACAAAAGCAGTTACCCAGGGCAATGAAAAATGTTTCAGTACGAAGAAAGGTCATTTTTTCCATTCCTATCCAGAATACAAGGCCAGGGGCAAATCCATTCCCCGTATTACAGTGTCTACATGGAATCATCTGATGTGTAACAACATTATTTCAATGACATCATCTATGAAATTATACATACTCAATATTCTGTCCCCATCTGGCTTAAGCAGTATTATGCAGAGTGCAAAAAAAGTATAAAAGTAATAAGCCAAAGAAACTAATACTGTGACATTGATTTCTTAAAAAAAGAAAAGCATAGTTAAAACTTTTTGATAACCACACCATTTGTTACACCACCACATCATTTGTTCATTTATTGTATTGCTAGGCCACCTGACTCCAAAAGACACTGGGAAACTTATAATATTTTTTAAAATATATACTTGCAAAAGGGACGCGGTGGTTCAGTGGGTTAGGACACTGAGCTTGTCAATCAGAAGGTCGGCAGTTTGGCGGGTCAAATCGCGAGTGCCGCATAACAGAGTGAGCGCCTGTTACTCGTCCCAGCTTCTGCCAACCTAGCAGTTCGAAATCACGTAAAAATGCAAATAGAAAAATAGGGACCATTACGGTGGGAAAGTAACAGCGTTTCGTGCGCCTTTGGTGCCTAGTCATGCCGGCCACATGACCACGGAGACGTCCTCGGAGAAGCACTGGCTCTTCGGCTTTGAAACGGAGATGAGCACTGGCCCCTAGAGTTGGAAACGACTAGCACGCATGTGCGGGGGAACCTTTACCTTTACCTTATACTTGCAAAAATAACATGACTTCTGACACAAATATAAATAACATCGATAAAAAATGTCAGGTAACTCCAAAGTTACCCTAATGTCCAGTCTGGGAACACAGCCAGATCTTAAGAGACTTCCAGAAGATTTGAAGGATGGGAGATGCAGATATCTATGGAGAAATCCTATCCAGAGTTCAGGGACCATGACAGAGAAAATCCACTTCCTGAGTCTCTCAAGATGACAATATTTAATTGAAGAGATCCAGAGTATACTCAACCTGCCCAATGATATTGTCTAGGCAGAAACAATTGGAGACAAGTGGCCCCTCAAATAAGCAGGCCGTATGGCATGAAGGAATTGATGAACAATAATCTGACCCTTGAATTGTACCAGAAGATGATTGATAACCAATGTGCATCAAGAAACAGTGATGACAAATGAGTGCAATGCCCATTATTAGCCATGCCACTGCATTTTGAACTAGTGGTAGCTTCCAGATGGTTTCAAGGGCTGCCCCACATAGATTATATTGAAATAGTTCAATTGTAAAGTGATTAAGGCATGACTGGCCATATGAAAACCTTCCAATTGAGGAATAGTTGCAACTGGTATACAAAGTTGACCTGTGCAAAGGGCTTCCTGGCCACAGCTTCCAATTGTTCTTTGAGCACTAGTGTGAGATCAGGAGAACCTCCAAATTGCTCACTAGTCTCAGATAATGAAGTGCAACTCCATTCAATACCAAAGATGAAAATGTCCCTAAACCAGGGGGGGCAAACAGCCACAGCTACACAGTCTCATAAGCAGTTGGTCATGCCCTGGTTACCTTGCAGCTTGACTATGCTCTATATAGGGCTGCCCTTGAATATCAGCTGGAGACTTCAAGTGGCCCAGATGCAGTGACATGGGCAATGTTGACATGCATTGATATGCCATGTAACTACTATACTTTGCCAGTTTGCTTCCAGGTATAAATCAAAGTTCTGGTTGCTATGTATAAAGCCCTACATGACACAGAATATGGTTACTTGAGAGACTGCCTGTCCCCCACAATATCTGCACAGTCAATCTGAGTTGGCAAGATTGATGTGCTCCGGATTCGTTCAATTAAACAATGCAATCTATCAGGATGGCAGAAATGCATTGTCTCTTCCCTACTCTCTGGAATGAGATTCCCCACCCCCACCCCCTCAGATCCAGATGGCCCCTGTTCTGCTGCTGTTTAGAAAAGCTGTGAGAAACTGGCTTTTTTCCCAGATCTTTGATGAGGGATAGCAAGACCACTTGCTTCATTTTATCCAATCTGTTGTGTTTGCCATGTTTTATTTATTTTTTCTTTTAACTGGATTTATTGCAATTTTTTGTTTTAATTGTTGAGTCACACACAGTTGCTGGGAGTCAGGCAGAATACATGTTTGATAAATAGACAATCTGTTTCTTCCCATCCAGACTCATATATTGTCCTTTCTCCATGTCAGTACGTTGACAGCTTCTTCTGTGCATCCTTAGATAAAGATGTTTCATGTAGATATTAAACAGGAGGGATGAGAGTGTCAAGCTTTGAGGCACCTTACAGGTGAGAAGCTGTGGACAGGACCTCTACTTCCAGCAACACTAATTGTAACTGATCACTGAGGAAAGAGGCAAACCACTTTAGCACAGCATCCTCCACTCACAACCCCCAGTGGTCAATGTCGTGGCAGAAACTCTTGTAGGCAACCGGTGGGGAGCTGACAAGTAAGTCAAAGCAAACTCTGGACTCTTCAAAGATGTAGAAAATCTGCTATAGTTTATTGTCCCTAGACCCTTAACATCATCATAGTTGGAAGGGACCTTGGAGGTCATCTAGCCCAACCCCCTACTCAGGCAGGAAACACTATACCATTTCAGACAAATGGCTGTCTAGTCTCTTCTTAAAAATTTCCAGAGTTGAAGCATTCACCACTTCTGGAGGCAGGTTGTTCCACTGGTTAATTGTTTTAACTGTCAGGAAGTTTCTCCTTAGTTCTAGGTTGCTTCTCTCCTTGACTAGTTTCCATCCATTGCTTCTTGCCCTGCCTTCGGGCGCTTTGGAGAATAGCTTGACTCCCTCTTCTTTGTGGCAGCCCCTGAGATATTGGAACACTGCTATCATGTCACCCCTCACTGTTTTCTTCATTAAACTAGACATACCCAATTCCAGCAACCATTCTTTATATGTTTTAGCCTCCAATCCCCTAATCATCTTTGTTGCTCTTTTCAGTGCTCTTTCTAGTCTCAACATCTTTTTTACATCGTGGTGACCAAAACTGAGCGCAGTATTCCAAGTGTGGCCTTACCAAGCATTGTAAAGTGATATTAATACTTTATGTGATCTTGATTCTATCCCTCTGTTAATGCAGCCTAGCACTGTGTTGGCTTTTTTGGCAGCTACAGCACACTGCTGGCTCATATTTAAGTGATTGTCCACTAGGACTCCAAGATCCCTCTCACAGTTACTACTATTGAGCAAGGTACCACCTATACTATACCTGTGCATTTGGTTTTTCTTGCCTAAATGTAGAACCTTACTTTTTTCACCATTGAATTTCATTTTGTTAGATAGCGCCCAGTGTTCAAGTCTGTCCAGATCCTTCTGTATCTTAAGCCTATCTTCTGGAGTGTTGGCTATTCCTGCCAGCTTGGTGTCGTCTTCAAATTTGATGAGTTCCCCATCTGTCCCTTCTTCCAAATCATTGATGAAGATGTTGAAGAGCCCTGGGGGACCCCACTACATACTTCCCTCCATGTAGATGCAGTTCCATTGAGGACCACACGTTGAGTATGGCTGGTCAGCCAGCTACGAATCCATCAGGTGGTTATGTTGTCTAACCCACATTTTTCTATCTTATCAAGTAGTAGGTTGTGATCTACTTTATCAAATGCCTTACTGATGTCCAAGTAAATTATATCTACAGCATTCTTCTGGTCCACTAATTTTGTCACTTGGTCAAAGGAAGCAATAAGATTTGTCTGGCATAATCTGTTTTTGACAAACCCATGTTGGCTTTTAGTAATGACTTTGTTTGCCTCTAGGTGTTCGCTGATTCGTTTGTTTGATTATCTTTTCCAGAATCCTCCCAGGAATTGAGGTCAGACTGATAGGTTAGTAGTTTCCTGGATCTATTTTTTCCCCTTTTTTAAATATGGGAACTACATCAGCTCTTTTCCAGGCCTCTGGTAGTTCCCCAATGCTCCAGGATCTTTGAAAAATATAGTTCAGTGATTCTGAGATCACATCTGCCAGTTCCTTGAGAACCTTGGGGTGTAATCCATCTGGTCCTGGTGATTTGAACTCGTCTAGGCTGGACAGGTGCTCAGTTACCATTTTCTTGCCTATCTTAACTTGCGTTTCTATTCTGTTTTTATGGCACTGTTTTTGATAGGTTGGACTGTTTTTTCCCTTTGTGTAAAGACAGATGCAAAAAACGAGTTAAATAGTTCTGCTTTCTCCTTGTTGCTTGTCATCTTCTTGCCACTTTCCCCCACTAATGGACCAATCATTTCCTTAACTATATACAGGACTCATACTTACTGTAAGAATTACACATAAGCCAACCCTAACCCTAACCCTAACCCTTCAAAACATCCTAAGTAAACTCAATGCTCTAGCAACCCCAGAAGAAAAAGCAGGAGTCATCTACAACATTCAGTGTAAGAACTACAACAACCACTATGTAGGACAAACTGGCAGAAGACTGGCAGAAGACTATCCATGAACACCAACTGGCAGTCAAAAGGCATGACGAAAATTCTTTAATTTCACAACATAGAGACAGATTTAACCATAGTTTCAATTGGGAACGTGTGACAATCCTAGACCACCAGGCCAAATCTAAAAATGCCAGGGAATTTCTAGAAGCCTGGCATTCTGACAAATCAGCCATCAATAGACACATAGACATTAACAACATCTATAGATTATGCAAAAGAGACAGTCAACCAGCCCAAAAGAGAAAAAGACTCCAGCACCTCTCCACCAGCAATCAGCACTCAGATCAGCACAGATTTACTCCAAGGTCACCTTCAGACCAGCAATCAAGTAAGCAATACTCCAATCAAGAAACTTCCACAAAGCCATTAGTAAACAGCCCAACCAAAGAATCCCTAAGACCGCCCCCACCCACCCAAACAGGCAAGACACCAGAATATAAACAGACAGCAAACAGCACTCCTTACTAGCACTGATGATATTATCTAGTTAGGGTAATGAAATGTCTGCAAGAAAGCAAGAAAGCTCAGAGAGCACCAAGGCCCCTTCATTTCAAGATTTAAATGAGGACCCAGATTGTTGGGGGCAATTAAGCTGACTTTGTAATAATGCCGCTTGTGTGAAAGCCCTAATAAGCAGGCATATACATAGAATGAAGGCTACTGCTAAGCTTGTAAGCCGCCCTGAGTCTTCGGAGAAGGGCGGGATATAAATGGAATTTTAAAAAATCATTGTTTATAGTTATAATATTATTTATTTTTTATTAAATTTAGTATTAATGTGGGCCAAATATATACTACAACCCTTTTTCTTGCTACTTGCTTCCCACGCTGTCTCTACAGAGGAAGCATAAGGGAAAAATGGTGTGAGAAAAAAGAAAATTTATTATAGCAAAAATTCCAATTTTTGTTGATAACGTCATTTTCAAAGAAAAAAGGAAAGGACAATATCTCTTTTTTATTTTTTTTTCTTTGTCTCTTCCAAACAAGGGTACTGCATGTTCACCCCAAACTCTTAGTTAACTGATGGATTTCCCAAATTCTGCCAGCACGAAAGCACTCAAGAGAAACTTCCCAATTGTTTCCTAACCATTAGTTCTCATTGTAGAAACATCAGCCAGTCATTTGGGACTATTAACAAGCAATATGCCTGACAATCGAATGATTGCCCAACAGCTATAACAGTAAGAACAGAGCATGCAACATTCTCAAAAAGGTAATGAAGAAATAAACTTCTCAGCTGAGGGTTTTTATCAATTCAATGACAGAGAGCCAAGATCAGGACACTTCTACCTCCATTCTACTCACACTCGGGACACACAATAGGATCTACAAGTCCTGGGATACTTCCTTCTCATTCTAGGGAGCTAAGTAAGGATTTTCGCTAAATTAAACTGAACAAAGTTGTAGAACAACGTCTACAATTTTGTCAAACGTATTTCATTCAATGGGATGAAACAAGAATTATTTTCAGAAAGATCATTCCCCAGAAGAGTATAGCATTTCAATGAAATTCCTGTAGATAAAATATGACACCTGGACAGTGCCACACTAACACTGTTTCTGTTTGGTTCGAATTGACGAGGACTCAGAGTGGTTAACACTGAACGAGTTTATTGAATACACAAAGTCAACTGTCAAATGTCAAATGTTGCAACCCTTTTATAGAGAAAGCGTTTGAACTGTAACCAATACAAACTGTCTGTTTTCCCGCTCCTTGGTTGTGGCGTCCAATGATTGCACCTTATTTTCCCGCTTTAAACCTTGCAAAGCTGCACAGTGTTTGCAATATCTTCTATGGCTTATTGCTAACTATTTACATACACAACACCCCTTACCCCCCAGTTGGTGTCATTTCTTTACAAAGTCCTTTAGGTATTTTGGTGGCCTATGTATTCTAGAAGGGTATCTGTTACTTTGGCTGCTAGGGGCCCCTTTTCCTGGTTGACTGCTTGGCTGCTGGTTACTATGCTGGTTACTACTGGACCTGGGCTCAGGGTTACTGGCTTCAGATGTACTGCCTTGTGTATTAGGTTGTGTTTGGGATTCAGTTGTCACTGGCCTACTTCGCAGGGGTATTTCCCAATCAATTGGACTGAATTGTTGTTGATGGGCATCTGGAAATATGTCATCTTGCCCCACCACTACACCACTTTCAGGCCTAATGTTATCTGTACTGTTTGCCCTAACTGAGCTTTGGTCCCCCTCAGCTGGCACACACCCACTAGATCTTTTCCTCAGCTGGTCTATGTGTCTTTTACAGACCCTATTCCCTTCCCCCTCAATGATGTATGATAAGGGACCTAAGATTTCAGTTACCACCCCAGGAATCCACTTATCCCCTTGGGCGTAGTTCCTGGCCCAAATCAAGTCCCCCACTTCAAATGTTCTGTTAGGAATGTCAAATTCAATGTTTGGTTGGAGTCGGTCGGGGTGTAGTCTGTCCAACTTGGTCAAGATTTTTCTTCCCCACCTCATTTCAGCTGGACTTTTCCCTGTAGCCGAACAAGGGGTTGTGTGTTGGGCCAACAAGAACTCAGCTAGTCTCTGATGCCAGTCACCTCGAATAATTCTTTTAAGCGCGTCCTTCGTGGTCCTCACGTTCCTTTCAGCCAATCCGTTGGTGGAGGGGTGGAAGGGTGCAGAAGTCTTATGCTTAATCGAGTTGGCCTTGAGGAAATCCTGAAATTCAATAGATGTGAATTGTGGCCCGTTATCAGACACTATTAAATCCGGCAACCCATGAGTGGCAAAGAGGCCCCTTAATGCCTGTATTGTTCTGCCTGCCGTTACTGAACTGACCGGTACTACTTCTAGCCATCTAGAGTAGCTGTCGACCACTACAAGGAACGTTAACCCCTGGAAAGGTCCAGCGAAGTCAATATGAATCCTGGACCAAGGATTCCTAGCTAACTCCCATTTATGTGTGCGGATGTGTTGTTGTTCAGGCCTGGAACGTTGGCACAGATGGCAATTGGCAACGCATTCCTCAATGTCTTGGTCCAATCCTGGCCACCACAAGTGACTCCTAGCTAAGGCCTTCATCCTTACTATTCCAGGGTGTCCTTCATGCAATTCAAATAGAATAGCTGATTTGTGGATTCCTGGGATTACTACACGAGTTCCCCAAAGTAAGCAACCCATATGAACTGATAGTTCATCCTTCCTTCGGAAAAATGGACTGTATTTTACGTCTGGGTTGGCGTTGGGCCAACCGCTCATGACCCAGGCCATTACTCTCCTTAAGATGGGGTCCTTATTGGTTGCCTCCGCTATGTCTTTAGCAGTTAGGGGCAGATCAGGAATATCTTGTAGGGACATTACTTGTCCCACTGGGGCAGGGTCCTCCTCTGTTGTGCTAAGGGGCAATCTGCTAAGAGCGTCTGCATGACCCATGTCTTTACCTGGTCGGTATTGGAGGGAAAATGAATATGCTGAGAGGAAAATGGACCATCTCAGCATCCTGGGAGACATAATTTGGGGAGTCTGTTTATCTGTGGTAAACAGTCCCAGCAGGGGTTTGTGGTCTGTCAGGATTGTAAAGTTCCTGCCATACAGGTAGTCGTGGAACTTTTTAACTCCTGCCACTATGGCTAAAGCTTCCCGGTCAATTTGAGCATAGTTCCGCTCTGCCTTGGTTAGTGTGCGGGAGTAGTAAGCAATGGGTCTTTGCATTCCCTGGGTGTCTAAATGGCTGATTACTGCCCCGACGCCATAAGGCGAAGCATCGCACGCCAGGTAGATTGGTCTATTTTCTATAAAGTGGGTTACAGTTGAGCTACTGGAAAGGATATCTTTTAAGGTCTGGAAACTCACTTTGTGCTTGTCTTGCCAATGCCAAGGGGTCTTCTTATCTAAAAGCCTGTGCAGTGGTTCTGCAATGGCAGCCTTATGTGGCACAAAAGTGTGATAAAAATTTACCAAGCCTAGGAAGGCCTGTAGCTCAGCCTTGTTCCTTGGTTCAGGAGCCCCTTTTATTGCTTTAATTTTTTCAGGGGTAGGGTGGACCCCGCTTTTGTCAATCCTGAACCCCAAAAAATCAGTGGATTTAACCCCTATGCTACATTTTTCCTTTTTTAATTTTAATCCAGCCTTTCTAAATCTACCCAGTACCTGTTCCAGCCGCTCTACTAACATTCCTTCATCTTTTCCAGCTATTAGGACATCATCAAAGTAAGGGCATACTCCAGGTATGCCCTTTAAGGTCCTCTCCATCACTTCTTGGAAGATGCCTGGAGCAGCTGCAATCCCAAATTGCAGTCTGTGGACTCGGAACGCCCCCTTGTGGGTAACAATTGTTTGCGCCTCTGCAGCCTCTTTGGAAACAGTCAACTGTAAGTACGCATGCGCCAAGTCGAGCTTGGCGAAGATGGCGGCGTCCTGGATCGTGGCGAGGACCTGCTTCACCGTCGGGACCGGGTAAGCATGCTTTTTCATTCCAATGTTGAGGGTCGCTTTATAGTCGGCGCAGATCCTCACATCCCCATTGGGTTTGAGGGGTGTGACGATCGGCGTCTCCCATAAACCGCCCTCAACGGGTTCTAAAACTCCGAGGCCTACAAGCCGGTCGAGCTCGGCCTCGATTTTTTCTTTTAAGGCAAAAGGTACCCTCCGGGCCTTTAGCCTGATTGGATTTACTGAGGGGTCTAGGTTAAAATTAATGGGGGGCCCTTTGTACTTGCCTAGAGATCCATCGAATACGTCTGCAAATTCTTTGCAGACGGATTCGAGGGTCTTATTTTTAATCACAGAATTTATTCCCCCTATCCAAATTCCCAGGGCAGGAAACCAATTAAGCCCTATTAAGCTAGTCCTATTCCCCTCCGTAACTACCACATCTAAGACCCCCTTAAATCCCTTAAAATTAACTCTAAGGCTGGTCTTTCCCTTTACGATTATTGGACTTTTTTGGAAGTCCATTAATTGAATATTTGTTGGGCTAAGTGGAATTCTTTTTCCACTTAGTTGTTCAATTTTTTTCAGGGTTTCAGTGGAAATTATCGACACTGAAGCCCCAGAGTCGATTTCCATTCTGCAAGGAACCCCTTGCAGAAGGACTGTGATTTTTAATTTTCCGTCCGGAAAATTGTGCCCCCTTCCCTGCCTTTTCCGATTGACTCGGGCCACCTCCCCTGGGTTTGAAAATTTCGCCCGGGATCTAGGGGTCTCCTTGCCACTAGCATTGGGGGTTACCTTACCCTCTGGCCACACATCGACTTCATTCAGACGGGAGTCCCGGACGCGGTTTCTGCAGATGGCCTGGATGTGGCCGGTCTTGCCACAAGCCCTGCACTTGGCGGTGCGGAATCGGCAGGAAGCGCGGGGATGGTTGCCGCCACAGCTGCCGCATCGGTTCTGGGTGTCGTTGTCGCGCGGTCTGGTTGCGGTGTCCCGCCACGGTCGTTGTGCCCCGGTCGGTGGTCTCTGCGGTGTTGCGGGTTGTTGCCGGCGGCCGGGTTCGGGCCCTTCGCTTCTAAGTTGTCTGGGTGCCATCTTCCCAAATCGCCTGGAGACTTCGGCGATCTCTTCCTCCCACTGCTGATCCACCTCCCCGCAGTCCACATAGCCCTCTTGGTTAATTTCAGGTGCTGTCGCCATGCTACTGCGGGGGGGGTCGCGATACCCGGTAGACTCATACGTTAGGAGTTCGTCGAGCACTTCCTGTAAATCGCCAGTAGGTTTGGCGATTATTCTGTTTTGTAATTGTTCATCGCGTAAGCCTAGCACAACTCTGTCCCGAATCCTAATTTCTAAATTATCGTATTTGCAACGAACTGCGGCTTCCCTAACGGCAGCGACGAATTTCTGTATGGATTCCCCCGGTCTCTGATTTCTCTTCTCGAAGATGCGCCGCCAAAAAAGTTCGGACCTTCGGGGAGTAAAGTGCACCTTTAGTTTTGCAAGGAGGTCGGCATAGGGCACGCTGGAGACTGGTTGTGGCTGGCACAGCCCGACAGCGACTCTGTAGACCGGTGTGCCGCAAATTGTCAAAAGTGCCGCCGCTTTTTTTCGGTCGTCGGTGATTCCGTTCACTAACAGGAATCCTTCGACCTGACCAATATATTCTTCCCAATCTTCGGGGAAGTTAGGGTCAAATTCCTTCAATGACCCGATTTGCGCCATTCGGAGAATTTTTTTCCTATTCTGCCGCGGCCGCTCGGTTGACTGTGACTCGCTCAGACTTTGCCGCCTTCACGACAATTCTTCCTAATCTCTGGTCTTCTGTCAATCCCACCTTCGTCGCCAGTTGTTTGGTTCGAATTGACGAGGACTCAGAGTGGTTAACACTGAACGAGTTTATTGAATACACAAAGTCAACTGTCAAATGTCAAATGTTGCAACCCTTTTATAGAGAAAGCGTTTGAACTGTAACCAATACAAACTGTCTGTTTTCCCGCTCCTTGGTTGTGGCGTCCAATGATTGCACCTTATTTTCCCGCTTTAAACCTTGCAAAGCTGCACAGTGTTTGCAATATCTTCTATGGCTTATTGCTAACTATTTACATACACAACAGTTTCCATTCCATCACAGACTTTCCAAGATGATGAACCTTGATTATCATTATTGCCACTAGCCTCACAATCTTGAGAACAAGAAGCAGAGTGTAGCCACTCTATCCCATGCTGTTAGAGGTCATGGAAAACCAAAAAAGGATCCCTTCGTCTCCACTACAAACAAAAACGAAATACAATAAGTTGCTTGCATTCCTCTTCCGCCCGCCTTCTTATTCCATGCTGTATATGTTTGTCTTATCATAGATTAAATCATACCAAATGGTTGTTCTGAAAGCTGCAAAGCTGTTAAAGCATCTTTCTCCTTGAAAAGAACTATTACAGTGGCAGATACCTAAAAACTCAGGGAAATGCACAAATATTTAAAATTCAGGGAACTTTTGCAAATGGAGAAATGGAACAACCTGGGAACATCCCACAAAGAAAATATAAATTGTACTCTGATTGAAATAAACTGCAATTTTAGCCAGGAGCGTGAGATAGGGATTGCATCTCTGATAAAAGGCAATTGCAGAGATCTGGACAAATTTCCTAACTAAAAGGAAAGTTGGGAGATTGCCATGTGTCATCTTGGGAGGCTACCATATGTCATTTTCACAATTTCCTATTCTATCCAGCGATCTACAGGCTCCTTAACTTCCCATTCTTCCATTAAATCCTGAAAGAAAGGAGCATAAGGCAATTTTTCCTCTGGGGCTTTTTTAGATCAAGAAGCATTATTAGTCAGAGGGATTGAAGAGAAATAAACTCATGTAGCAGAAAATCAATAACAACAAAGGGAGGGGGAAGCATCTTATGTCAGCTTGTCATAACAAAGTAGTCAGTTCAAAATGCCACCCAAAGAAATTAAATAAAAAGACACGTCAAAAGAGATTGAAAACTAGTTCAAAGGCACCATTCTCTTTTGTGCCATCTACAGTTATTGGGAGTTTTGCAGCTCAACTTTGGTAGCCCTACCCAACTCTTAAGAAATAGTTTCATATAAATCTTTACAATGATAAGACTATGATGTGGTACTGCAGATGTAGAGTTGATTCAAGAATGGCATAAATGCTGCATGGCAGGCACCCCTAGAAACCAATTCTGACCAGTTCAAGATAGACTCAGCCTTCCATCTTTCCAAGGTCTATAAAATGAGGATCTAGATTGTTGGGGGCAATATACTGACTCTGTAAAACCCCTTAGAGAGAGCTGTAGAGCACTGTGAAGCAGTATATAAGTCTAAGTGCTATTACTGTTGCTATTCAGTGGAATATTGAAGAGCAAAAGAAATTTGAAAAGAAGTTTTCCTTCCAGTGTTAGGAATAAATTTCAGTGTCTTCATTTTTCACATTTTTCATTGTAATCAAACTATCCTTAGATTAATCAAAATGGGTATATTCTACAATGTCGTGGCAACTAGGAACAATAAATGAAATAAATTTCATATAGTTATTGGTTACATTTTCACAAGGGCTTGTCTGAATAGCACTTTAAGCCCAAAGTGGTTTCTCTCTGACCTAGAAGAAGGGCTTTTTTTCTCATAGAAGGCTCAGAACTGCGTTCCGGCACCTTTTTTTTTTGCAAAAAAAACAACAACCCAGCTCCCTTATTGGTTTTCCTAAGCCTATTATTGCAGGGCTAGCAATCTTGGCTCTTTTTTATGACTCATAGACTTCAACTCCCAGAAATCCTGAGCCAGCTATGCTGAGGGGAAAGGGAGAGGTTTCCAAGCTGAGCCATGCTGGCTCAGGAATTCTGGGAGTTGAAGTCCTTGAGTCATAAAAAAGAGCCAAGATTGCTAGCCTGCACTAGAGGAGGTCGTTATTTACAGGATTACCTCTTTAGGAACTAAACTTTTAGAATCTAAAACAGCTAATTCAGAAAAGCCAACAGGAAAGAACCTCACATTTTTCATCTGCTTCTGTCTTTTGGAAGGTAAAATTAGATAACAAAATATATTTCTTATGTTAACATCTCTGCAATGAAATCAAAGGTAACAGGAAAGAAATGAGAAACATTTTTCTCAATGTAATATGTCTAATTTAGCTGATTCTAAAAAAATAGTATCTTTTGTACACTCTTGAGAACTATTTTGAATCTAAACAATTCTTAAGAATGAAATATTCTTAATTTGGACTTTACTTTTACTGTTTGGACTGTTGTGTGTTTTGAAAAATAGATTATTTAAAATCTAGTTATGTTGCACTTCAGTCTTTAAATAATTAACCTAGTATATACATAACAATATATGATGTTTTCCCTGGTGAGCTTAACATCAATAACAACATTTATTAAAAAGGCTAAAATAATTTCTGGGGGTATTATCTGTATAGTAAAATTTTGGACAAGCAGTGATCATGTTACATATGTGCATAAGCATAGTCAGAAGCATATGCCTTTTTAAAAATATCAAACATGCAAAGAAAGAAAAATAAGTCCAAAATATCTGTATTACATCCAGAAATGCCAACTTTGCAACCAATATTTCTCACTCATAACTATGGCACCCTAAGGATACCTGCATACATGCAAATGTTTCTTTGGGATCAGTAACACAACCGGGATTGCTTTTTCCTTCCAGTAACATATACCTAAAACCAGTTTATTGCATTTGGCAATTTTACTAAAAAAATCTCATTCATTTAATTTGAAATCAAGTGAAAAATTGATTTAAATTATTTTATTAAAACAAATTAATGGCAATTCTTTTATAAAAAGTTGCCTCAAACAAAATGAGTTTGACATGCCTGCTCTAGATAGTTGAATGGTCCAAAATAAATTCTAGACCAGGCCTGTACATGCAGCCTACCAAGCACCCTTGGACAGAGCACAGACTTTTTTTTTAAAGTAATAAAATCACCACCACTGCCCTGAAAGTCATGTTGCCTAGTGCCTCCATGGCTTACCATGACCACAAGCTCCAACACTGTAGATGCTCCTCTAGTCACCAAATCATTGATTAGCCCACCAGCATTCCTTTGCAGACCACAAAGATTTTTAATTCATCAGTGTGGGCCTTTCCTTTCTACAAGTTAATAATAACAATAACAATAATAATAATAATTTGGAAGGGACCTTGGAGGTCATCTAGTCCAACTCCCTGCTCAGGCAGGAAACACTATACCATTTCAGACAAATGGCTGTTCAGTCTCTTCTTAAAAACTTCCAGTGTTGGAGCATTCACCACTTCTGGAGGCAGGTTTTTCCACTGGTTAATTGTTTTAACTGTCAGGAAATTTCTCCTTAGTTCTAGGTTGCTTCTCTCCTTGACTAGTTTCCATCCGTTGCTTCTTGTTTTGCTTTCAGGTGCTTTGGAGAATAGCTTGACTCCCTCTTCTTTCTGGCAGCCCCTGAGATATTGGAACACTGCTATCATGTCACCCCTCACCCTTCTCTTAGTTAAACTACACATACCCAAATCCAGCAACCATTCCCTATACGTTTTAGCCTCCAGTCCCCAAATCATCTTTGTTGCTCTTCTCTGTACTCTTTCTAGAGTCTCGACATCTTTTTTACATCGTGGTGACCAAAACTGGATGCAATATTCCAGGTGTGGCCTTACCAAGGCATTGTAAAGTGGTATTAGTACTTCACGTGATCTTGATTCTATCCCTCTGTTAATGCAGCCTAGCACTGTGTTGGCTTTTTTGGCAGCTGCAGCACACTGCTGGCTCATATTGAAGTGATTGTCCACTAGGACTCCGAGATCTCTCTCACAGTTACTACTATTGAGCAAGGTACCACCTATATTATACCTGTGCATTTGATTTTTCCTGTCTATATGTAGAACCTTACTTTTTTCACCATTGAATTTCATTTTGTTAGATAGTGCCCAGTGTTCGAGTCTGTCCAGATCCTCCTGTATCTTAAGCCTATCTTCTGGAGTATTAGCTATTCCTGCCAGTTTGGTGTTGTCTACAAATTTGATGAGTTCCCCATCTATCCCCTCATCCAAATCGTTGATGAAGATGTTGAAGAGCTGCACAGACCTCTTCTAGATTTTCCTCTTGCCTTTCCAAGTTAACTCCTTGGTCTATCATTGAGCAAGAATTGACTTTGTAGGGAAGCATATTATCATTTGATCTACATTTAACATATGTTCTACCTTTATTTACCAATTATATAATATTTGTATGCAATCCACATGGTGAGGTTTGGGGAAACTTACAATAGAAAAAATATATTTTTAAAATCATCAGATTAAACCATCGCCTGGCCCGTACTGCCTCTGCTGCCCGCATTGCGCAGCCCCACCATATAGAGTGGGCTTTGCTGCTCCCACAGCACCAGCCGTGCCGGCTCCAGCCCCTGGGAGAGGAGCCCGCTGCCAACACCCTTCACACCTGTGACTGCAGCAGCACCGCCCCCCACTCCCCTGCCTCCTGCGCCCGCCAAGATGAGAGTTCCGGCACCTTTTTTTTTAGAAAAAAAGCACTGCCTAGAACAATGAGTAAAACTAGGAATTGTAATTTGTAGATAGTAGTTTATGAGTTAGGAACAAAATATGCAAATTTATCCAGGAACAATGGTGATAAAAACACTTTAGTGTAATGTGAGGATCTAGACAATGTACTTTTTCATAAGTATTCTATTATAAATTTAGTAATTTCCATTATTTATGAGATCATTCTATTTGAAAGCCAGGTGCAAGATCAATATGCAGCATAAATGTGTGTATTTTCATTTTTCAAAATTGGAGAGAAAATATCATTTTTATTATAATATAGAACAATGTAAGATAAGTTTTTAGAGTTGAGTCTGAAAGTTGAAGAGGATAAAAATTCCTTGAATTCAATAAATTATGGATACCGTGGCCATGTTTTTAAACTGTGATTTATTTGTCTCACCATACATCTTTTACAACATTATAAATGTTCTTGGTTTCCTGATAATAAACCAGCAAGATATTACTGTCTGTGTATACCTGAGAAGAATTCAAAAAGGTCAGCATCTTATCTCCAGTGCTTTTACTATAATAAAATCTTGATTAATTTTATCTACACATTAAATAAGTGCTACGGATGTTCTACCCACTTTGATATTCTCTAGAAATATTGGATTACAGTTGCTATCATCCCCAAATGGGGATATATGGAAATCATTATGTAATTCAAATCTATTCTAAAGTTATGTTTTCCTTAAAGATTCACATGAAAGCAGATTGCAAGATATCCATGTTTAAATTCATCATTAAAAAGGAGTTTTGGGAGGCAGAGTTGAAATGTTTAACTATGGCAACCCCCAATCGGCATCTCGGGTTAACCAGATCATTCTACCTTTAACGATGGGGGGTGAGGTGTTACTCCCCGTTGATAGGGCTCGCAACTTGGGCGTCCTCCTTGACTCCCGGCTCAATTTTGAAGACCACATAGGAGCCGTGACCAGGGGGGCTTTTGCTCAGGTTCGCCTGGTGCGCCAGTTGCGACCCTACCTGGACCAAGATGCCCTACGCACAGTCACTCATGCGCTTGTGTCCTCCCGTTTAGACTACTGCAACGCTCTCTACATGGGGCTGCCCTTGAGGACCACTCGGAGGCTTCAGCTGGTGCAGTATATTACTTTATATTATTTGGTAGAGGGGGAGTCACTTTTTCTGTTTCTGCACTAACCCTTTTAAGTACATGTCCAAACATGCACATCAAATTACGTTCCCATATGCTCTAGGTTTCTGTAGTTAATATATTTTCAGTCAGCTGTAGAACAACTGCATTAAAAATTAATATCTACCTTTGAACTGTCTCAAATAGGATGAGTTTAATTGAGGCTATGAATTTAACTTATATTGTTCAACACACTGACTGTATTTCCCACACTGCAAATATTGTAGCACTGAGGAAGCTGGACACTATCATGCATGCAAACCCTATAATGTCCTTTTCAACTCTCACAAAGTTTTTCTTCTCAATTGCAGTACAATTGGCTGACATTGGCAAGTTCTTATGAAATCATTATAGCCCTTCACTCCTAAATATAATGAAAGTAAAGGCACTTCCAACACAGTGTTTTTAATTAAAATTGCTGTTCAGTGGTTGATGATATTACTCTAAACATCAACTTTATCTCAAACTGACTCCTAGACATTGGCTTATCTTAGTCTAAGGCAGGGGTGTCAAACTGCCGGGTGCATCATGGCAAAACTGTGCCACTCCATTCCCGCAATGGAAAAAAAGTCACAATACTTCGCAACACATCACATGACATTGCAAGTTTGACACCCCTAGTCTAAGGTGTGTGAAAGTAAATGTGTTCGCTTTCATTTTTGATTGACATGACAAAAATGTGTGTGTGTGTGTTTATGTGCTTCAAAATATTCAGGATATTTTCCCATCAAAAAGCTACTGTCCCTTCAAATTCTTTTGATAAAGTAATATACTTTTGTAAAAATTATGAGTTCTTACAGCATTCTGATGACTAGTGACATGATTTATCCGGGGCATTGCGCACACCTTGCAGGTCTAATAAATCTCTATAATAGTGAACAAGAATTGTTGAATGGAATAAGCCAGAAAAGTGCAAAATGCAGGCATTTTAAATGTGTAAGTGGGTAAAGTGGATTTCACCACTGGAGCAGAATGTAAAAGGGCAAAAGTCATTTCAATTGGCTGAATAAATAACAACCGCATGACTCTACACACTTAAGCTAAATTAAAAAGATTTGGTTCTCACCCTATGTATATTTTTTCCTAAATTAATTGATTTGGCTTTGCTATGCCTACAACTTAAATAATATTGAAAATCAATCCTTGTTTTAGAAATTGCATTTCTCTAACTTACATACCGGTATTTAAAAAAAATAAACATAACACAGAAAATAGAGAAAAGATATAATACTCCTTTAATGGTGAAAGAAATCCTTGAATTGACTAAGAAAACATATGCATTGCTGGAATTGAAGTATCATATCCCTTCCTAATGGATTATTTTTCCATTAATGACTTACAGCATCTTCTAGATTTTCCATCAGACCTTGAGATGATATAAAGCTGTCCTCATTACTACTATTTAGACACAGTAATTATTGGTTATTGAGGGCAATAGAAGAAGGGGACGACAGAGAATGAGGTGGCTGGATGGAGTCACTGAAGCAGTAGGCGTGAGCTTAAATGGACTCCAGAAGATGGTAGAGGACAGGAAAGCCTGGAGGAACATTGTCCATAGGGTCGCGATGGGTCGGACACGACTTTGCAACTAACAACAACAACAATTATTGGTTGAAGATGCTATAAGCTACAATAGGAATCCTGGATAGAGTTGAGTGGGCCAATTATTTTTTTCAGAAGAGGGGCTGATGGCTGCTATGGGTCTGATTAGAGACACAATTTAGTGCAAACATTGATTTGAGAATGTAGCTTGAGATTGTATTTTATTTGGTTTCAGATTGCATCTGCCAAGAACAAATGCATGAATAAGACTTTCACTCATCCATGTCCATCCTTATGTAAGTCATTTCTCACAAAAATATTAGGAATGTTAGGAATCTTGGAAGTGGGGCATCTTTACCGTGGATGCATAGAGCATGAGGGAGTTGGCACATGGTATAAAGTTTATGAGTTTTTAGACATATACTATATTTATCTGTAGACCCTTTTTCAAAAAAATTCCAACCAGGAGCTATGGATTTCTTTTTTGTCCACACAACATTATACTCAGTTCAATTAGATGAATTAGACTGATAATAATTGGGTCAATAGAGCTTCATGACTGAAAAAAGTCAGATAGTAGGTTAAAATCTAATCCCAGTACCATTTATATCCATCAGTTTTACAGTGGTTCTCCTCCTATCTCCAGGGATGCTCGCAGTCGGTGTTGACAGGGGGGCAGAGGTCGACCGCGAGGTCTCTCGTTTGTGGAGTTCCTCAGGGGTCGGTCCTCTCGCCTCTCCTGTTCAACATCTATATGAAACCGCTGGGTGAGATCATTCGTGGCTTTGGAGTTGGGTATCATCAGTACGCTGATGATACCCAGCTTTTTCTTTCCACCCCAAACCACCCCAGTGATGCCCTCGCCGTGATGTCCCGTTGCCTGGAGGCGGTTCGGGTCTGGATGGGGAGGAACAGACTTCAACTCAACCCCGACAAGACCGAGTGGCTTTGCATACCTTCATCCCGGGTTTAATCGGACATTCCACCTCTCGTTATGGGGGGCGAATTATTACCCCCCGTAGATAGGGCTCGCAACTTGGGAGTCCTCCTGGATTCACGGCTCACCCTGGAAGACCATATAGGAGCTGTGACTAGGGGGGCTTTCGCCCAGGTTCGCCTGGTGCGCCAGTTGCGGCCCTATCTAAGCCGGGATGATCTATGCACGGTCACTCACGCGCTCGTGACCTCTCGCCTAGACTACTGCAACGCTCTCTACATGGGGCTTCCCTTGAGGACCACCCGGAGGCTCCAACTGGTACAGAATGCAGCCGCGAGAGTTGTGTTGGGAGTCTCCCGATACTCCCATGTGACACCTCTGCTCCGTGAGCTGCATTGGTTACCAGTTGTCTTCCGGGTGAGATTCAAGGTGCTAGTAATGGTATTCAAAGCCCTCCATGGCATGGGGCCGGAGTACCTCAGGGAACATCTGCTGCCGGCATCAAGCGCCCTGCGCCCTGTGCGTTCCCACAGAGAGGGTCTCCTCAGGGTGCCACCGGTCAGAGAATGTCGACTGGTGACCCCCAGGGGAAGATCCTTCTCTGTGGGCGCCCTGGAGCTATGGAACCAGCTACCGGTTGAGCTCCGGACGGCGCCCGATCTGCGCTCCTTTCGCCGCGATCTGAAAACATACTTATTCGATCAAGCCGGCCTGGCCTGAGGGGGGATAGGTGGGGTTTTTATCACTTTTATTGGGGTTTTTATTATGTATCAATTGTATTAATCGGGCATGTATTTAATTATCTTTTAATTTTTGTAAATTCTGTGTTTTATTCTTGCCCTGTACACCGCCCTGAGTCCTTCGGGAGAAGGGCGGTATAGAAATATTAATAAATTAAATTAAATTAAATTAAATCAGCATAGTATCTTCCATCCTGTTCAAAATGACATACACAATTAACATTTCTATTTTTCTTCCACAATTAGAACTTCATGAGGCAAAGAATAGGGATACCAACTTTTATCCAGGGGGAAATCTGGGTTCACTTTCATACTGTTGCACAGTAGAAATATTAGCAGATAAATCTTTTTTTTTTCTGATTGTTCAACATGGATAAAAGAACTTTATGGGTTTCACAGTCAGATCTGGACTGCAAAAATACAGAAAGCTACTACATGGCACTGAAGAGACTAGAAAGCGATTATTGTCATTTGGTGATCATAGATGTCTGCAATCTAGATCTGGTAGCCCAAGGAAAACTTATTCCATTGAAATTATTCTCTCCCTGAAAAGATACTAGCCAAATACTTATGTAGTTATATCAATCCCCCAAATAATTATAATTCTGATTATGAGGTTAAAAACAAATTCTGGTAATAGAATATGATACTTTATAAAGAAAGCAAAACACAGTAATTCATATGAGCCTACAAAATTAAAATCAGATCGTGCATACCTGTGAGTTTACGGATTAAACAGTAGCTATATTGTCCAGATGTAAATTTGGCAGAGAACAAAAAAAAATCTAAGTGCAAAGTTAACTCCCAACCTAATAAACCGTGATTAACTTTATTGCAACATTGTAATTTATTATATATACTTTCTTGATATGAAGAAATAAACATTGAAAGTATAAACGAAATGTTAATTAAATAAATAAATAAAACAATTCTGTATACCAACAGTACAAAAAGTAAATATAAGTAAAATAAAAAATAAATAAATAAAGTAGCTGAAGGGAAATATTATAAAATTTTTCTATCTCTGGACCACAATTATCTTCAAATAATAAGAATGAGGGGTAGTGAAGATAATTACATAAATATAGAGAATATTCCATCCCTGATTCTTTGGTTTCAGAACTTATATAATGGTACCTCACTAATATGTCAGTTGATAATTTCTAACAAGCAGAAAAAAATATTTTGTTGAAAGGTATCATGGCAACGTGGTCCTCCTTTGACTGTCACAATCCATATCCTTTATATAACATTAAACTTTTGCAACTCAAGAATTCATAAATGAGAACATTCTAACTGTCAATGAAGAAAGACTGAATATTCATTTTTTACAAAGACAGATTATTACCCTGACACCAAATTCTGGCTATCATTTGATATTTCCATGTTTCTGGACACAAGTTGTCATACTTTGGTATGTCACAATGAATACATTTATCACTCTCAACACTTTGTAACATATATACAGCAAATTCCCGTCATTGTGTCTTTCTTTAATTGTCAAGGGAATTTAAATTCTAAATTTCTTTACAGTGTAAGATTTATGTATAGTGGACTGTGCTGACAGAGTTACTCATGAGTGACTGAATAAAATTAAGCCACAGGGGAATAAAATGGTTGTCCCACATGAATATAAATAAATCTAGTATTTGAAAAAAGATGGTGCTCCATTTGATATATATACTTCCACCACCTTGAAAAACGTATTGGGGAATATTAGCGCTTAAGAATAGATATTCTTACCAATGAAGAAAAAAACAGACTGCTAAATTTGGTTTGGCAGTAACAATTTACTCTGGCTTTATATTTTATCATTGTGTTTGTATTCATCCAGCTTTCCCTCCATGCTCCACGTAGTCCAATAAAGTATACGAATCTCAAATACATAAAAGGGCTTTCTCAAGCCTACCTGCTTTAGCCTTGGATTTGTCACTGAGTGTTATCACCAAGTTCTTTTCTCCTCCTAAGCATGCTGTACATTTAAAAAAGGAAAGGATGATATTTCAAAGCTGGCAGGCCACAGGAAAGAACATGTGTTCCAGCTTTGGAGAGCTATTCTTAAATAAGCTCAGCTGACCCCTATCTTATACAGTTCTAATGCATCATTCATCCCAGCATTTTAATTTGAATTTCCTCTCAACCTTTCAAAATGAAACAATCCTTGAAGTCTACTAATTTGTAATAAATGAAAAACTGCCATTCCACATTTATCTTAATGCTACTAGTGGTAGGGATAATGGTACCTCCATCCATTTTCTTTCTGAAGTCACATAAACAAATACTGTGCAACTACTTTACCAGCACCTCAGGACCTGTTGGAACTAATGAAATGTAAGATGTGTTGAACTGCTACGATAAACATAGTGACTGCTTGTCCTGGGAAATAAATGCTTATTTTTTCTAATTATGCAGCTGCTACCCAAGATCTGTCTATATTCAAATACACATTTAATCTTACTTACCTCCTGTTTTAGTTTTACTGTTCAAAGCAAAATGCCCCACAGAAAAAGAATCTCTCAAATAAATAATCACTATTTTTATTCACACTATACATCAGAGAGTCTGTTTTCAAAAATTAGATCTGCCTGTGTCAAAAGTTAACACTGTACCATCCTATTTAGTTATGGTCTGTAGTTCAGAACTAATTCAAGCAAAAGAAAGAGGCAAGATCAAATAAATTCATTTTGTAGTTTTATATGTGAGGAGCAATTTTTTTTCATTTCAGGTCCAGTATAAGGAAATTAACAAGACATGCAAACACGCTCACCAACACACATATGATAGAAGCATGTAGGAGATAATTATGACTTGCAATTGCTCTTACTGTATCATTTCTGTGGCTGCTCTTATTATAGAAACAATACAGACCACCAAATTGTTTCCCATTGTACATATATATTCATACACATTAGACCTCTTCTACACTAGAAAGGACTGGCCAAAGATGGTACACAGAGGTGGCCTATTCCAAAATACATGTCAGGAAAATATTATTACCTGTAGTAGTTTCTGTCAAGATCCCACTACTCCAGGTATATACACAGCCTAGCCGCTGCATTGTTATAGATAGATTGTATAGATATAGATGACATATAAATATAGATAGTCATTGTCTGTTAACTTCATAAATGTACATATTGTCTAAACTTAGTACAAGAAATTTGCAAATGCAAAATCATTTATGTACAGCACCTGGAGTCATTCACATTATCTCTCATTTGATGGCACGCTCTACTAGTACAATAAAATAAACAAAACTAGGCTGAATGTCTTGAAGCCACCCAGGTCTCGTGGCACAGTTAGCTACATAGAGGTCAGAAAGTGGTAAAGGCATGCAATTTGTACTGCCATGCCCATTTTTGCAGCTACTGCTGACATCCCCGATTTTACAGAGATCCCATGAGTTTCTGCAGGCCAAAGTTTGACATTTTTCCTTCTTGGCCAAGCTGGTTTTCACAATATGCTTCAAGATACTTTAGACAAGTAAACTGCATTTAAAAATCAATAGTACCGCAGACACATTCAAAGTCTTGAACGTAAAACTCATTCTCTGCAGGGAAACCAGAGGGAGTATAGGAAGTCCTAACAGAGAGCGCAAAGAGGTTGTGGTCAGATGGTTACAGCTGGTATTTGACAACACTAGCATTTTAGTCAAGAGAAAAGGTCAGCCATCAAAGGTCAGATTCATTTTCACTGTCACCAAACCTCCATAATTTACACCTACCTAAAAACAAAATATAAATGAAATATATTTCATATTTCTATGTTTGAATAATGGAGTTGTCCCACAGTTAAAGCTAGATTCAAGTACGCAGTTATCTAGGGGTAAACTCTATCGAATTTAACTGGACATTTCTTTGGAAATATATAAAGATTGCAATTCATCACACTTAGTAGTGATTCATTCCTTCCCAGTACAAGCCGGGACTGTTAACATTATATACTTTCATTTAGTCCATGTATGTGGGTTCCTATAGACTGCCAGTTCAACATAGACTAGAGCACATAAGCTAGTTCTCTTTATCCAAGAGCTGATGCTGATGAGGAAGGAAGGAAGTTGTTAAGTTAATAACATGGTTGTTAAGTGAATCTGACTTTCCCATTGACTTGAATTTTGAACTATGAGGATGCTGCAAGAGTCGTAAGTGAAAAAAGTCATTTTTTTTAGTGCCATTGTAAGTTCAATGAGCTGTTGTAAGTCAAGGGCTAACTGCGCTTGCCAGTATCTTCCAATAATGAAACTGCAGATGCCTTGCAATAGGAAAATGCAACTCTGTTTTTTATTTATCCTGAAAAGAAGGTTGTCCAACCAGTAAAATCTCTACCCAGATTTTAAATCCTATCATCTGAATCTAAACAGAATCTAAGGGCTATTAACCCCATTTGGCACAGTGTGCATTTCACAAACAAATAAACATAAAACATTTTCAAAGCCATTAAACTCTCCCGCACAAAGGCATTTTACAAATATGTCCTTTCTCAAATAGTTGCATTTTAAAGTATTTTACTGAGCTTCTAGAATAGTTACCAGCATGCTTTCATCTCCTTACCTGCTGACAATATACAGTAAAATTTGCAGTATTTAAATGTACAGTTCTTAGTTCACAGTTCTTTGGCTTTGTTCAGATTCAAAGTTGGGAGAGTTTTTATTTCAGTAATGTCTGCTCATTTGAGGGAATTGCTTCTTCATTTTAAGATAACAATAAGCTGCTGAGTATGTGGTACATTTTCTTCTTTTCTTGATGGACTGAACCTTACTGTGACTTTGGTTAACCTTTTATTATTAACTGAGTAGTGAGACATCATTTAATCATGAATTTTATAATGAATGTAGCCTAAAAAACTCAGAAGCAATTAAATATTTACCAGTTTATGCTGTTTCAATATAGATGAGGGAAGCAGGTCTCAAAATCTATTTTATGTGTATTTCTCCTTGGCTTTCACACTTAAGACAGTGCTTTTGATTTCTTTTTCTTGCTTCTATACCTTTATCATTTAGAAAGGCTTCAGACCTCCAAGGTAATTTACAGTTTTTATAATATTAATATTATACAAAAAGAAAAAGGCGTTAAAAACATTATTGAAATGCAGATTTTTTTACATGGTCCTCAGTCAATTATCCAAATGTGCTTTTTGTGTCTGCATTCAAAGTTCAGAAAAATGGCCAATTGAAATCTGAAATAATAAACTAATGACAGATCTATCATTAGTTTGTTATTTCAGGTTTTAATTGGCCATTTCCCCTTCCCATTCTTTCCAGAGATTAACATAAAATCAAAAAAGCAGGCTTTTATAGCTATCCACTATAAGTTTTTATTTTTATTATTCAACATGTTAAGGAAAATCACAGGAATGTATATTATTTGTTGTGACTGGGCAACATGACAACTAGGATTGAGGTCCATGCTAGATTTCCTCAAATCTCTCTTGTGAGTCTTGCTGATCAGCAGAAACCTTTAATAGCAAATGCACCGCTGTGATTGTTGCTTCTTTGGTTTTAAACATGCTGCTGTGTTCCATTTGCACTATCAGCCAAAAGACATTGAGAAGTCTTCTTTACTTTACTTTTTTTTTTCACCTAGTGATAAAAAAAGATGAAGAAAATAAAAGTCTACCAAGAGCTCTCCAGCTCCTCATAAAATTCTGTGGCTAAGGTAGGGTGATCTCTCCAAAAATCCCTACTAAAAAAAAATCACACGCAGAGAGACAAAAATCTATTGCTGGTATGACCTTATGGCAATTCTTTTTCTACGTATTTATGGATGATGTGTCTGCAGTGAATGCTTATGGGTATAGATGGCGAATCCTGAAATATCTAATGATGCAAGTTTTTTGGCTTCCTTGCATATTCTCCTGATGCTGTGTGCAACTGTCTAATTTGAATATTGCCAGCGTATTCATAGGAGATATCTCAGCATTTTCTTATAATGAGACAAGCTGACATCTAATCCAGTTCTCTGTAATGCTCTGTGAATAGCAATCATTAGGAAAGGCACCTGTGGCCTTAGCTGAGCTTTAAAATGCCTCAACAACAGATTGGGGCTTTTCTGTCTTGTTGGCATGAGTCAAAATACTCCATCTTGGAGCAAGTTGACAGCCATAATTTCTTATTTTGGCACAGGGGAGAAAGGGTCACTAATCTATTAGCAATTGCCTCATAGCTGCCAAATACTCCAACATCTTTGATTCACATTCTAGAACGTGCTTCAGTTAGAAGGAAAAAGGAAAGTGGAAAAGAGAACAATGACATTGTCAGGACCCACCCCAAACCACGTCTTAGGAAGACAAAAACTCTTGGAGCCAGGGTTTTAGTCCAAAAGAAATCTTTACTATGACATGCTCGGTTGTAGGAAATGAGACAGGGCTTAATATTTCCACGATGTAAATCCTTATAAAGAGTTCCCGGTTTAACCCCCCCTTAATCCCCATTTGGTCAGTCCCCCCATCCTTCCTCTCGTATCATCCATCTCGTGGGAAAGAGGAAGTTAGGACCCTTTTGTTTATTGCTGTCTACCGTGACAAAAGCCAGATGCTAGCCCCCCCTTTTGTTTCCCCAGTTCAAAAGGCTTCTCCTTTCCTTTGAAATGCCTATTGCCGGTTCAATACACATCTATCCTCTTCTCTTCGGGAGATGACAGAATCCATGGGATAATGTTTGAAACATTCCATTTATGAATATGATATAAATGGATTCTGACAGACATTTTAATACACGGACTATGAATCTTGTTGACTTGTTTCCTTTATTTATTGTAGAACTCGTTCCCCAAATATACATAGTACATATTATGTACATATAATACATACAGGTAGTCCTTGGTTTACAATAGCTCATTTAGTGACCATTCAAAGTCACAGCGCTGAAAAAAGTGACTTATGATCATTTTTCACACTTACAACCGTGGCAGCATCCCCATGGTCACATGATCAAAATTCAGATGCTTGGCAACTAACCCATTTTTATGAGGGTTGCATTATCCCAGGGATCGCTTTTTGTAATTTTCTGACAAGCAGTCAATGGGAAGCCAGATTCGTTTAACAACCAATTTATTAACCTGACAACTGCAGTCATTCACTTAACAACTGAGGCAAGAAAGGTTGTAAAATGGGGCAAAACTCAGTGTCTCGCTTAGCAAAAGCAATTTTGGGCTCACTTTTGGCCATAAATCAAGGACTACCATTATTAGGCTATTTTTATGTAGCAATACATGTAATATTTCAATAATCTTTGCAACATTTCTGCAGGGAGATAATTATTATTGGATACTTAAATGGCTTCTGTTCAGAGGTCTTTTCAAATTAATTGTAGTAAAATGCAAATTATTATAATTAATCATAATAATAAAGGGTAAAATATTTGAGGAATGTCTTCATGCATTCATACATAATATGCAAATCAATTTCTATTAATCATGGCTTGCTAATCAAATCATTACATTACATTACATTACATTCACCCACAATGTTGAGACATAATAGGTCATACATACAACAAGCCCAAAACAAACCAGCCATGTGATCTCATAGTTGCATGGGAAGGAATGGCTTTATTCATGCAATATGTATAACCAGGTCAGTCGAAGACCTTGCAAAAACAAAAAGAAGTTGCAAAAAATCCTAAGTTTGATTAGTGCTAACCTTGTTAGGTGTTTTGAGACTTAGCAGATTGCAGAAAGGCAGTTAAAATCTAAAAAATTAGCAATGCTTTTGTTTAATTTATTTAAATGTTCCCATAGAGTGAACACGGTCTTTAGGAAACATGGGAGCTGTGAATATAAGACTTACTTTCACTGTGAATATAAGACTTACTTTCACTGTGAATATAAGACTTACTTTCACTGTGAATATAAGACTTACTTTATCTAGCAGAAAAATTGACATCTTTCTCCAACTTGGCAACATATAGATGTGTTTGAGTGGGACTACTGAGAATGTTTTTTGATCAGATTGGGGGAAGCAGCTGCTTTGTATATTATTGTTACCATGGTATTTATTAGATTTTTATTTTTCTGTTTCTGAAAGCAGACCTAAATAGGTAGATAAATGTACTGTATATCTGGTAAAGCTCCTTGGTTGTGAATGCAAATGTCTCCCACAAGTCATCTGCTTTTATTTATTTTTTTAGCAATTAGAACTTTTGTGCACAGTAGTTTATGAAGTTTTCATTGAAAAGTATTATTTCAAAGAACTATTTTTAATTGAAATGTTCTGGCTGTATTATTTTTGGGGCATCAATTAGTCAAAGTTTATTTTCAGTCTGGAACCAGATGCAAGAAAAAGAATAACAATACAGTAAATACATTAAAAGATTTTAAAAATGCAAGAAAATCCTCAGATAATTAACAACTAACAATTAATAGCATGAAAGTGACTTCAGGGAACTATAACAATTGACAGAGTTTTTGCCATCTTCTTGGGGGTTTCTGAAAAGTGATCACCCAGTAGAAGGGTAGAGGCATTCTTGTCACAATGACAATTATAGTTATTAACAACTGGAAATATTAAGTTCAGTCACCATTGGGTGTGGAACAGGCATTTTTAATAGCACATCGTAAACATATTCTCCACATCTGAACAAAAACATGGTAATGATCTGTCAGCTCCTCAAGAAGTCATCACTGAACTCAAAAGTATTAGATAATTTTCATCCTTCTTCCCTTTTTAGGGAATATTGTTTAGAGGGTTCTGGAGGAAGCTGATTATATGAAACTCTTTCTGGTGGCATTTGTGGATTATTTCTGGTTGGATCAGGATGCTATTTATATTTTATTTCTTTACTAGATTTATATGCCGCCCACATCACATATTCTGGATAGCTAAATCAAATACAATATGCAACAAATAACACAACAAATAAGAAAGTGTAACAAATAGAACATAACAAATAACAAAAGAAAAATTACTACCAAGAATAAAACAATCAATAATAAAATTGTTATATCTTCAAAGTAACAGTTTCCCGCCCAGAACCTAATTATCAGCCTGGAGACAGCAAGTCAGGCTTTCAGTAGCAGCAACCATTACATAACACAGAAATCTAGGTCAAATATTAAGCAAGTGATCAGACATTAACCAAGTGATTTAAAACAGTTATGGCCAATACATTACAAAATCGCTCGGATTCGGACCGGTCTGGACTCTTGACTGGGCAGAGTCTGACGATCAGGACGCGGGTGGTCTTGTCGATATTACCTGGGAGGAGTTTGATTCTGTGACTCCGGAGGAAGTGGACAGGATTATGGGGAGGCTGAGCTCCACCACATGTTTATTGGACCCGTGCCCTTCCTGGCTGGTTTATGCAGCCCGGGAGAGGACGCGCAGCTGGTTCCAGGCAGTTATATCGGCTTCTTTGAGTGAGGGTAGCTTCCCTGCCGTCTTGAAAGAGGCGGTGGTGAGGCCTCTCCTCAAGAAACCTGCCTTGGACCCAGCTGTATTGAACAACTTTCGTCCGGTCTCCAACCTTCGCTTCCTTGCGAAGGTTGTTGAGAGTGTGGTGGCGCATCAGCTCCCTCTGGTCCTGGATGAAGTGGATTATCTAGACCCGTACCAATCGGGTTTCAGGCCCGGGTACAGCACGGAGACGGCATTGGTCGCGCTGGTGAATGATCTCTGGAGGGCTCGGGACAAGGGATATTCCTCTGTTCTAGTCCTATTAGACCTCTCAGCGGCTTTCGATACCATCGACCATGGTATCTTGCTGCGGCGTCTCAGGGGATTTGGAGTGGGAGGCACGGTTTTACAGTGGTTCTCCTCCTATCTCCAGGGACGTTCGCAGTCGGTGTTGACAGGAGGGCAGAGGTCGACCGCGAGGTCTCTCGTTTGTGGAGTTCCTCAGGGGTCGGTCCTCTCGCCTCTCCTGTTCAACATCTACATGAAACCGCTGGGTGAGATCATTCGTGGTTTTGGAGTTGGGTATCATCAGTATGCTGATGATACCCAGCTTTTTCTTTCTACCCCAAACCACCCCAGTGATGCCCTCAACATGATGTCCCGTTGCCTGGAGGCGGTCCGGGTCTGGATGGGGAGGAACAGACTTCAACTCAACCCCGACAAAACTGAGTGGCTTTGCATACCTTCATCTCGGGTCTATTCGGATATTCCATCTCTTTCTAGGGGGGGGGTGAATTATTACCCCCTGTAGATAGGGCTCGCAACTTGGGAGTCCTCCTAGATTCACGGCTCACCTTGGAAGACCACATAGTGGCTGTGACTAGGGGGGCTTTCGCCCAGGTCCGCCTGGTGTGCCACTTGCGGCCCTATCTAAGCCGGGATGATTTATGCACAGTCACTCATGCGCTCGTGACCTCTTGTCTAGACTACTGCAACGCTCTCTACATGGGGCTGCCCTTGAGGACCACCCGGAGGCTCCAACTGGTACAGAATGCAGCCGCGAGAGTTGTGTTCGGAGTCTCCCGATACTCCCATGTTACACCTCTGCTCCATGAGCTGCATTGGTTACCAGTTGTCTTCCGGGTGAGATTCAAGGTACTAGTAATGGTGTTTAAAGCCCTACATGGCAGGGGTCCGGAGTACCTCAGGGAACACCTGCTGCCGGCATCAACCTCCCTGCGCCCTGTGTGTTCCCACAGAGAGGGCCTCCTCAGGGTGCCACCGATCAGAGAATGTCGATTGGTGGCCCCCAGGGGGAGATCCTTCTCTGTGGGCGCTCCGGAACTATGGAATCAGTTACCGGTAGAGCTCCGGATGGCGCCCGATCTTCGCTCCTTTCGCCGCGATCTGAAGACGTTTTTGTTTGCACAAGCCGGCCTGGCCTGATGGGGGATTGGTGGGGTTTTTATTTTTGTATTTTTATTGTTGTATCTTTGGGGTTTTATAAATGTAGCATATTAATTGTTTTAAAATCGGGCAATTATTTAATCTCCTTTTAATATTTGTAACTTTGTATTTTATTCTTCCCCTGTGAACCACCCTGAGTCCTTCGGGAGAAGGGCGGTATAGAAATATTAATAAAATAAAATAAAAAATAAAACTCATTCAGTTTCATGGACTGATCTTCCACAAAAAGCCAACAAATGCTAGTTATGAAGTGGCCATTTTACCATTGTGTTCTTTAAATTCAGGAAAAGAATTGTATCTGTTAGGCATTTTAGGCATTTAACGATAATCTCAGCATCAGTTTTGTTAATTGGTACCATTTATTATATCTATAATGATAAATATTATATTGTACTAAATATGACATTGTACTGTAATAATTTTGCTTGCATTCCATTTCTATTCTGTTCGTATTTCATGTAATAAATTTTAAAAGTTGTAAAAGTTATGGATTATGAGTGAGGTCAGAAAAATGAATTTATACCAGTATCTCTGGGTATATCTAAAGAATTCATACAACAAAAATCTAGATGACCATTGCATGACCTTTTTTTTCCTTTTCTTCCATCTAGTGTTCATCCAGATCTTTGTAACCATACCTGGTTACCTTAGCCCCTAGAGCAAACTATGCAATTTCTCGTAAGATTTATACTATGTTTTCCTAGATCTCTGCCTGGAGTAAATGAAGGAAACATAGGGAGAACAAATGATAAAATATTACTATACTCTGAGCTGCAGCAGAATGAAATCAAAGTACATTCTTTTTTTTAAAATTTCCATAGTCCCTTTATGGATTTTGTGGGAATATTCTCTTAGGCATCACAGCAAAGATAAAGAAACTTTCTGAATCCTGTCAAATTGTACAGGCAGAAGATACAACTAACACTAGACATACAGTTATATTTTACTTAATTAATTATTTAGAGCTAGGTCGGTTCTTTTAATACTTTATTCTAGCTTTAAGGCAATATGTCTTCTACCTACTTTCTACATTTACCACTGGTGAATAATAATTCTAACCATAGGTTGTTGTTTTTTATCCCTTCTCAGTTGCTGTATACCTTCTGTGAAACATACAGCAGAGAAGGAGGAGGAGGAGGAGGACAGGGAAAAGGGAAAATTACATTCTCTTTGATTCTATCAAAGGATAGAAGAAATTCATCAATCAATTCCCTCATGTTGTGTTTCCTTTCTTCCTTAGCTGTTGTTTACATTTCATTGGGTAATAAAAGAAAGATACTCACTGAAGGTGTCATGTTGAAACTTTAGAACAGAGCAATATCCTTCTTTAACATTAGGTTGTCAGAGAATATCTCTCTTTAGTTGCACAATGAAATGTAAACCAGTGAAGGAAGAAAAGAAATATAAAATGGAAGCATTGATTCATGAATCTCTTAAATCGTTTGAAAAAAATCAAAGAGGATAGTGTCATGTCTTAAACTTGTATTTGAACTATAATGTATGCCAAACTGAGCTAGATAGTTTTAAGCCTGTACAGATGTTACAGCTAATGACAGAACATTTACTAAGACAGAAGCCACCCAGTGCTAGGAGAAAAGCAACTGATAAAGAAAGAATTACATCCTAACACTATTCCCATAAAAATAGCCAAGAATATTTTGATGTGAAGAAGAAACCCCAAATCTGTTGGTCAAGGTGGACAGCCTAAGCAGACTCTAGAGCAGCTAGTTAGAGAAAAGTTTAACTCTTAATCCATATAATGTATTGTGCACCACTCAGGGCCACTTTCCATGAAATAGGTTGCTATATAAATTTGATTAATATAAATAAATAAATAATCCAAATAGAACTCCCTTCCCTGAAGATAATTTGGGACTTTTCCGCTACATTCAATTGGGTCATAAGGTTAAGTGATGGCTAGAACTTTTTAAACAAGACTGCTTTATTCCGACACTTAAACATATCTTCCTGCCTTCTTATTTTCTGATATGAACAAGACTAGGCCAAAGGAAGTAGTGTTTTTCCAGCTACAATCTATGTCTCATTGCATCAACTTATGAACAGATTCATTTGGACAAGGCAGAATCAGAAGCTATAGTTGAAGCTAATAAATATAAGAAAATATTACTTTAATTTCCAATTTGGTTTTTGTTTTATTTTATTTTATTTTTTTCAGAATATAACCTCAGCAAGCTACTCAGAACAAAATGCACTAAATGTAGCTCTCAGCCTGGAAAAAGTTTTAAATCTCTGCTCAGAGGCAACCATCAAAGGGTCAGATGATGAAAGTAGCATCACATGATTGTGCCAAAGCATCCTTCTCATAAATGTGTTGTGATATTGCACACACCTGAGAAAGGAGAGTGGTTAATGGCACAATGCAAAAAGCACTTTTGGGACAGCCATGATCTGGATGGCTGAGAATTTCCATAGACATAATTGTTGCATTAAACAGAAAGCAACAATTAGCAAGAACCAGCATGGATTTATCACAAAGTTATGCCTGATGAACCATAGCCCCCTTTACCTTTAAAGGTAGGAAAATGGTGATGATAGATATATTTTGACCTCATCAAATGATTCAACAGAGTTATTTACAGTGCTTTTTTTGTAAAAGAAAAAGGTGCTGGAACTCACACATGTCATACAACCCGCCTTGCCTACTCTACAAGATTCCATCCAAAAAAGGTGCCGGAACTCCGTTCTGAGCGTTCTATGAGAAAAAAAGCCCTGGTTATTTATATATTTATTTTTCACATTTTTCATTCTATCTTTCCCCTTGTGGATTACTGCCTTGTCGTGGCGAAGGGGCTTGCGTAATTCAATGAAGCTATGAGCTATGCCGTGCAGGGCCACCCAAGACGGACAGGTCATAGCAGAGAGTTCTGACAAAACGTGATCCACTGGAGAAGGAAATGGCAAACCACTCCAGTATCTTTGCCATGAAAACCCTATGGACAGTACCAAAAGGCAAAACGATATGACGCTGGAAGATGAGCCCCTCAGGTCGGAAGGCGTCCAATATGCTACTGGGGAAGAGCAGAGGGCTAGTACTAGTAGCGCCAGAAAGAATGAAGCGACTGGCCCAAACCCGAAAGGACGCTCAGCTGTGGATATGTCTGGTGGTGAAAGGAAAGTCCGATGCTGTAAAGATTCTTTCTCCATAGGAACCTGGAATGTAAGATCCATGAATCAAGGAAAGCTGGACGTGGTCAAACAAGAGATGACAAGACTAGACATCGACATCTTAGGTATCAGCGAACTAAAATGGACAGGAATGGGTGAATTTAATTCAGATGACCATCAGGTATACTACTGCGGGCAAGAATCCCTCAGAAGAAATGGAGTAGCCTTCATAGTCAATAAAAAAGTAGGAAAAGCAATACTGGGATACAACCCTCAAAATGACAGAATGATCTCAGTTCGAATCCAAGGCAAACCATTCAATATCACAGTAGTCCAAGTCTATGCCCCAACCACCAGTGCTGAAGAGGATGAAATTGACCGGTTCTATGAAGCCCTACAGCACCTTCTAGAACTAACACCCAAAAATGATGTCCTTATCATCATGGGGGATTGGAATGCTAAAGTAGGAAGCCAAAAGATAACTGGAATAACAGTCAAGTTTGGCCTTGGAGTACAAAATGAAGCAGGGCACAGGCTGATAGAATTTTGTCAAGAGAATACGATGGTCATAGCAAACACTCTTTTCCAACAACCCAAGAGACGGCTTTACACATGGACATCACCAGACGGTCAACACAGAAATCAGATTGACTATATGCTCTGCAGCCAAAGATGGAGAAGCTCTATACAGTCAGTAAAAACAAGACCAGGAGCTGACTGTGGCTCAGACCATGAGCTTCTTGTTGCAAAGTTTAGGCTTAAATTAAAGAAAGTAGGGAAAAGCGCTAGGCCAGTCAGGTACGAATTAAATCATATCCCTGTTGAATATACAGTAGAGGTGACAAATAGATTTAAAGAATTAGATCTGATAGACAGAGTGCCTGAAGAACTATGGGCAGAGGTTCGCAACATTGTACAACAGGTAGCAACCAAAACCATCCCAAAGAAAAAGAAATGCAAGAAAGCAAAATGGCTGTCTGAGGAAGCTTTGCAAATAGCTGAGGAAAGGAGGGAAGCGAAAGGCAAGGGAGAAAAAGAAAGATATGCCCAATTAAATGCAGAATTCCAAAGAATAGCTAGAAGAGATAAGAATGCCTTCTTAAATGAACAATTGAAAGAAATAGAAGAAAACAATAGAATAGGGAGGACCAGAGATCTTTTCAAGAAAATTGGAGAGATGAAGGGAACGTTTCATGCAAAAATGGGCATGATAAAGGACCAAAATGGCAGGGACCTAACAGAGGCAGGAGAGATTAAGAAGAGGTGGCAAAATTACACAGAAGAACTATACAAGAATGAGCTTAACGTCCCTGATAATCACAATGAGGTGGTCACTGACCTCGAGCCAGACATCCTAGAATGTGAAGTGAAGTGGGCCTTAGAAAAGCTGAACAACAACAAAGCTAGTGGAGGTGACAGTATTCCAGCTGAGCTATTCAAAATCTTAAAAGACGATGCAGTAAAAGTGCTACACTCAATTTGCCAGCAAATTTGGAAAACTCAAGAGTGGCCACAGGACTGGAAAAGATCAGTTTACATTCCAATTCCAAAGAAAGGCAGTGCCAAAGAATGTTCAAACTATCGCACCATTGCACTCATTTCTCATGCTAGTAAAGTTATGCTTAAAATTCTACAAGCTAGACTCCAGCAGTATGTGGATCGAGAACTACCAGAAGTACAGGCAGGATTTCGAAGAGGCAGAGGAACTAGAGATCAAATTGCTAACATACGCTGGATCATGGAGAAAGCTAGAGAGTTCCAGAAAAACATCTACTTCTGCTTCATTGACTATGCTAAAGCCTTTGATTGTGTGGATCATAACAAACTGTGGCAAGTCCTTAAAGAGACCATCTTATTCGTCTCTTGAGAAACCTATATGCGGGCCAAGAAGCAACAGTGAGAACTGGACACGGAACCACTGATTGGTTCAAAATTGGGAAAGGAGTCCGGCAAGGCTGTATACTGTCGCCTTGCCTATTTAACTAATATGCAGAGCACATCATGAGAAAGGCAGGGCATCAAAAGTTGGAATTAAGATTGCCAGAAGAAACATCAACAACCTAAGATATGCAGATGATACCACTCTAATGGCAGAAAGTGAAGAGGAACTAAAGAGCCTCTTGTTGCGAGTGAAGAAGGAGAGTGCAAAACTTGGGTTGAAACTAAACATTAAGAAAACCAAGATCATGGCATCCGGCCCTCTCAATTCCTGGCAAATAGATGGGGAAGAAATGGAGGTAGTGACAGATTTTATTTTCCTGGGCTCCAAGATCACAGCAGATGGGGACTGTAGCCAAGAAATTAAAAGACGCTTGCTCCGGGGGAGGAAAGCCATGGCAAATCTAGACAGCACACTAAAAAGCAGAGACATCACCCTGTCAACAAAAGTGCGTATAGTCAAGGCTATGGTCTTCCCAGTTGCAATGTATGGCAGTGAAAGCTGGACCATACGAAAGGCTGAGCGCCAAAGAATTGATGCCTTTGAACTATGGTGCTGGAGAAGACTCCTGCGAGTCCCTTGGACTGCAAGGCGATCAAACCGGTCAGTCCTAGAGGAGATCAACCCTGACTGCTCTTTAGAAGGCCAGATCCTGAAGCTAAAACTCAAATACTTTGGCCACCTAATGAGAAGGAAGGACTCACTGGAGAAGAGCCTAATGCTGGGAAAGATTGAGGGCAATAGAAGAAGGGGACGACAGAGAATGAGGTGGCTGGATGGAGTCACTGAAGCAGTAGGCGTGAGCTTAAATGGACTCCAGAAGATGGTAGAGGACAGGAAGGCCTGGAGGAACATTGTCCATAGGGTCGCGATGGGTCGGACACGACTTCGCAACTAACAACAACAAATTCTATCTTTATTGCATTATAAGTAGCTCAAGGTTGTAAATGTATATAATACTCCTTTCTCCTATCTTCCCCACAACAACAACCCTGTGGGTGTACAGAGCTCAGAGAGAATGACTGGCCCAAAGTCACCCAGGACTAGAACTCACAGTGTCCTGGGTTCTAACTACCAGACCAAACCAACTTTCTAACCAACTGTTATAGTAACAGACTCTTGAAAGTCTGACTGTATTCTCCTTTCGTTCGTCTTATATTCCAGTGAATTAGATAGAGTTTAGTGTAAACTTTTTCTTGTATTGCCTTTGTTTCCAGGGCTTAATACATGCTTTTGTTTTTATAACTGGTTCTGAATAGTTTTTCTAAAGTTCTCTCTCTGGCATTTTATATCTGTAGTCACAATGCACTTGAATATTGTTGTCAGCTCTGAGCACTGCAATCTAAAACTGGAACAACAAATTGGAACAAGTTCAGAAGAGGGCTAACAAAATGGTAAAGGATTAGGAAGTGGAAGTCATATGCTTAAAGAAACTGATTACATTTATTCTGTAGGAAAGAAGGTAGAAGAGAGGTATGATAACAATCTTCAAACATATAAACAAATATCTTCAAATATGTTGAAATTTCGGACAAGTGCATTAAAATTAAATGTTAGGCGTAATTTAATAAAGTCAGGAACTGTCAAACATTGGAACAGGTTGCCTCATGAAGTAGAAAGAAAGTTCCTCTTCACTGAAGACATTTATTTATTTATTTATTTATTATTTATTTAATTTCTATACCGTCCTTCTCCCGAAGGACTCAGGGCGGTGTACAGGGCAATAAAAATACAAGATACAAAAATTAAAAATAAGATTAAATCAATCTAGCCCTAACAATAAATAATTAAAAATTAAAAATACCCCAAACCCATTAGACCAGGCCGGCTTGTTCAAATAAGTAAGTTTTCAGATCACGGCGGAAAGAGCGAAGGTCGGGAGCCATCCGGAGCTCAACCGGTAATTGATTCCAGAGGGCAGGCGCGCCCACCGAGAATGCTCTCCCCCTGGGGGCCGCAAGCCGACACTCTCTGACCGACGGCACCCTGAGGAGGCCCTCTCTGTGGGAGCGCACAGGACGAAGGGAAGTTGACGCTGGCAGCAGGTGCTCCCATAAGTAATTCAGACCCATGCCATTTAGGGCCTTATAGGTAATCATCAGCACCTTGAATCTCACCCGGAAGGCAACTGGAAGCCAATGCAGCTTGCGGAGTAGAGGTGTTACATGGGAGTATCGGGAGACCCCCATCACAACTCGTGCGGCCGCATTCTGCACCAGCTGAAGCCTCTGAGTGGTCCTCAAGGGCAGCCCCATGTACAGAGCATTGCAGTAGTCTGCGAGAGGTCACGAGTGCATGAGTGACTGTACACAGGGCATCCTGGTCCAGATAGGGTCGCAACTGGCACACCAGGCGAACCTGGGCAAAAGCCCCCCTGGTCACAGCTCCAATATGATCTTCCAAACTGAGCTGTGAATCCAGGAGGACACCCAAGTTGCGAGCCCTATCTATGGGGGCTAACACCTCACCCCCCATGGTTAAAGATGGAATGGTCTGAATTTCCCAAGATGCCGGCACGTACAACCACTCAGACTTGTCAGGATTGAGCCGAAGCCTGTTCCTCCCCATCTAGACCCGAACCGCCTCCAGGCAACGGGACATCACATCGAGGGCATCACTGGGGTGATTTGGGGTAGAGATGAAAAGCTGGGTATCATCAGCATACTGATGATACCCAACTCCAAAACCATGAATGATCTCACCCAGCGGCTTCATATAGATGTTGAACAGGAGAGGCGAGAGGACCGACCCCTGAGGAACTCCACAAACGAGAGGCCTCGAGGCCGACCTCTGCCCTCCTGCCAGCACCGACTGTGAACATCCCAGGAGGTAGGAGGAGAACCACTGAAGAACAGTGCCCCCCACTCCCAACCCCCTGAGACGCTGCAGTAAGATACCATGGTCGATGGTATCGAAAGCCGCTGAGAGGTCTAATAGGACTAGGACAGAGGAACAACCCCTGTCCCGAGCCCACCAGAGATCATTCACCAGCGCGACCAACACATATTTAAATTGTGAAAATCATTAGCACAAGATATAGCATTGGCTATCAAATAGGATGAATACAGTAAAATACAATCAAATCATGATGAAAATATATTACCAGGGCGTTTTTTGTCATAGAACGCACCAGAACGGAATGCACATAGAACACACATTTTTTTCGATGGATTTTTCAGAGTTGCATTCTTTTCTTATAGTTTCCCTTCCTATCCTCATTTGTTTTTGAAAATGCCCTGCTGGCTTTACGGTGTGAGAGGGGTCCCCTCCAGTGCTGTCTGCCTCCTCTAGGAGGAGCCATGAAGTGCTGGAGCACTACAGCCAGAGTGTGGCTTGATTGGCTGGGTCGGACCATGTGGTGTGGATGATGGCGGTGGGAGACACATAAACATGGAGGCCATCTTTCACTAGAGGGCGAGCCAGCCTTTTGCCTTCCCTTACAGAAGGTGGGGTGTGAGGTTAAAAAGAGGCAAAGCAAGAGTAAAGAAAGGCAGCTGGCGTGCAAGCTTGCCCAACAGCAAAACTTTGTTGTTTCAGTTCTTTGGGTAGTTCCAAGGCTAGAATGTCTACAAAAATCTTTTTTTAGTCTTTTATACTTTATATTCAAACTGCAGAGGGGAAGAATGAATAAAGCCAATGTCTTGGGATTTGGAGGTATTATTATTATTAATATATAGATATTAATTATGTAAGGGACGTGGTGGCTCAGTGGGTTAGGATGCTGAGCTTGTCGATCAGAAGGTCGGCAGTTTGGCGGGTTGAATCCCGAGTGCCGCGTAGCAGAGTGAGCGCCTGTTACTCGTTCCCAGCTTCTGCCAACCTAGCAGTTCGAAAGCACGTAAAAATGCAAGTAGAAAAATAGGGGCCACTACGGTGGGAATGTAACAGCGTTCCGTGCGCCTTTGGCGTCTAGTCATGCCGGCCACATGACCACGGAGACGTCCTTGGACAAGCGCTGGCTCTTCGGCTTTGAAATGGAGATGAGCACCGGCCCCTAGAGTTGGAAACGACTAGCACGCATGTGCGGGGGAACCTTTACCTTTTTATTAATTATGTATTGGTCCAGATGTAAAGGTAGACCTACAGTATGAGGTTTAATCAGATCTATTTATTAAATTGAGTTTAACTTAAAGGTAAGTTAAAAGTAATCTGCTCACTGACAAAGTTTCAACTTTAATTTGTTTCAAGTAAATATCCATATTAAACTCCAAATGTAAATTTTTCCACCTTGTTTGACAACTTCTTAAAAATAATTCAACCTTTTACAAGCCACCAAATTTTGCTTTATTGGGCCAATTTCATTCCACATAGAAAGCTGACATTTCCACTCATTAAACTAAATGGGTATGCCAATGGTAAATGTCCCAAAAGATTAATAAAATGCCTTCTTGTAATTTAAAGCCACACAGTGCATGGTAACATTAATAGTATTAACTTACCTTGAACAAAATCCTAGTCTTTTAGATACACTAAAAATTAAATTTGAAATGATACCATAAATTTTCTGAGGTATAATCTGAGAACACATCAATAATAACCTAATTTACTGAGATACATTTCATGGCACCAAAAATAAATGTTGGCTAACACCAGAAGAAAGACATAATTCCAACAATATCAGATTGGGAAAGTAAACTTGGAGAATATTCAGGAGTGGCAAAATTAAAAATATCTGTTTACAACAGAAGTTTAACAGAATTTAAGCAAAACTGGTTCCCATACGTACAATCTGTTATGCACCACAGCAAATGTAAACTCTTACACTTTGGCTTCTAATTGGGCTTAAAGTTTGCAAATGCTACAATTTGGTAGGGACACAAAAAAGGGTAAGTTAGAAAATAAATAGCCTTTTTTATCTCTTAGATTCTTGTGTGGTGGTTTCCTTTGCTTTCTTTTTTCCCCCCTTTGATATGTACAAACAATAATAAATACAACAGAGACCTTAGTATTACATATTCAGCTTAAAATAAAAAAAAACTTCATACCAAATATTTTGATGCAATTTACAGTTATTTGTTAATGTTATAGTTTTGGATGCTTATTAAGATCAACATTTCAAATCATAGTTCATATTGATATAAAACTCTTATTTTCTTTTTCTTTAAAAATTGAAGTTATCTAAATATTAGAGTGTTAATAGTCTCTAGTGAATGCTATGTAAATATAACTGCGTTAAAATAATATAAAGTATTGCTTCTGTTATAATAATGTAAAAAAGAAAATCAAATTTATAAAAGCATCCTGGGTGGTAGGCCTTTTCTTGTGTTTCAACAGTTCTTATTCTGTTCTTTCATCGAGCAGTTCATGTGGCAAGAATGATACTGAATTGTTATTTTGTATAGGCAAAATCCCAGGTTCAGTTCCTGGCATGTACGGTGATGTACTCCAAATGAAAATATGAAAGAAACAAGTATTATTTAATATATTTGTTTTCCACAATAAATAATCTCAACATGCATAATTCCCAGCCTGCTTGTCCAGCCTGCTGAACAGACAATAAACAGTAGAGCGGTATGTTCTGACTCAATATAATTTAGTTTTCTTATATTCCATCACTATGTAGGAAACAGTGGTTGAATTTTTTAAGTACGTACAGTACATATTTTATATATGCAATTATGATTTTTTTCCTGGAAGAACAGCCATTGATACGTAAAACTAGAACAGAGACATGGAGTATTTTTAAAATCCTATATTAAAAATGTCCTAAAGGACTTAGCTAATACTTCCCCAAGCTCAAGGGTGAGGGCAACTATTTGTGAAATAAATGGGCACTGGTAGACTGGATGTGGAACTGTGTTAATGAAACTGCTAAGTGACCAAACTTGTATTGCTCACAGTGCATGATACATATTACATATATGCAGTGCTTTTTTTCTTTAAAAAAAAAGGTGCCAGAATTCACACGTCATACAACCCGCCTTGCCTACCCTGCAAGGTTCCATCCAAAAAAGGCGCCGGAACTCCATTCTGGGTGTTCTATGACAAAAAAAAACCCCTGCATATTTGTGTGTGTGTATGTGTGTACTGATTTTGTATGATCGAAGCCCAACAACAACAAAAGTCTTAAATGATTTATTTGGGGAAAAAATAACTGAATTATAGCAATATCCTATGATAAAAAATTGAAAACTTATATATTTTTTCCTTTATCTGGATAAATTAAAGGCCTAGATAATTTACTTAACTGTGATGCTTATTCCTAAATGTGTGTTTGTGCATTTGTCTGTGGGTTTGTGTGCATGTATGTGTACATGTGTATGTGTTAGTGCTTAATGTATATGTGTGTGTGTATTCTGTGTATAAAACAGAATATTGAACAGAAATATTTATATTTGTGCAAATTTTATAGGATACTCTGATAGGTACATTAGATCATTTAGTAAATGATAGATTTATATCTTCAGCCAAAATATGACAAATGACTGATCTTAAATTAAAGGAAGATTTATGGAAAAGTTTATTTTAATTAAAAAATATTCTGAAGATTTTTTGATAGAATATTTAATTAGGTATTTCAGATATCTCTTTTAAAATATGAAATAAACATAAGTAATATAGCACTGGAGCCCACTTATTTAGGGGAAAAAAATATACGGGGGTTGGAAATGTTTTTTATACAAAGAGGCCTGAAGTATGTCCACTTCATATCATTTGTCCTGCATAAACGTCCAGTTTAGCCGACGCATCAGAAATCCTCTGTGTATGCTAAATTCACTAGAGTAGTCACGGGTAGAAACTTTCCTACAAAAATAAATTATGAGATGAGAAGACAGATCATGTTTGTAAACAAGTTTTAAGACAAGAAGCAAGTGCTTGAATTAGAGAAACATTTTTAACATGGAGAAAAGTAGGCATAAAAGTCTGCGGGAATCTTTGTGTGGGAAGACAATGAATGATAGAATTTTTTTTTAAAAAAGGTACCTATTTCATTTCATACAACAGGAATAAAGTTTTGTTACAGCACAGTGTAAAATTGACTGAAGAAAAAGAGAGAAAAACAACTTAAATGAAGACAGATTTAGAACACCTTTTTTGAAAACAACCCAGAGTAATAAATTTCTCAATGGCCAATAGCTACAACAGGGGTGTCAAACTCAATTTCACTGAGGGCCGCATCAGCATTGTGGTTGCCCTCAGGGGGCCAGGTGGGTGTGGCCAGGGTGGGTGTGGCCTACTGGGTGGGTGTGGCTAGAGTGCGTATGGCCTACTGGGTGGGCGTGGCCAGCTCTACATCATTCGCATCAAGGGTGCCTATGGGGGCCTGGGCAGGAGTGGGAGAGATCTGAGGGTCTCTGGCAGAAGGAGGGTCTCTGGGCCAGGGCCAAGGCAGCGGGGGCCGTTCCCTCACTGTTTCCAGGAAGGCTTCGCGGGCCACATGAAACCACTTCGCGGGCCGGATCTGGGCCCTGGGCCTTGTGTTTGACATGTCTGAGCTACAATAAATGAAACCAGCAAAAACTGGAACATAGACCACGGCAAAGCTGTGCTGCAGCTTGGCAAAACTGCAGTCAGCTATGATATTCTCTCAAAGAGTCTGTACCATTTTATCCTCCTTTTCCTTTTCGGTGCTCCCCCACCCACCCTCTAAATGTTAATTTCTATTCTACGGCTAGTAAGTGCGATGAGTCTTCACTGCAGTTTTAGCTTTTTGTGTGTTAACATTTTAATTCCTAAAAAATTTTTTTTGTTCACACTTCAGCCAAGCCTCTTATTCTCTCAAAGTTGGGCGTACAGGTAGTCTTCCACTTACGACCACAATTGAGCCCAAAATTTATGTTGCTAAGTGAGACGTTTGTTAAGTGAGTTTTGCCCCATTTGATCACCTTTCTTGCCACAGTTGTTAAGTGAATCAATGCAGTTGTTAAGTTAGTAACCCGGTTGTTAAGTGAATCCAGCTTCCCCACTGACTTTGCTGGTGAGAAGGTCGCAAGAGTTGACCACATGACACCCCCCACCCCCACCCTGGGACATGGCAACCATCATAAATATGAACCAGTTACTAAGCATCTGAATTTTGATCACATGGCCACAGGGATGCTGCAATGGGCATAAGTGTGAAAAAATGGTCATAAGTCATTTTTTCCGGTGCTGTTGTAATTTTGAATGGTCACTAAATGAAGTCTTGTAAGTCAACAACCACCTGTACTTCCTTGGTAAACAGATGTAATGTATGTAATGAGCTGTATTCTGAGACTGCATGCAGTGTTGGTATACAGTGGAGACACAGGATCTGTCCACAGATCTGATCCTGTCATCAAAATGACAAAAGTGGTATGGTGTTGTGCCATTCACTGGAGAAACCTCTTGGATGAGAAACGAAATGTCTTCAAGAAAAAAACCAAAGAAAGTCCCGTTGCCTTTTGAAAAAGCACCTTTGGGACCACTCTCATGTATACTATTTAATAATATGCTTAGGGATCTTACTGAATAGGCCAAAACAAGATAAAAGATCTTTAATGTTCTGAGTTTTCCCCTGTTTGAAGAAGGTCATGACTTTTGCTCTTTCAGACTTCTGGGAGCTCACTAGTTCTCCATGGATTCCCCAAAAATATACATTTAATGGCTCTGCAATCATTTCTGCTACTTCCTTCGGTTCCCTAGGACGTAATATATTTCCCCTGAAGACTTGAATTTATTTAAATTAGTAAGGTATACTTTTACTGTCTTATGTCAAACTGCTTGTTCCAAGATTGATATAAACAAAATCACATATTCTGAAATATTTGTTCACAGTTTATTCAACAACGTTTCAGTCATTTTGCAAAAGTCTGTATATTTGTGACTCTAGTTTGGTTCGTTTTTATGATCCTTTCTGGCTTGGAGTTTCACCATTACAGTGTGGCTAGATTCTATGGTCAGAATATATGGAATATAGCACCCATTTAATCCCGTTCATTGTTAACTGCTCCTTCCACAAATCCCGTTGGTTTTACCCACCTGTAACCAAAACATGTTTCAATGACATTTTCTATATTTGATTCATTGATATGCTCATCCCAGTAATTAAATTGTGCAGGTGGTATTTCAACAATCGTAAAGCATTTTTTTTAAAAAAAAAAGAGGAAGAAGCACTCTTCTTTAGCAATGACATTTTTCTAAAGACTTGCTTATTTAAAAAAAACAATTTATGCAAAGTAGATTGTGATTTTTTTTTTGATCCATCCTGGATTCCATTTTAATATTGATCTTCCCTTAGGTACCATGGAAGCTTGAAGCCTTAAATTAATTAATTAATTAATTATGAGAAGCAATCTCACATTTGAGGCAAATCATATCTGGAATCTGTAGAGGCAGAAGTAGTTATAGTGAACAAAGAACAAAAGAGACAAAACTCACACCTCCTGCAATAGAGCTATTAATTGTTAGCCAAATCTGGCCCTAGGTTCTGCCTCATTTTACCTTTTTCAATAAGCAACTGAGTTATTAGAGTACTCTGATATAGTGGGGTCTCCCTATGAAAAGGGGGAACCCAGAAACATGGCTTATATTTACTTTATAGTTAGCACAACAAATAATTTTAAAGCAAAAATTGATTGGTTTAGAAATGGTCATCCGTTCAGTTACATCAGAAAAACTAAAGCACAGAACAGAACGGAACAGAACAGAGCAGAATAGAATAACAGAGTTGGAAGGTCCTCTAGTCCAAGCCCCTGCTCAGGTAGGAATCCCTAAACCATTTCAGACAAATGGTCCAATCTCTTCTTAAAAACTTCCAGTGTTGGAGCATTCACAACTTCTGAAGCTAAGTTGCTCCACTGATTAATTGTTCTAACTGTCAGGAAATTTTTCTTAGTTCTAGGTTGCTTCTCTCCTTGATTAGTTTTCATCCACTGCTTCTTGTCCCGCCTTTAGGTGATTTGGAGAATATTATTATTATTATTTATGAATAATAATAATAATAGTTTGACTCCTCTTCTTTGTGGCAACCCCTGAGATATTGGAAGATTGCTGTCATGTCAGCCCTAGTCCTTCTTCTCATTAAACTAGACATACCCAATTCCAGCAACCATTCTTTATAAGTTTTAGCCTCCAGTCTCCAGATCATCTTTGTTGCTCTTCTCTGTACTCTTTCTAGAGTCACAACATATTTTTCTACATCGTGACAAGCAAAATTGGATGCAGTATTCCAAGTGTGGTCTTACCAAGGCATTATAAAGTGGTATTAATCTTGATTCTATCCTTCTGTTAATGCAGCCTAGAATTGTGTTGGCTTTTTTGGCAGCTGCAGCATGATGCTGGCTCATATTGAAGTGATTGTCCACTAGGATTCCAAGATCCCTCTCACAGTTACTACTATACTTTATCTGTGCATTTGGTTTTTCTTACCTAAGTATAGAACTTAACTTTCTCACCAATGAATTTCATTTTGTTAGATAGCACTCAATGTTCAAGTCTGTCAAGCTCCTTCTATATCTTAGACCTATATACTGGAGTGTTGGCTAGTCCTGCCAGCTTGGTGTCATCTGTATATTTGATGAGTTCTCCATATATCCCCTCATCCAAATCATTGATGGTGATCAATAATATGTGAGCATAGCCATAGAAAAGAGCATTGTGTTCTGAGTAAAAGTAAAAGAAACATTTGCAAAGGAAAAACATCAAAACAGGTATGGTAGGACATGTTCTCAGAGCTTCCCAAGTTTGAGCTTGAATATTTGCTTTGCTCATGAGGGCTTGAGAACAGCTAAAAATGAAACAGTTATCTACAATGTATCCAATGCTCTCCTGCCAGTCTTGGGAGGCTTTTTCTGGAAAATTAAGGCTTATGGCAAATGTATTAGTAATACATTTAACAAAGAAAAAATAAAATATAAGAAAACCCATGCTGATTAGCCAGTGCAACAGTACTGGAAAAACTATTTGCAAGTATTGCAAAGTCCATCTGTGAGGGCCTCATAATGGTGGAGGAATCTTCTAGGTCATTGTCTAGGCCACGGGTGTCAAACTTGCAATGTCACGTGACGTGTCGAGATGTATCGTGACTTATTTCCCATTGCTGGCAATGGGGTGGGCACCGTTTTGGCATGACACATCCAGCTCACGGGCCAGCAGTTTGACACCCCTGGTCTAGAGTCTATATGATCAGGCAGAATGAATCCCATTGATTAAACAATGTCATCTGTGGGACTCAAAAAGAGTGCATTTCCAGTTGCAGAACCTGGCTCCCACCCTGACGGTGTTTAAGAAGTCCCTGAAAACCTCCTGATCCATCAGCCTTGGGTAATGGTCCATATTGAGCCTTGTATAGGATCTTATCAATTAGTAGGAATTGCTTTTTCTGGAGAGAATAAGGTTATTGTCTTGTTTTTAATGCTTTTATTACTTTTAATATTGCATACTGCCAGGAGTATTATGGACTTGGATGACATATTTTAATAAATAAGCAAACAAAACAAAGTGCCTTTTCTATTTTTAATTATGACCTTGCGTTTTATTTGCATCTTTTGCTCTTCACCTTCTTGAGAATTCATTTTTTAGTCTGTGAAAAGACAGGTTAGACATTCAAGGTACCAATAAATGTTTAAAGATGCTGGGTTACTGCTGTCTGGTATCTGCTGAGCCAAAAACAAACGAAAACAACAACACAAAAACAAAAACACAATGAGGTGAAGGCTATATATATTCAGCTGCTTACCAAGTAATATAAAAATAAAATGGCTGTGGGCTCGTATGAGCCACACTGAGCTCTTTCAGAAAGGTAGGAACGGGAGCAAAATAATGAAGAAATAAACTTGGCACATTTAAAAAGGCTGTCTCAAAACCACTTGTTTATGGAAAACGGCCTTCTTGCTCTAGCAGTTTAATCTAAAGGAATGAAAAATGGACCCAATCAATTCAAACTTATGCAATTAAATTTATAGAAGCAATTTGTAGATGTATGATTCCTCCAAATAATAGTATAATAGACTGAATGAGGAAGCAAAGTCACATATGTTGTAAAGAAAAGACAAGAAATAAGAAAAGGGAGCTGCAGTCCAACACAGAAGAGTCCACTGGAATGGATATTAAAGCGACAAATGCAGTCCATTGCCCACCTATGGTTATAAAAGTCTGGGAAAATAACGATCAGTTAATTATCATTCTTGCGACGTACACGTTTGCTGTCAATAGTTGAATCACTTTGCCTAATGGCAGGGCTAGATCTAACCTGAAAGATTGTAATGTAGGTTACACAGATGTACTTGTGTCCCTTATTTGCAAAGTTTTATAAAAGCCAACATAAACATAAAATTATTTATTTATTTATTATTGGGACTTATATGCCGCCCTATCTCCCGAAGGACTCAGGGCGGCTAACAACAATAAAATACAACGATACAAAAGTTAAAAAGAATTAAATTAACAGCCCCAATAGAATAAATTAAAATTGAAGTTAAAAATTAAAAAACATTTTAAAATCCCTGTCTTCAGTCCAGGTCAGCCTGATGGAAAAGAAGTGTTTTAAGGCCGCAGCGAAAGGACCGGAGATCCGGGGCCATCTGAAGCTCATGGGGGAGCTGGTTCCATAGGGCTGGCACTCCCACAGAGAAGACCCTCCCCCTGGGGGTCGCCAGCCGACATTGTCTAGCCGACGGCACCCTGAGGAGGCCTTCTCTGTGTGAGTGTACTGGGCGATGGGAGATTAATCACTTGTTCCTTTATTTTGACATAAAGTCTTAATGAGAACCAAAGATTATGAAATTTTTATCGATGATATGAATATTGTAGCTTCATGTTATAGCTGGCAAACGTTTGTTTCCTGGCAAAACAGGTAAAATCATACAGGAAAGCTTTTTTTCCATTTGTTTTGTTTTATTAATTCAGAATCCATTAATAAAATTCCTGTAATTACTAAATTGTTGGCTTTAAAACAAAACAGTAAAAGAGCATCCACTGTGCTTAAGATTTAAAGCTAGTATGTTTACACTACATGGATCATATGTGAAAAGCAAAACCCAAAATATAATATACTGCATACTTGGGCACTTTCTGGCTATCTCTATACATTAACATTCTAATGTCTCAGAGATCTTCACTCTTTGATCTTATTGGTCTGAATTTGGAATTGGATTGGAATTGGAAGCCATTGCACAAACTGCAATTCTATTTTGTGATAATAATTAATGACCTGCTATCAGAAAGCCTAACCGTTGAGATAATATGGATATGACCAGCAGTTGACAGTACAATTTCCCCTATTTGTAAAGTATTGACTCTGCTGAGTAAATCAAGGAAGTAGTAAGTTTTAAAACAGGACAAAGAAAGGATTAAGAGAGAGCAAGGCAGGACTATAGGCTTTTGATTAAGTATTATTTTATAGCCATCCAGGATGGAAATGAAGGCAATAATTGAAATCAACATATTCTGGTAGATCAAACAAGCACAAATCTAAAGGATAAACTACCCTATTGGTTGTACGGGAGAAAAAGAGGTCAAATTTGTTGTTAGTAAGTTTAAAACCCAATATCTGCTTTATCTACGAAGACTTGCAATTTTTATGACACAAGTGTATCTGAAAGGCCTCCTTATTAGTTCAATAAAATATGTCCCATAAATAAATAAGCACTCTTTCAATATTTCATTATAAAACAGCCTGCGATTGCTCAAGCTTGGGACTTTGAATAAGACAGTAAAATACTTTATGAAGTTAACAAATGCCGACTCAAGTTTAAATAAACAAGCATACAAATAAATGGAACTGAATGAGAAGATGTGTGCTAGTCTTTTTTGTATGAAAAGATTCAAAGGAAATATACTGAGGCAACCAGATTGGTGTTCTGGATAAGAAAGATGATGTTATGGTTCCGACAGATGAAACTCTTCAAAAAAACTTTGCGGCATTGTTTACTTAAAGAATCTTTATTTGTGAAGCATCGGCACAAACATAATCGGAGCCAAAATGTGAGTTCCCCTTCCCTGAGCCCATAGTATCAAAGCACAATTCCCTCCCCCAGTTAACACTCATAAATCACATTCCCCAATTAGTTTAAAGCTTGGGCTTCCCCTCCAGCTCTCCAGCCTGCCAGTTCTTTATCATCTCTTATTTCAACAACCTTGGTTCTCACACTAGATTCAGTGATATTATGTCTAGCTAGACTCCCATGCACATTCCTCCCCTCTCCCCAGCATCGTCTAACTCTAAAAGCAAAAAGAAGAAAATGGCTGCATTTCCATCTGTCGTCAATGCAAAAACATCCAAGGTTAGCAGCATTGACAGATGAACTGAAACTAGCAAAAGTGAGCTTCTTCAATGGAGATAGTCAAAGAGAAAGGTAAGTGTTACCTCTATTTTATTCTTTTAATTTCATGATCTCTTTTCTCTAGAATTCTTCAGGTGCTTTTTGTGTGTGGATTCTCTGCTTTCTTTTCCTATACTTTCTTGAGCTATCAGATTCCTCTAAGAAAGGGGTGTCAAACTCAATTTCATTGAGGGCCGCATCAGCATTGCGGGTGCCCTTAGGGGGCCGGGTGGGTGTGGCCTGGATGGGCGTGGCCTACTGGGTGGGCGTGGCTAAAGTACGTATGGCCTACTGGGTGGGCATGGCCAGCTCTACATTGTTTGCATCAAGGGTGCCTATGGGGGACAGATCTGAGTGGGACAGATCTGAGGGTGGGACAGATCTGAGGGTCTCTGGCAGAAGGAGGGTCTCTGGGCCAGGGCCAAGGCAATGGGGGCCGTTCCCTCACTGTTTCCAGGATGGCTTCGCGGGCCGCATGAAACCACATTGCGGGCCGGATCTGGCCCCCGGGCCTTGTGTTTGACATGTCTGCTTCTAAGACCAATGTAGCTACTTGTACACCTGTGGGAGTTAGCTCTTGGGTCAAATGAAAACCTCCTGGAATTTCAGTTGATTTCTCTGAAACAACAAAATGTCTAGAGCAGACACCACTTACCTGCATTTCTCATTCTTCCAAGAGTAAATAACAATGCACAATGTTTTCATTTTGGAAATTGTATTCATTTATCACACCACTGTATATTCCTGTCTCTGCATGCTTGGCTTCATTAGCCCAGGCTAATCCATGACGATCCATATTCATTACAAAATATTAATATGTATATATATTCAGTAGTCTGACTTCATGAGCTACATTGAGTGCAACAGAAGTTAAGCACACATCAACAAATGAAGCACAATTTACAGAGGACATTGTTCTCAAGCCTATGCACTTGATACAAAAATTAGGAACTTGAAGACATTTCTCAGAAAAGAAAGCTGAATTTCTGTAGGCAGTAGCCTAGAAGGTTAAAAAAGTTAATGAAAAGCAAGTGGAAGATGGAGTACTGAGCTCAGTATGGATTAGCATCTTCAGTGATCTTGCAAAGGCTAATAATGTTTGATAGAACATGTTAAAAACCAGCCAACTGGAACTCATCAGTTCAGTGGCATTCTAAAAAGCAATCCATGCTGAGTTCAGCATTTGTTACTAGGCTGCTCAGCTATGTCACTGGATCTGGAATTCAGTACTTTTCTTTTTCTTATGCCGCTCTATATTGAGTAGGTTTGGGCTATCAATAACTGACTGTTGAAGATACCCAACCACAATATCTGTTCTTCTTGGAGTGTTCCTAGCCTTTTTTTTTTTTAGTCCATTGCGAAGTATGGAATGGACAATTCTGCAATCATTCTTCAGATTGTTATTAGGGAAAGCAGGCTAATTATATGCACATTGCAGCAAGCTTCAACTTGTCATTCTCCTATTATAGGAATTATGATCCACTAAAACACTGAAAGGAAATTACCAAATAAGCACAGCTAAAAAGATTAGGAATAAATTTTATTCAGTTAAAAAAATAATCTAGGCCAGGGCTTTTCAACCGGTGGTACGCATACAAGCACCTGGCTGGTGGTATGCGGCGTCGCCTTCCTCCCCCCCATCTCCCCCCACCTCCTTCTCCCTCCCCCCCGCACTCTGCTCCTTCCCAGCTCACTTGCTGCCAGTAAGCATGCTGCTTGGCAGCGGCCTGCAGGAACCCTATAGAGGGTGCAAGCAGGCGCAGAATGAGGCCCCGCCCTCCCCAGGGACTCGTTGTGCAGCAACAAGATTGACTTCTGATCGGCACTTCTTCGGGGCACACATAGCTGGGAAGGCATGTTGGAGTCCCAGGAAATGGTAAGGCGATCGGCCTGCTCCTCCCCCATTGTCCACAGGCCCCAGGAGAGCCCCAAGCAAGCACCTCACCAGCCGCCGAACTCTGCCTTTTGAGCAGAAGCGGCCTTTCCCTGCTTGCCCTTGGCTTCCTCCATGGGTGCCACTCTAATGCGCCAGCCCAGGAGAGCCCCGTGCAAGCACCTCGCCGGCTGCCGAACCCTGCCTTTTGAGCAGGAGTGGCCTTCGCCTGCTTGCCCTTGGCTGCCTCCGTGGGTGCCACTCTAGCGCAGAGAGGGGGAGGTTGGTCCTGCTCAAAAGCACCAGCACTCCCAGCTGACTGGCGGCCCCAAGAGAAGGTTGCCAATGCTCCTGGCTGTTTGGCAGCATCGGGACCACCTGCCGGGGCTTCCAGCTGGCCAGTGGCATCGGATCCAGAGTCCCAGCCTCCCATCTGATCAGCGGTGCTCTCCTCTGGTCAGTGGCTCAAATCCGGAGTCTAGCGTCCCAGCTGATCGGCGGAGCAATGAGTGGCTGGCAGGCCAGGTAGCCAAATTGCTGCATGGATTCCCCCCCCCCGGTTGATTGTCGAGCCTGGGGCTTGATAGTGGCCTTGCCCTGCTTGCCCTTGGCTGGCACCGTGAGCAGCAGCCACCGCCCGCCCCGCTTTTTGCAAGCCCCGTTATGCCACCGCTGCAGGCTTCCAGCAGTGGGAGGCTCCGGGACGAGCTTTGGTGCGTCTTCCCTGCACTGCACTCTGTCTGCAGGGGCCACCCTGGGAAAGGTGGAAGCACAGCTGTGGTCCAGGATGATCAACCACTCTGAGCCCTGTCTGGCCGGCTTTGGGCCTCCATTCCCCAAGGGCAGCTGGTTGTGAGTTGCTGCTATGTGCTTCCCCGAGTGCGCCTCAGCCCCAGATCTCCCCACACCAAGGATTCCGGCCGCATCTGCAGAAGGCAGCGGGGCAAAGGGCGCTTTGGCATGTCTTCCATTGCCCCCCCCATGTGAAGGGCGCCTTCCTGCCCCGTGGTCCACAGCAGCATTGTTGTCGTGCATGGGTCGACTGTGAGTGAATGCGAGGTGTTTCTGTTGCTGGAATAAAGCTTATTAAATGAGCTGGCAACCTCTGAGTATCGTTGATAGATCTTCCCCAACTTTCATCTGGTGTTCATAAAGAGTTAAGTGGGAATCAGGTTTCTTGGTAAAAAATGTAGAAAGAAGGGAGGGAGGGAGGGAGGGAGGGAGGAAGGAAGGAAGGAAGGAAATGACAATGGGAGGGAAGGAGGGATGGAGAAAAGGACAGGGAGGGAAGGAAGAAAGGAAGGAAAGAAGGAAGGGACAATGGGAGAGAGGGACAGAGGGAGAGAAATAGAGAGAGGGAGAGAAAAAGAAGGAGAGAAAGAGAAAGAGGGAGGGAGAGAGAGAGGGAGAGGGAGAAAGAGGGAGAGAGAGAAGGAGAGAGAAAGAAAGGGAAGGAGAGAGAGAAAAAGAGAGAGGGAGAGAAAGAAAGGGAGGGAGAGAAATAGAGAGAGGGAGAGAGAGAAATAGAGGGAGAGAGAGATGAAGAGAGAAATAGAGGGAGAGAAAAAAGGGAGGGAGGGAGAGAGAAATAGAGAGAGGGAGAGAGAGAAAGAGAGAGGGGGAGAGAGAGAAGGAAAGAAAGAGAGGGAGAGAGAGAGATTAAATTAGTAACATGGTGGTTAAGTGAATATGGTTTCCCCACTAACTTTGCTTGTCAGAAGGTTGCAAAAGGCGATCACATGACCCTGGAACAATGTGACCATCATAAATATGATTCAGTTGCGAAGCATCCGAATGTAAATCACATGACATGAACAGTCACTAAGTGAATTGTTGTAAGTCGAGGACTACCTGTACTTTATCAATTTTTTTTTCATTTTTCGGGGGTGTGTGTCAAGTCTTTGACACCTTGCTGGGCAACTGGTGGTACTCGGACATTGCCTTATCCTAAAAGTGGTACAATGGGTGAAAAGGTTGAAAAGCCCTGATCTAGGCTATCCTATTTTTTGTGCAGCACGCCTAGGATCTGCATAGTAAGAAAGTGAGAGTCTGCCTTCTGAGTCTTAATAACCGCAATCACTGTAACAGCGGAACAAGTCACTGAAAAATACATTGATGGATTGCTTGATGAGAGCATTAATATACAATAATACTTTCAGAAAAATGGCATGGCGCTGATTTCTCGAAAAGTGGGTTGGAACCCTTCCCGCAAATGATCCAAGCAACTTAGAGAGGATTGAAGAAATTTTAGAATCCTGACCAGACAAATAAAGCAGGAATATTCTCTAGACTCACTCTAGTCTAGGCACTGCTCCTACTTTCCCTGGCAGACAGTTGTAGTACTGTAATATTTGAGGGCTCCTGTCATGTAAATATTAAAAATCTTGTTCTATAGTGCACTTTTGTGTTTCTTAATAAAGCTAAAGAAATAAAGCTAAGAAATCATTAGTTTTCCTCATGGTGAGGAGAGTTCCATTTATTGCTTTAGGGATCCCAGTATCAAAATGTTTGTAAGGCTTTACTGTAGTACATAAAATGACTGAGAATATTAATTCAGCCTCTTTTTTCTTTATTGAACATTTAATGCTAATCATATCCATTGAAAGTTTTAATTCTTTCTTAGCTGTTTTTGGAGGTGTTTATGTGATATTTGATTATTTCCACTGCATAAAGAAAGGCACTTTCAGATCAGTTAAACTGTAGGGGTGCCTTTGATCCTTGTTTTTTAGATGCCAGCTCCTTCCAGCCTCCATTCATTTGTGCTGATAATAGTGCTACTTAGATTCCACTGGACAATAATTCTGGCAATTTAGATGTTACTAAGGATTAAATCCATCAGGGATAGAGTTTACACAAGTTAATTCTGTGTAGGATTGCACCTTTTTAATTTGAAGGATAACAAACATAGGGAAATTGGCATTAAAACCATGATTTGTCAGCCAAGTTCAATTATAATAAAATCCTTGACATTTCAGATTCATGTTGGAATTTAAGTGTCAGGAGAAATAACGTTCTTAGATCCGGCCACTGAGCATTCAAACTTGGATTAGTTTCAACTACCTTCTTAGCTTACTGTTCTGTTCTATTCTAGATGATCACGAGAGGTAGAAGTTGGCTCTTCGAAAAGGCTAAAACAATTTTGTTTTCTTCTGGTCAGTGTGCAGAAATGAGAAGTACTCATGGAGAATTCAAGTGACATTTATCAGTTTATATAAAAGCCTTGTAGGGTGTGATTGCTTAAAAGTATTTAATTTTTATTATTTTGCAGAGTGATGTGGCAGTTAGTGGAATTTACTCTAGAAGTAAATTTTTGGCATACTGTGACCCAGTGGTGGGATTCAGCCAGTTTGCACCACTTCAGCAAAATTGGTAGCTAATTTTTTGTTGCCCAGGCCCTGAATGGACTTTTGGAAGCAGCATCCACACAGAGAAGCAGTTGTTCACATATTTGAATCCCACACTGCTGTAACTCCAACCATAAGTGTTTGTTCCTAATCTCAGTGATGCCAAAATCATGAAATGGAGATCACTGCAGAGATCACAGGGAATGGCCTTGAAGGATAGGAGGAAGAAGTGCTACCAAGGCAATGAGCAGAGTTAAGTCCATTCTAAGCAACTAAAGAGAAGAGCCTAAGACTGTAGATGTTCCAGTAAAAGTAGTTGTAGATCTATATGGCATTGGTTTATTAATCTGGTCCACCCTAATGTGCTGCAATTGTGAGTTCAACACTTTCAGCCTTGGTTGTGCAGTGGTTAGAATACAGCATTGCAGGCAAACTCTGTGGACAGTCCAGAGTTCGATCCTGACAGGCTCAAGGTTGACTCAGCCTTCCATCCTTCCGAATGAGGACCCAGATCATTGGAGGCAATATGCTGATTATGTAAACAACTCAGAGAGTACTGTAAAGCATTATGGGACAATATATAAGTGCTATTGCTATTCATACTTGAGTGGGACAACTCAGGCAAATACATAATAAGGTGGAGATTACATTGCAATGCACTTTTTCTTACATGGCCCCTTACTGTTTGCCCACCCCATAAAACTTTTACATTAAGTATATTTATCTGGGAGTAAATCACACAAAAAACAATGGGAACAGAGAAGACTTACGTAGCTTCATTTGAAGGATCTGCTAGCATCAACCACCTTCCTATTGATGCCAAAATTAGAAAGGCATATATTAGTGCTGAAAGATGCATAATCTTGATTCAGTCTTAGAGAAAGACTGCCTAGTTGTATGCAGCTGACAAAATGTATAATACATTAATATTTTGTACATTTCAATAAGGTTTTCAAAAAATAATTTGACCTTGCTTTTAATTGTTGATCGTTAAAATTTTGATTTAAATTTTTTACATTTTGATTCTGCTGTATATTTTTATTTTAAATAGGAAAAAATTAAAAGCTTTATACAGGAATATATACATAAGTGTCTTATTAATTGATAATCACTGTTGATTTCTTTGACATAATCATAAGTTAATGGTAGTTCAATTAATTGTTTTGAATTTCTTTAAGAAAAAGTAATGCAAAAAATAAAAACATAACTAAAATGCAATCAATAGCTGCAGAAGCTGCAAAAGAATCTAAGTTAAACTTGCAAAGATATATTTAAGTAGACAGATCTTTCTATTATTTCTGCACTTTCACCATGGCAATGGAACGAGCTGCGAGCATTAAAATGAACTATCCACAGTGTAATATGTTTTGCATCTGCAGGTGCCGTGTGGTATAGGAAACAATGTAATATATTTGCATAAATCATGGCCTGGGGAATGTTACACAGTCAATATGGGATTGCCAAGCCATTCAGTGATGCTATAATGGACTAATGAATAAAGGCTTACTGTGCATAGAACTGTAGTTCTAGCGAGATAATTTTTTTTTTAATTGAAAAGTTTTACGGTACATTTTTAAATACAAAACCCCTCCCCTCCCCCTCCCCTCTCCCCCCTCCCCGACTTCCCAGAGCTAAATACAGGGTATAAAAATACAAACAAACATAATCTAAAATATGCAAACAACAATAAAATATTAAATTCTATCACACTTTAACTCTTAATAAAATAACTACAAGCTAGTTATACATCATATAAATCCACTACTTATTCAAATACTAAGTGAAACTTTTTAGTCCCATATTTATTCTGGATATAATCAATCCATCTTCTCCACTCCACAATATATCTCTGTTGCGATTGGTCTTTCAAATAAGCTGAAATCTTTGCCATTTCCGCCAAATTGGAAACTTTTAAAGTCCATTCTTCTATAGTCGGCAGTTCTTCCTTCTTCCAATATTGCGCTACTAAAAGTCTCACTGCCGTAATTAAATTCAACATCAGCTTAGTGTCCACAACGGTAGTATCTGTGATAGCCAGATAAAATTAAAGTGGAAGAGAAAAGGGCTGTAGGTAAGCAAATCCCTCATTATGTGTATGTATGTATGTATGTGTATGTATGGAGGATATCTTTGTGTTGTAAGAAATAACAAAAAAACTTTGGGGCATAAGAGTTGCTTGAACTGTGAGATGGGTGGCTAATAAATTTGATGAGTAAATAAATAAATAAGCTGGCTTTAAAATTAATAACCAAACAATGAAGGTGTCAACAAAGAATATGATAATGATAAATCAAGTGAAACTGGTAGAAAAAACTAATTCAGATACAGAAAAAAATGCATTACATGGGCATATTATTTATTTGTTTGTTTGTTTGTTTATTAATTAAACAAATATATATGGCTGCTCACTTCACATGGTAGCTTGAGCAGTGTGGTGGCCTAGAGGTCAAGACCTTCGCCTTCCAACTTGGAAGGTTCAGAGTTCAATCCTAGACATTGACAAATGTTTATTTATCAGGACGCAGAGAAAATATCTGCTGCGAACTCCACATAGGTGTCAGGAAGGGCATCCGGCCAGTAAAAGCTCAGCTCCATTCACTCACCCTGACTCCACCCAAATGAAAGGGATAACAGGGTCGTAGAAAGAAAAACTGGCTGCCCAGTTCACACAAAGTTGACTCAGGGTGGCTTATAAAATTACAGTGTTATTGTGACTAATAGGTCTTATGTTATTTCAGAACAATTAAGTTAAGACATAGAATGAAATCAAGAAGGATAACTTAAAGTGGGAGAGATTACAATTGTTACTGGGGAGAATCTCTGTGATAAAAACGAATGTACTGCCTAGAATTATGGTTTTGAAAAATACATAAAAACTATTTTACAACGGGTGCACCATTTAAGCAATGGCAGAAAGATACTTCTAGGTTTGTATAGCAAAGGAAAAAGTCAAAGGTTAAACACCAAGTCCTCCAGGATGCAGAGAAATTAAGATTTCCTAATCTGAAGTTGTATTTTGCAGCTAGCTGTTCGATTTGGATGAAAGAGTGGGTGCTGCTGAGAAATAAAAAAAATAAGAATTAGAAGACAACCATATGAAATTTGATGGTATGGTTTTCCTACAGTACAATAAAGCTAAGGTTAATATATATAAATTTAATAAATCTCAATCACTCAATATATTTAAAAATCACAACCATGAAATATTATTTTTTAATTTTTAATTTTTAATATGATCACTCTAGCGAGACTTCTAGATGCACAAAAATGGAAATATCACAACAGAGAAATGGTTTGGTGAATAGAACAGAACTAGCAGAGATGGCAAAATTGACTTGTTTGATGGTAAGGTAAATAAGGCAAGGCAAGGCAAGACAAGACAAGACAAGATAAGATAACCTTATTGTCATTTTTTGCTGTGGGCACACTGGCACATATATACACACACACACACACACACAAGCTTGAGAGTGCACAAGGTTAATACTGTATGGAACAAAACTGTGACTGAATCTGGATGTTCTGCTTCAGATACCACAGATCCTCCTCCCAGAAGGTAACAAGGAAAACAGCTCGTGAAGAGGGTGTGTAGCGTCCCAGACAATCCTGCAGACCCTGCTCAAGCATCGTTTATATCAGGGGTCTTCAAACTTGGCCCTTTTTATGACTTGTGGACTTCAATTCCCAGAATTCCTCAGCCAGCATGCCTGGCTGAGGAATTCTGGGAGTTGAAGTCCACAAGTCATAAAAGGGCCAAGTTTGAAGACCCCTGGTTTATATGCTATGTCCTGAATAGAAGGAAGTGAACTACAAATAATCTTTTCTGCCAGAACAGAAAATGTGAACTTAGCATCCTTTAAAAGTCTTGGTCTTTATGGCGGTCATTGCTTCTGCTTTCTCAGAGAAATTTTCCATTCACCAAATTTTCCCACGAAGCTCAAGAGAGAAATTTTATGGATAAAGCTAGTCTTAGACTGATATTATGTGGGCTTGAGTTACTTCTGGGGGGAAAAAATCTATTAACATTAGGCAAAATTAGGGTTTCAGGTGATCTATGTTTAGAATTAATAATAGGTTTAACATTGGGATAAGTATTTCTTAGTAGTCTTACATTCAGGTTATGGAAGGAATTGTCTGCCAGGATAATGGTTAGGGTAGAAAATTGTTATCTGCAGTAGGACAAATATAAACTTCCTACTGGAAAGTAGGAAGTAGGCTTCCTTGAGATCTGGATTCACTTTGGAATAGGGCTAGCTTGTTAATAACAAGTGCTTATTGGTGTAGCTAATTATTCCTGGATCTCTTCCAGTACACTTCAATCTCCTTGTCCTTGATTGGGTGGCCTTGGGGAGCATTATCAGTTTAAAATGCTGGTGTTTACTTTTTGGGCTATATATACAGGTAACATCCCATTATTTGAAAAACCTGATTAGAATTAATGTTCCTCTGTTCAATAGTGTAATCAAGGTTAATCAGTTTTCCCTTGTGTTAAAATTGTACTTCACTTTTTAGGATTTCTTTGCCATTTAGTTCTTCCTTTCTGGAATTGAATTCTCCTTGAGTTATCTGGAGTTCTATCTAAAAAGTTTTTAAAAGCCTTTAAAATACTTTTCAGTGGACATTTATAAAACTGGAAGAACCTTATTTCTCATTTTTTGATGTAGATGTGTATTAAAGTGTCCTTGTATCAGGAATTATTTATACTGATTATTGCACTATATTACATTGATTATGATATTATTTTATTTTATCGTGATACTGATTTATATTCTGTATAATTTTTATTTATCTACCTTTCATTTAGTTGTAAATGAACTCATTATTTCTCTAAGATTTTTTTAAATATAAAATTATAGGGAGAAAGACGCTCAGGGAAAGATATATACGGTATATATATATATATATATATATATATATATATATATATATATATATATATATATATATATATATATATATATATATGTATGTATAATTTTGCTGAAAATATCAGTTTCTGGACTAGTGAGAGGTTTTGGAAATTGTTCTTGATGAGCAACGGGCTCTAATTTAATTAAGCAAGTTCAAAAATTAATCTTTTAAGTAGTTTTTTATTGGTTTCTTAAAAGTCTTTAAATAGAGTTTTTGATTTGTTTTTAAGATATTTGGTTTTGATTTTAATTGTTATACTGTAAACTGTGGAAAGAGTTTGGTAGACCTTATATAACTTAAAAGTTTAAAAAGTAAGCAGAAATAAATAATATCTTTCATACACTTCTAAAAGCAATTCCCCTTCTTCAAGGATACAGCAATCCAACATATATTTGAATCTTGACTTCAAGGTGTGAAATATATTAGCTATTTATTATGTTTGAGTTGCTCAAGGTAAATGTTTCTACACTGCCTGTCCATAAAAAAGAATATTTGGGGAAATTTAATGAGAAAGATTTAACTATTTTAACATAATATTATTTTACTGACTTTATTATTGATTTTAAGAAGATTTTTCATAGCTTCATGCTCTTATTATCAGTCACTGAAATCTTTACTTTATATGTTTGTCTCAGCCTGCTCTCTATGTCCTCACTGCCACCTTGATTTAATTGTAACCAGGACAATGTGTCATCTTATATTCTGGTTCAAATGTCTGCATTTCATCATTTAAGTTTAACATGGGTTTATTTGTTAACTTTGGTTACTGTCCTGCTTCTCCTGATTCTTTCATGCCATCATCCTAATTACAATCATTCAGTTTTCTATTTTTCATTATATAAGCATTCTTATGCTTATTCTTCTCTTCCCCCAAAAGAGAAAAACAATTATTTCCCACAATCTGGGCTTGATCCCATTAATGCACTCTAAGGTACCATTTTAGCAGCTGCATCACACTGCTAGCTTATGCTTTACTTGTGGTCAACAATAACACTCAGGCTTCCGGTTTGCGTGCTCGGCGCTGGTGGATGTGCACAGAGAGCTCCTCTCCCCGCCGCCCAGTTTTCCTCCATTGGAAGACCCTGAAAAGGGTCTAAAGTCACCCTGGAGGGGTGACAACCATGAGGAGGCCCTCTGATTGATTGTGGAGGGCCAGCAGCCCCTCCATTTGATCCAGAGCAGTTCCTCTGGAAAAAGACCTGCCATCAACATGGCCGATCATCAAGCTATACCAGCCAAAAGCATTAACAAGCACAACAAAAGCAACATGGAGGAATTAAGTGAGACCCTACTTTTCTCTTTTCCCCAACTACCTTTCTGTGAGAGCTTTTTGAAAATTCCCCTCCTCCTTTGGAACAGCGGCATCAGCCTACTTGAGGATCTAGGATATTTGAGGTCCCAAAAAGTCTTTATGCCTAGGAGGACCTACTACCCTATTCATTTGTTAAGCTGGAAGATTTTATATGCTACTAAGGACATCTTGTGGCGAAGCCTGGTATAGCAAGGAAATTAATTTTTACTGTGAGACCTGGCTACAGTCTAGCTGTTCTTGACATTATCTAAACGATAAGAATTTGAAACAGCTGGTGAAAAAAAACTCCCAGGAATAGTGGAGGTAGACATTTACTGATTTCTATTAAAAATAGCCTCCACTAAAGATCTATCCCTAAACAACTTAGAAATGGAGGAATATTATCCACAAATTAACTATAAACTCATACTTGAAACAATCCTTGCATTTACTGAGCTCACGAAATCCAGACTCAAAGACAAAGGTGCCAGCTTCAATTTACAAAATGAAGTCCTGATTTCAACCAATGAATCTACAATCCAAAAAGCAATAGAAGAGGAAGAAATTAATACTAAGACAGAGGATTCTAAAGAACAAGTACAATCTATTGAGAACTTCGATAGCCAAACCTTGATCTCAACTACAGAACCTGCAATTCAAAAAAACAACACAAACTGAAGAAAACAACACCAAGATGGAGGGTTCTAATGACTTACAACTACAACACATTGAAAACCTAGACAACCATACAACAACTACAACACGAGACATGACCTCTCACCCAAGCCAGATGAAACTGGAAGAAGACCAGACTGAAGAAGACCAGACTGAACTGATGACAAACATACTGATTCAAACATGGAGATCTGAACTATTACAGCAACAATTTAATGACTACAAAGGGGCCAGTTCCTTTGAAAAATTGACAACTAGATGGTCTCCCTTGACTCAAATAATACATGTAGGAATGAAGGGAGATACAGTTGAGGATTTAAAGGCACTGCTGTGGAAGCCTGTTTGGCACAAAAAGAAAGCCAGAGTTAGACTTAAAAAAATGGTTTTGTTTTTTCTTTCTTTTATCTATAATGGAAGAGCCTAAAATTTTACTTAATGGGTCAAGGGGAGACTTTAAAAGATATTATTTGATTTAATATTTAAGATTTAGACTTATAAGGGAATTTAAAATTATTCATTAGAACATAGTTCTGAATTATAATATGGAAGTTGGATTGAGATAATAAAGGATATTGGTACTAGGATGATAAACAGAATATATTTGTGAAATATATTTGTGAAATAAAATAATGTATTTAATTATGCAATATGTGTATCTTAGATATGACAATTATTATGTAATGGAACAGGGGAAATTTGGGCTACCCAAAACTTAAATACTATATGGATCTTAAAGGCTAAATTGGAGCACTGTAATTGAAAATGGATAAAATCTTAAAAACAGGACATGATTACTATAACTAAAAATATATTGATAAATACTTTAACTGACTGTGTTTTAACTAGTAATGTAGTAACTTGATTGTGATATAGTAACTAGGGGAAACAGAGAGGAAATTTTTAGATGAGTTAACCTGAGATAGGCACAAATGATTTTGTTACTGCACTATTGTTTACCCAATCACCACTTTGCTTCCTAAACACTTTGATATTTTGATGTAAAATTGGAAAATTAATAAAACTTGTTTTTTTTAAAAAAAAACAATAACACCCAGATCCTTTCCCACCCATCTGCCAATTCAGTCCCCCCCCATATTATCCTTATGCCTTTTTTTGTTTTCTTACCAAGGTGGAGAATATTACATTTTCCCCCAAGCAGCCCATTGAACAAGCTTTAGTGTACATGTATACTACTCTGTTTTAGCGTCTGTGTCCTCCTTTTAAGATAAAGGAAGAAATTTATGGCAAAAGTTCTTTTTTTACCATTTCCTCTCTCTCTCTCTGATGATTTGGCAATTGGTTTTTCTCTAGATGGTAGATTCCATCTTCTGTTCCATAATCTGCTGGCATCCTTCAATATTGTTCTGCATTAGTGGTTGTCCTCAGTCCTCTTCAGTCTATTCTGGTCTTCAGCACACTTTTAAAAATCTTGGTCTGTTCTGCAACATGGACTTCAGACCCCTCTGAAACCAATGAGCCTTCAGCGGTATAAATATTATCCAGTCTCTTTTGTGACTACCAATTTTTTCTTTCTTTCCTAAAACTAATCATCTCTTTATAGCAGCCAGTGGTATCTGTTCTATTTCAGTTGTTAGCTATTTTCCAAATCTCCAGTTATCTTTCTAGGATTCTGTATGATATATTAAATAATATTACCCTTGACACCGACTCAATCCAGTTGCCCCACCTTCTTTGGGGAATTTAAATTAGCACCTGCTTTCAGCATCTTGTTATTAGAAAGTTAGCCTGACAATGTGGAACGTGAGCGTTGGACATGTCATGAGCTTATGAGGAAACATGGTGGCTGTAGTGCATCACATATCCTATTTCTTTCTTGCCTATCCAGCTGCAGAAGATGAGTGGAGCAAAGATTAAGATAACTGTGTGTCATATTGATTACTCCCAATGGTGGGATATAAGAAACCTATATTTTATATGTGCATGCAAACACAAACACACACACACACACACACGTGTACATATGCATATATACACACATTTACACATATGATATCTCTACAGATATTCAGAATTAGGAATCTGCTTTTTATATATAGCTAACTATTCCAATGTAGGCAACGTGCCAGTCAATCACTTAGGAAAAATAAGCTTGGGTTTGTCAAATGTTCTGGAAATATACATGCAAATTGCAATTCCACCATCATAGCACTGCAGTAATTTTGCTGCATTTATTATAAATCAGGAGACAGCAAAAAGGGTTGGCCACCATCCGGCACAGAGTGATAGATATCTTCTCACATCCACAGCATTTCTGTCATTCATACCAGCTGGGGAGTGTTGCTCAGAAAAGAATGATAGCCTCAGCGTGAGCCCATGATCTAATGTTAGAAATTAATTCCAAAAAAGAAAGTGTTGACATAAGACAAAAACAAAGCATTACATAGCATCTTAATGTGCTTTTGAGGCAAGTAACTTTCATATGTACCTCTAAGTTGTAAAACTAGGAACTGCTGCAGTGTTGTGGATTTCTATCACATTGAAGAGAGCACTCTCTTTTCTTTTTCCTTCGGGAAAGGGCGGTATATAAATCTAATAAAATTAAAATTAAATTAATTCATTAAAGAGGTACAAACATCCTTTCTGTCTTTGCCACAACCCATATACAAATACTCCCATGATGGGGGCATTGATTACAAGTAGTGCTTAATCAATGGGAGCGTTCACCTAAAACCACAAACCCAGGTCTGATGGTTAAAAACAAGAAAACATTATTATCGTAGAATTAAAATCAATCTAACCATTCAAAATGTTGAATCTATATTTACATCTCTATATATTGGCCTTTGCAACAGTTATATGATATATTAAATATGTATTTGGCTGAGCTTCAAACAGTATGAAGTTAAAATGATGACTAATTATTCATAAAGTGAATTAATGATTATATCTGTGGTGGGGCTTCCAGAATAAAATCTGTACTCAGAATGTATCCATCTTTTTCTGTTGATTTTAGGCTAATTCATTCAATGCTTATCATGTTTTTCTTATGCCTCCTTCTTTTTTTCAAGATGGCCTCATATCTCAGCAGATGAAATAAATCATTGAAGGAAATGGAAGACGTTTGGCAAAACACTGTTGACCGGGAATTAGGAGACAGCATAGGAAGTATCAGTTGTGAATATGTGCAGATGGCCCTGGTGTCTTTGGGTACTTGCAGAGTCATGGATGCAGGGTCATGAAAGGACAGCAAGCAAAACACGCAATGTCCTAACACACCCAACATACAATGTCTTTAGGGAAACACCCAAAAGGGAACATTTTTAGTTACTTCTGTTTTCTCCCTTCTTATCTACAGTGTGCCAGACTTACTGTACTGGGTGAAATCTTTATCTTATGTGTGTCAGCTTTGCTGGGTGGAATGCTTATATAATCAGAAAGAATAAATGCAAGGATTTCTTGTCATTCAGGGCTTCTCTCTTTTAGAGGAGCCCGTTTTTGTTCAGCTGAATAAAAACGTAAAACTTAAAGGCAACTTCTGTTTTCCTGTATTTTTTTATCAAGCAAAACCTCAGAACCTGCACAGCAACACTGTCAAATAACATTGGTAAAAATGCTGCCAAACACCACCTGGGAGGCTAAACCCAGTCCAACAGGACTTTAATAATGGTTATACCCTGCACATATTCACAACTGATACTTCCTATGCTGTCTCCTAATTCCCGGTCAACAGTGTTTTGCCAAATTGTATTACGTCTTCCATTTCCTTCAATGATTTATTTCATCTGCTGAGATATGAGGCCATCTTGAAAAAAAGAAGGAGGCATAAGAAAAACATGATAAGCATTGAATGAATTAGCCTAAAATCAACAGAAAAAGATGGATACATTCTGAGTACAGATTTTATTCTGGAAGCCCCACCACAGATATAATCATTAATTCACTTTATGAATAATTAGTCATCATTTTAACTTCATACTGTTTGAAGCTCAGCCAAATACATATTTAATATATCATATAACTGTTGCAAAGGCCAATATATAGAGATGTAAATATAGATTCAACATTTTGAATGGTTAGATTGATTTTAATTCTACGATAATAATGTTTTCTTGTTTTTAACCATCAGACCTGGGTTTGTGGTTTTAGGTGAACGCTCCCATTGATTAAGCACTACTTGTAATCAATGCCCCCATCATGGGAGTATTTGTATATGGGTTGTGGCAAAGCATCAACATTTTCCACTACTGAAATTTTGACTCCCTATATGATCAGGTCCATCTCAATATAAGATTAAGATATGTGAAAAACTTGCACAAGAAGGTCCTACAACCATAGGCCTCTACATTTCTGATATTAATTGCATGGTATGTTTAGTATCAGAGCCTAGATATGTTTGTATTCTTGCTCTTTGGTAACCTCATGAAGTGTGATTTGTACAATTAATAGGTGAAAAGGAATGCTGTCACTATGTGAGGTGTCAATATGGGTTTTTTGAAGGGTTTGGGACAAACAAATCAATGTGTAGGAGACCCGCGGTCAGTACTTCCTATGGAACTGTCAATATCTATTTCATGGTTATAATCTGAATTTATAGATGCTTTCATAATAAATCTTTGTTTTAAACTTCAGCACTACTATTGTCCATGACATTGACACATAATCACATGATGTCACTCTTTGAAATATCTGTGTTTAATGTATATTGAACAGCCATGTATACAAGGCCATGCTGGCATTTCTTCAACACTTTATTTATACTTTCATTGACAACTCTTCACTACTGCTAGAAGGTTGAAAAGAGTACAGACAACAGCTTTGAAAAAGAATAGTATACAGTATTCTAGCACATTCCAGCAATTCCTGAGTGGCTTCATTGGCTTCAGGCCACTAATTATTTTTATCTGTCTTGTACCATTTGGGAAACTGATTCACAACTGTAAAAAAGTGGTATTGTATCAAGTTATTATATTATGGACTGAATGATCACTGCTTTGTTTATGGCTGTCCAGGATTGTATTGTGTACGTGTTGTAAAAGCACCAGGGACAGAAGAGAAGCTTCAATCTCATTTTCCTTCCTTAGGATTTTTTTTATACATTACAGGTAGTCCTCGACTTACGACCACAGTTGAGCCCCAAATTTCTGTTGCTAAGTGAGAGATTTGTTAAGTGAATTTTGCCCCATTCTATGACCTTTCTTGCCACGTTTGTTAAGTGAATCACTGAAGTTGTTAATTTGGCAACATGGTTGTTAAGTGAATCTGACTTCTCCATTGACTTTGCTTGTCAGAAGGTCATAAAAGGGGATTACATGACTCCAGGACATTGCAACCTTCATAAGTATGAGTCAGTTGCCAACCACCAGAATTCTGACTGCATGTCCATGGGCCTGGGCGAATTACTTCTCTTCTCAGATAATGCAGTTGGGAATTGTTCTCATTTTCCTAATGTCATTTAAAGGACAGGAGCCTAAGGAAGGGGTTTCTGTCCTGTCCTCTCTCCAATCTGTCCAGATTCCCAACAGCAGTAGCAAATTCATCCATTGTTTTTTAAAGAACAATGTTAGAATTCATGGCAAGATTGTCCAATGGATTTTTGTGGAAAAAAAGATGGAACAAAAGCAGAAGGGGCATGTTACTAAGCCAAGATGCAATGATCGTTTTGGTTAAATTAGAATTAGAGCTCATTCCAAAACTCCTAGTACAATTATGCAAATGCCTAATAGCCTCATTAAGTTAGCTCATTTAATCAACATTTTTAGCCATGTTTTTCCTAGTTCATTTCCAGGTGGTTATTTGTGCAAAGTATTTTGTGAATTATATCCTGCTGCTCTTTTATTTTCTTCTTAAAATGTGTGCCAGGTTTGAAAGTTTGTCTGGTGTATTTTGCATGGCTCCTTAGATGATGCTCCTTAGATTTAATTAAGCATTGGTAATCACTGGCACACATTCACAAGCACCAATTTTTTTTTATGATTGCAGCTTTTCCCCAAATGGTGCTAATTAGATGTGTTGTGGTTAGAATATGATCTGGAAGAAATCAAATTGGGAAAGGCTGAATTAAAGAACAGCCAATAAGATATTTTAAAACTGCAACAACCAATAGCTTTTACTGGGGGGATGTTCTTGACACAAAGATGGATTATTCTAATTGTCTTTGCTCTCTGTGTTCTGCAGCTGGTAGGGATTTTTCTGATGCAGAAAACAACAGAGAAAGGCTGCACAAATTAAGATGAGAAACATGGGAATGGCAACTGCAAGCAATGTTCAGCTTGCCAGCCCTTCTTACAATGCTGTAAATCACTAACAAAAACTGACATTTAGAGAATTAATTCAGAAAGATTTATTCGAAGAATACTCCAGAGAGTTTCAGACAGAGTTTTCAATTCCTCTTTCAATGTGGATAGGCCTATGTAAGAAAGCAATCCAATAATAATAATAATAATAATAATAATAATAATAATAATAATAATAATAATAATAATAATAATAATAATAATAATAATAATAATTTTATTTATATACCGCCCTTCTCCCGAAGGACTCAGGGCGGTGAACAGGGCAGATATATAAAAAATACAAAAATACAAAAGTTAAAAGAAAATTAAACATATGCCCAACTAAAAACAGTAAATACAGATGTTAAAAATGACCATAAAAACCCAACCCATCCCCCTTCAGGCCAGGCCGGCTTGTTCAAATAAGAATGTCTTCAGATCGCGACAGAAGGAGCGAAGGTCGGGCGCCATCCGGCGCCATCTAGATGTATCCTTGTGTGTTTGCTTGTTGCATGCTCTCTTTTCTGCCTAACAGTAAAGAAATTAGCAGATTAGTTTTGACAGAAAACCTAGATCTGGTTAGTATTTTGTTTGTCATATTTCTTGCCCACTTAGTCTATTCAAGTGTGGGCAAGACTTCAGAACAGTTGTGGAAGATGGCCATTAGTAGGAAAAGTGGAACATAATGATAAATAGAGTCATGTTGTTCTGGTTTACCCTATTTCGCTTCCTTGCAGTGGGGAGATTTGCAGTTAAGATTTAATATTGTGACCTAAGAGACAATTACTCAGAAGACATGGTTCCTCTGCACCTACACCCCTGCCCATGAAAGCCGAGTAGTATGTACTACTTGTGTATTTTGAAATGAGCTTTAGCATGAATTGGGCTTATAAGTGAAGTTTATTTAAGACCGTCCAGACATGATCCAAGCAAATATTGTATTCTGGAGTCACAGAAATTTCCCATAACAGTTTCAGAGGCAGTTGTATGTTACATTGCATTGCAGTCATCCCAGCCATACGTTATTAAAGCTTAGAGAATTATTTCTGTTTGGAAGAGACTGCATATGATTATTTTGTCTGAAGCCGAAGCTCTCTGTATAAAATTAGTGGGCATTAAGTGCAAGCATTAAAATCCAGAAAGAAAGAATTAGTCTCAATTCCCCTCTTTTTTTTTAAACAAAACAAAACATGGAGCATTAAAACCTGTGAAAAATACATATTTCTATTTTTACCCATCTTTGAACCTCAGATAAATCCAGAAAGATACATGCTCATCTCACCAAGGATTATAACGTTATAGAATTTATGAGCTAATCAAATCAACAAACTGGGAAGATTGGCCCTTTTTTTTAAAGGAAAATGAATATTGAATAAAAAAGGTACAATTTCAGCTGTGATTAAGATGCAGGATTCTTAGTGATCTGCTTTAACATTTAGCATTTTGGAATGTTAATTACCTATTCCAAAAACAGCTGAACTCTGGGTTTCTCTGAAAGCAATTGCTGTTCTGCTGTTCTGGGTTGACTCCACACAGTGTTGTGAAAATTGTGTGGAAAGGCTAACTCAATTTTGCTTTTACTGTTCTACAGCTGCAGTAGTGGGTCAAAGAGAGGGGTACTTTCCCACTGGTGGAAGTTGTTACCTGCTTTGCGGTCCCTCTGCTTGCTTCCTTCTCCACTGGTGTTTAGGGACTCCAAGAAATCTTTTTGGTGTGAGTAGCCAAGGTATTTTTTTTATTTGCTAAGAGAACACATGCACAAAATTATGGTGCTATTGGCTAATTGGAGGGAATCCTAGTCTGCCCATGAACAGTTTGTGGCATTGAAAATGTAAACTCGTTTGTGAGGGTTTGGAGAATGAAAGTATGAGTATGAAAATACCATTTATCAACAATTCTATAATCAGATCAATTGAATTCTGCATGCACCTAAGAAAGACAAATACACTCAGTTTAATACAGTAGAGGGTTACTGTTGAGAAAACAAGGATCAAGTTGTTTGGCAAAGGTCCCATAAACAATTAGACTGGCAAACCCTCTTCAGAATCGAACATTAAATTATGATTTATGTAACCATGAGTCAGTCACAGCTGGGTTCATACAATAGAAGCCATAAATCATAACTTAGAGACAATAAAGGTTTGGTTTGCATAAAACACTAAGAGCCAAAGAAAGCATATTTTGGCATAGTGCTATGTACAGCTTTGGCCACTGACTCTCACTTCAAATTTATAATATAAATTATGATATTTTATTAAGGTAGATACAGCATGAAGATACAGAGAAATTAATTTATTTTACTCAGTTAATATAATTTATTCTCCCTGCATTTTAGAAAAGCTTTAGCATGCTTAGATAAGACCTGGAATGTGACATCTTCTGAAAGCATGATTTAATCATTAAATAAGAAATCTTTGAATCACGTGTTTGCATTATCCAAGTGTGCTTTTAAAGGATAACACGTTTAATCATGGGAGGCTTCCTTTCCCTTCACTGATAGATAGATGCATATTTGAATAACAAAACAATATTGTATATACCATAAATACCTTGTAAATTAGCCAATAAACTATTTAGAAGAGAGGCAACCAGAGACAACTTGATTTTAATGACAATCCAAACTTACTGCAAGAATGTAGGTTTTATTCAATCAGCAGATTTTGATATATAACTGTTAAGAGTCAATAAATGAATATTTGTAGAAATTGCCAGGAAAATCAGAACAGCCGTAGCTGATTTTTAAAGGAGAAATGTTTCAATCCTGAGAACACATATTTAAAAATGTATTTGAAAAGGTAAGTCAAATCTTTCCTGAAAAAGAACAGTTGGGCACATTTTCCCTAGCCTTATACAATGATATGGTATCTACGGAAGAAGAGGTCCTATTTCAAACTAATAAAACTTATGACAATGTAGCCAATGGTGAGCATAAAGACAAAAGTTATCAATTCATTCTCTTTCTTTTTATGAATATATATTCTGGGCAAATGCAATAAACCATGGAAATCAATTAAATCATATGTATACTACAATATATGATATACAACAAGATTTTCTTCCATAAAATCAAACTGCATAGTCATGCAATATATTTGATGTGGGCTTCATCACTTATATAAAGGTGATTATGTTGTTGTTTGATTAGCAGAGGCTCTAGACAGGACACCTCTAATGCTGTTCCAGACAGCTGAAATTTGGTTAGCTTCTACTAGTCTCCATATTTAATATTCTATTTTTTTTCTTCCAAATTTAGATAAACTGATTTGAAGGTCAACGAAAGTAAACGTACACTAGGATGTGATGATCATACATAAAAGACTAATGATGAATGCTTATGTCTTTATTCCTTTTACCATTTCCTCAATGTTTATTTATATCTGTATAGTTGTTAGACTGTTTCCAACTTTTTTTCAAAAAATCTGGACATAAATATTTATTTATTTATTTATTTATTTATTTATTTATTTAATAATATTTCTATACCGCCCTTCTCCCCAAGGACTCAGGGCGGTGAACAGGGCAAGAATAAAAATACAGAATTACAAAAATAAAAAAAGGATTAAATACATGCCCACTAAAAACAGTCAATACAATATTAAAACCCCAATAAAACAACAGTAAAAAAAACCCCACCAATCCCCCATCAGGCCAGGCCGGCTTGTTCGAATAAGAATGTTTTTAGATCGCGGCGAAAGGAGCGAAGATCGGGCGCCATCCGGAGCTCAACCGGTAACTGATTCCATAGCTCCGGGGCGCCCACAGAGAAGGATCTCCCCCTGGGGGCCACCAATCGACATTCTCTGATCGGTGGCACCCTGAGGAGGCCCTCTCTGTGGGAACGCACAGGGCGAAGGGAGGTTGATGCCGGCAGCAGGTGTTCCCTAAGGTACTCCGGACCCCTGCCATGTAGGGCTTTAAACACCATTACTAGTACCTTGAATCTCACCCGAAAGACAACTGGTAACCAATGCAGCTCACGGAGCAGAGGTGTAACATGGGAGTATCGGGAGACTCCCAACACAACTCTCGCGGCTGCATTCTGTACCAGTTGGAGCCTCCGGGTGGTCCTCAAGGGCAGCCCCATGTAGAGAGCATTGCAGTAGTCCAGACGAGAGGTCACGAGCGCGTGAGTGACCATGCATAAGTCATCCCGGCCTAGATAGGGCCGCAACTGGTGCACCAGGCGAACCTGGGCGAAAGCCCCCCTAGTCACAGCCACTATGTGATCTTCCAAGGTGAGCTGTGAATCTAGGAGGACTCCCAAGTTGCGAGCCCTATCTACAGGGGGTAATAGTTCACCCCCCATAGAGAGAGATGGAATATCCGAATTGACCTGGGATGAAGGTATGCAAAGCCACTCAGTCTTGTCGGGGTTGAGTTGAAGTCTGTTCCATTTATCCATTTATATTGTTGGTTGCATAAATTGTGTATCCCTGTTTTGGAGCTATGAACACATTTGGATTTATCAAGGATATTGCTATGAAATGGTTGTAGGTTGTGCAACATATTTGTCTCTTATATTTATAATATCTAATGTATTACTAATTACTAAAACTCTCATATCTGCTTGATTGTTTGTAACCATCAATTGGGCAAAATGGTGCATCATGGGGCCACCATTTTTGAATGACATACCTCAAATGGACTAACTTATAGAATGTGTCCAAATTCCAGGATCCATGACTCCCATGGGATTGAAATTTGGCAAAGTTGTGGCGGCTGCTGTGCTGCTGTGCTGCAATCAGCCATGGTCATATTTTTGTAATTTGCAATACAGCCTGCCAACTTTCTACAAGGAAAACGGGACGATATTAGGAAGTTGGAAATTGCTCACATTCCATTGACATAGAAATGTCTATATTTTCTGAAGCCTATTTCCCTCACCAAGAAAAAGTGCAGTTCATATTGGTGTCTCTGATGCACTAATAGATTTTTTTCATTTATAGTCATATTTTCTGTTTAGTTGAAATCCCTGAGCTAAAATCATACAAATCAAAATTTGAGCTAACAATAGTAGATTGAATAATTATAAAAACTGCTCCCCAAAGTTAGAACTTGATTTCTTATTGATCATAAATTTATATTCCTCTAACCTGTGGCCATGTACATAATTTCACTAGAGTACTGAAAATGGGTTATGCAAAACATTTATTTCAACAGTTCTTTGTTTCTGTATTTCTGTTTCATATTTCTGTTGGAAACGGATAGGACAAGACTTAAATTTCTCCAGTTGTTAGGATAGTTTTGATGTTAGTAGTTGGCGTACAATTTAGAACTAAATTTTGACTGACTTTCAAAAAGAAGTATTCACATTTGGATTTCAAAATTTAATTAAATCTATATACCACTGTACAAGAAAATGGTCTGGTATAGGGATTGACTTGATGTGTTGCGTATTTTTTTGCTATTTTGGGATTTAGATCTGGTTGTTATATTTGAGAACTGCAACAATTCTTTTCCCAATTGGTCAAATTAGCTATGGCTGAAGAGTTTATTCATTTATTCATTTATTTTTGCCTTTCACAGCAGCATGATTTTAAGTCCTCTAAACTGCTTCATCTCTAACTTTCTCCTTTGAAAACAACTTTTACAAAATACAGTTTTTAAGATAGGCAGCTATATAAAGGTGATAAATAGAAACAAGAGGTCAAATATTTTCATTCTTTATTATACAGCCATTTTAATTATTACATTATGTTTCGTGATGCATTTCATATGGTCCTAAATGTTGCTTTATTATCTAATGTTACATATTTCCCATTGTTTTTATTTTTTATATTTCCTTTGTTTTCCATTTGACAAATCAGATCTCTCAAAAATTAGATGAATAGACAAGGCCAAATGTTATGCAATCTTACAACTTAGCTATTACCTAAAATATTACATTTTGGATGAAATAGATAGTGGGCCTATTATAGATTGTATTATCTATTTTTGTACTGAACATCATTATATATTTTTGTGAAAACATTCATTCATACATTCTTCAAAGTCATAAAAATTAAGGAAGCATGGATTATTCAGCTTTTTATTATTGCTTTTCTGCCTTAAGCTGTTTGGAGACTAGTTTCCATAAAGCCAGATTGGATGAGGTTTGCAAGACTCTCTCTCAATGATGAACAAGCATTACTTGGTGAAATGATTAGTCATTTGAGTTTTAAACATTTTATACACGTTTTTAGATCCAAAACTTTAAAAAATATTAACCCCAAACTCCTTTAATTCTCTGCAAGTGAAACCATACACACACACACACACACACACACACACACACACACATATATATATACATATACACATACACACACACACACACACACACACACACACACACACACACACACACACACACACATATATATATATATATATATATATATATATATATATATATATATATATATATATATATATATTCCAAATGAATGATTCTGTTAACCAAAAGAAAATCTTAAAAAAGGTAATAAAATAAAAAATGGTACTTGGCCTTAGGGTAGAACTAGCCTTGACTGTCATCCATTTCTGTAATCCACATTCAATATTCTTTAGACTTTGAAAGCATGTAAATGTACAATGCTATGTGTAATATCATCACAAGGAAAAGGCCCTCCTTTATATCCCCTGAATATACCCTATTTAAGGGAGAACAAATAAAAATGTGTGTGTAAGCCAGAATCTTGATTGGATAGAGTCAGTTGTCAATAAGCAAATTATGTTTTCTCTGTGGTTTCATAGATCATATTTACATTTTCAACTGTGACTTGTCAAATCCTGTGCCAAAACTTAAAAGTGAAATTTGCTGAATCAGGGCATTCCCAACACTTGGCATTCTGAGACACATTTGGAATTCTGAAAATGTATTACAGATACGGCTATAATGTGCTGTGAGGAAGCTGTTTCTAAAATGGCTGCCACAGGAACATAACCAGTTACAAAGCAGCAATTCACCCAGAATGCTACCGGCCTTCTCCATCTACAGGATATTTCCCATTATTCCTTTTTCTCAACAAGCAATTCATCTAACTGCAATTGCCTTTACAATTTTCTAAGAAATCTTATGGAACAAAGAATCATTCTTGGAAATATAGATGACACTGGAGAGTCCTACTTTTCAGATTTGCCTTTGGATATGCAGAGAGGAGAGATGTGTTACATCTCTAATAGGCATACTATGCCTTTAATATATATATATATATATATTTAAAAATCAACCTCCTTGAAATCAACCTCTTTAAAATATGGTTACATTAGTCTATCACTACTATGTTTTATTCAGCCTTCAGAGACCACTGCAAAGTTTCCCTGTTTCATCCTACTCAATGTGGGAATTCAGTAGTAAAGACATGAGGTGAAGATGTGGGAGGTAGAGTTAGTTTGGGCCATCTTACATAGAGTAGCACTACATTTATGGATAGTTATTTATTCCATAGTTTTCATTTGCAGGATCCAAGGTGCCTTCTTGAATCATATACCGGTACTTGGAATCTTTTTAGCTGTAGATTTACCTTAAATGGTTCATTAGAGGTTTCTCCCATAATGGAAGCACTGGACAACATGGCAAGAAAGTAGAGTAATTGCTTTTTTACCCAGTGGCAGTTAATTTTCTGATACATGAAAACACGTTTAGATCTTTCACTGTTCTGCACCTTCTCAGATAATGCTAATATTGCTTTTTGTCTTCATAAATCAATCTAAGGAAAGGACAGCACTGAAGTGAACTTTAGTTTGATAATGTGTTTCAGAATTTCTTTCAGGGGGCTCTGAGTATTTTTTTAACCTTGCTTTGCTGTTGGAAAATGTGTTATCTTGTGTGCATAATTTACTCAGAAGATGAATCACTTTTCTAATGTAGATGGTGAACAATCCATACATTTCTCATACCAACCCTGCTCAATGTTGTTATGTATCAAATTTATCATATTTTTCCAGCTTTAAAAATGTAATCTTACTATCACTCTAAGTTGCTACTTCACATCAGTTCTGTCCTTGGATCTGAATGTGACTTTAAGCTTCTTTTTCACAGCAGCACCAGATTCATAGATTACTCTTTGTAGCTGACAGCATGTCTCACTGCCAAAGAACTTTGTTTTACCTCCTGTGTCTTGTCTGCTTTTAACTAAAAGAGACAAGTGCACATTTTATTTTTTAGAATGAATTTAAGAAGATAAGAGACTGTCTGCTTCCTTTTCAAGATGAACTCTATGTTTCTATGGCTATTGTTGAATCTGAACCTGAGCTCCAGTAGTGTTCTCTGAACACTAGATGAAGCCAGTACTCAGGCATCTTGTGCTGCACGCACAATTCACATTAGTATTAGAGACACATTCATTTGCAAAGTTTAATAAATGGTGTATCTGATGCAGAGTTTTGACAGTGCAAAAGAAATTCCTTTATTGTAGAGCATTAGCTGCTTATCCTGATGACATTGTCATCAGTTTGTACAAAGTCCATTTGTTGTGTCTTTTCTTACCAGCAAATTAGATCTTTCCTGATACACCCAAACTCCATTTGTGACAGGATTTTTCTTTGCTCTTTTTCTAGAGGCCTGTTTCTCACCACTTCTTTTCATATGTCCATAAATCTCCACATATCATTTGCATCCTATATAGAAATATAGGAAGTATAAGAAATATTAGGGAATTCCAAACCACTTCAATTTACACTTTATACATTCATACAGTTTCCACCTTCATATTCAATTAGTAGTTTTAAACCTCTAACCAGCATCCAAAAAAAATTAGTTTATGGTGCCAAGATTGAAAGACAATGAGTGTCTTGTAAGTGACAGCTTGGTAGACAGATGGGCAGACCAATTTTTTATTCTTTATGTGGGAGCAGAGCTGAAAAGTTGTTCTGTCAATTCTCGGATTCAAGGATGTTTGGGAAACAAGGAGAGGGAAAGTTTTTCAAAAGAGAGTTGATTTGGTGGAATCTAGTTGGATTCCTAGGAGGGAGGGAGTGCATTCCAGAGGAGTAAACACAGTGAAGTTTAGATAGTTTGGGGTTGCAGGAAGAAAGTTAATTTGACTCCTCCATGGGAGCTCTCAGAGTATATATTTAATGGTGCAAATAGTCTGATTTAGTTTGGCAAGATAATAGAGTAGAGTAGAGTAGAGTAGAGTAGAGTAGAATAGAATAGAATAGAATAGAATAGAATAGAATAGAATAGAATAGAATAGAATAGAATAGAATAGAATAGAATAGAATAGACCTTGGAGGTCTTCTAATCCAACCCCTGCTTAGATAGGAAACACTTTACCATTTCAGACAAATGGTTGTCCAATCTCTTCTTAAAAACGTCCAGTGTTGGAGCATTCACAACTTCTGGAGGCAAGTTGTTCCATATTAATTGTTCTAACTGTCAGAAAAGTTCTCCTTAGTTCTAGATTGCTTCTCTCCTTGACTACTGTTCATCCATTGCTTCTTGTCCTGCCTTCAGGTGCTTTGGAGAATAGGTTGACTCCCTTTTCTTTGTGGCAATCCCTGAGATATTGGAAAACTGCTATCATGTCATTCCTAATCCTTGTCTTCATTAAACTAGACATATCTGAAAGCTTGGTGTTGTCTGAAAATCTGATGAGTTCCCCATCTATCCCCTCATCCAAATCATTGATAAAGATATTGAAGAGTACTGGGCCTAAAACAGAGCCTTGGGGTACCCCACTGCAAACTTCCCTCCATGTAGATATAGTTACATTGATCTTTCTGTCTATAGATGAGGAAACTGCTTAGAAGAATTTCAGTGTGTCTTTGTTGGTTTTTGGAGTCTAATAGTCAATAAATTTTTTTCAAAGGAAAGCTGTGTCAAGTTTTTGAAGTTTTTTGCTTCAGCTGCCAGTCCCTCAAAGAAGCCTGTGCTACTTTAAAAATACGTTAATGATCACAAGCATTTTTATAACACACATATTTTGAATATTTTATAACTGATGTATTTCATCAAATACTTTAAATTCTGAGCAAGGAATATTCAATATGCATATAGTTGGTGGTGGACTGTGAGGAAGGGAAAACAAAAGGAGAATGAGAAGAAAGATTAAAAAGAACAGAGAACTACCTTAGATAGTAACCATAAATAAAGTTGCAGTAAAACTCACAGTTCTTGACAGTTATGGTTTTTCTTCCCCCTCTGAAAACAAGAAGCACCTCTGTCTCAGTCGATTACCCCTCATTCAGACCATTATAAAATATTTTCTTGGCAAAGAAGCAAAGAGCCACAGAAATGTGTGCAATCAGGATATTGGTAGTTCAGTGAAGTGCTGAATAAACATTCCCAGTGGATTCCTAAAATCAGAAGCACATGAGAGGGGAAGGCAAAATCAGTTCGTTCATTACAGACAGCCAACAATTGTGTCTGCTATGCTAACTCTCAAGAGAGTCGAATGATCCCCCTGTTGATTCTTTTTCTGTTTGATTTGTGTCCATGCTAATGATTGGGTTTTGACATTTATTTGATCCAATTTTGTAGAGTGACAAACTTATTGTTGTTTCTTACACTATTTGACCCCTCTGGCTGCTTGGTAAAAAAATGAAAATTGTACCCGTGCCATATATATCTGCCTGCTCAGTATTCATGGCTTTTATTTGGATTATATGCATCTGCTGTCAGGCTCTTCAAGATAGGCACAAATCAGGCGGAAACTTCTCAAAGACTGGACTAAAACATTACTGGAACATAGATGACAGTCACTGAATGTTGCAAAGCTGGTCTTGACTTACATCTCTTTTTAAATGCTTCTCCATCTATTTAACAAACTTCCAAACTTATAGTTTCAGTTGTCACGGTTGCTTTGTGATAGCAATGGCATGACATTCACCGTATACTGTACCTTTTCTGAGAATCCCTTGCCATAGTTTCAGGCACATTGGCTTTTTGATCATGGGTGCCTGATGTCCTCCTTTCCTTCTGACATAAAAAATGAATCTTTGCATAAATTCATTCTTTGTGATAAATGCCATTTGAATCCCTTGATAGGTTTTGTTAAGATGTGTTTTTTAAATTGTATCCTTTGGTCAGGTCAGGCCCTTATATTTGCAATCTCTATGCATCAAGAACAACTTGAAACCAACCAATTCTTCCTTCCCATCATACCTTTCTGGTGTACACCTCCATTACAACACTCATTTCACTGGCTGAAACTTACATATTCACTCTTTTCATACAAGATACGTGAAAGTGATAATAATATATAGTTACTGAAAGGATAATAGAACTTAGAAAAGAAGCAAATTACTTTGATGCAGCAAAAACAGTGGGATGGAAATATTCAAACAGGAACAAGCTGTGAAGTTCACAGAGTTCTGGGTCACATTCTGGGTTTGCCTTGTTACGAAGCACATCAAATAATGTATTCATATACATCATGCCACTTTTCTACAAAACTGATAAATCTCCAGTTGATTTTTCCTATCAGGCCTGTGAAGAGACCTCACTAGAGTTATTGTTGTCATGTCATTTTACATTTAAAAATGAGCTTGGTAAGAGAACACCTGTTAAATGAATGGTGTTTATACATTTTCAAAGTCAGATGTTTCCAAGTAAATCAGTATGAAGGACACATCATTTTTCTGTCTCTCTTTTGCTCATATTTACTATGTGGCTAAGCAGTTTGCAACATTTAAACTATTTAAAATAGTTCTTGATTTATGATCACAATTGACCCCCAAATTTCTATTACTAATTGTTGTAATTAGTTGTTAATTGAACTTTGCTCCATTTTGCTCCATTTTCCTGCCAGTTGTTAAGTGAATCACTGTAATTGTTAAGTTAGTAAGACGGTTGTGAAGTGAATTTGGCTTCCCATTAACTTTGCTTGTCAGAAGGTCACAAAAGATGAACACATGACCCCAGGACACTTCAACCGTCATAAATATGAGTCAGTTGCCAAGTGTCTGAATTTTGATCACGTGACAATGGGGACATGTTGCAATGTTGTAAGTGTAAAACGATCATGTCACTTTTTTCAGGACCTGGAACAGTCACTAAATGAAGTGTTGTAAGTTGAGGACTACCTGTATACTGTATCTCATAAATGGAGATTAGGATAAAGTATATACTGGCAGTCCAAAGCATATAGATCACATCAATACTGCATAAAGAAATGCCCACCACTATTTAGAAATCACTTTCAAACACTTTTAATCTAGAAAATTTGTTGTTAATTAACAAGTTAGAAATCTTATTTTTCTGTGCAAAATTCTTGCTTCATCCTTCACCCAGCCAACCAGTCTATGCACTGCTATCAGAGTTCATGCTATTTCATTTAGTGGCATCAGATCCTATATACTCCCAATGAGTAGTGTGTTACATCTTTGTGAATCTCCTTGCTACTTCAGCAAGGGAACTGTAGTCAAGTCATCCTTTACGTCTGACAGAATAATCTCTGATCCTACCCTTTCCTTGAAAAAAAGATGTTTCTCTTTGCAGCTGAGGAGAGAACGGCAAAAAGTTCCTTGACAAGGAATGTTGTTTAATTTTTTGGTAAGCCCAAATATGTTTTTAATCCCCTTGGGGAAAAGGTGCTGACAGGAAAGACTAGAAGAAAAGTGGGCTGTAGGCCTACTAGCAGGTGTGCACAGGATCTGCACATTGAAACTCTGCCTGTTTTTAATGTGTGTCACAACACACATAAATAATATAGGCAAAGTTTCAATTGCACTGATGCAGCACCATCTTGACTTTGTTTGATTACACCAAACACTTGTCACCCCAGGTACAGATTGTGCTTTCAGGTTTACTGATTTCAAACACTTATCCAGCCTTTATTGTCCTCCATTATTTAATCTGCTATGATAGTTTTTAGTTGAAAATCTAGGAAATCAGTCTTCCACAGAAATATATGCATATGCAGGCACAGATTTATTATTATTATTTTTTGTAAATGAGAATTTCTTGAGAGTGCAAACCAAGCTGCATAAAAGACAACCACCCTTAAATTCTTTTTGTCTTAGACTATTTTTTAACCTTCTTGGTAAGAAACTTTATTAATGATTCCAGTGTTAATCTTGCAATACCCTCCTGATTTTCTTGATTTGGTGAATCTTATCTTAATTGATTTAACAGGTGTTTAATAGCCTGCCCCTGAGAAAACAAGAGCTATACCCTAGTGTCTACATATATTGAATAACATTTGTGCATTTTATTACATGCAATAAATAAGCTCCATGGATGGCACTATTTACTTTTTTTAAATGGATTAGTAAGCAAGTAACATTAAGTCCTGTGGTAAAGTACAATAGCAAAAATAGTGCCTTCATCAAATACACTGGAAAAGAAACTTATTCTGGTTATGGTATCTATTTTCTGCTTCTGTAGGTGTTTGATTCATGACTCTGGTGTTGTTAATCACATTTTATTGGAGGGCCAAAAAAAGAAAAATTTATATCAAGGGAAAGAAAATAGCAAAGTTGAATTGGCTTTAATTCAGACCAGTAAATAAACACTTTAATCTAAATAAGCATAAAATGATATTCAAAGGAACTTGAGAAGAGGCATTCCAGATAAAAGAAATGGATATTAGCAAGACATTTGCCATTAACATAAATTTACTTAAAGAAAGTTGAAAAATGAAGCACAAATTGCATGGCCTAGACCAGGGCTTTTCAACCAGTGGTATGGGTACCACCTGTGGTACATTGGCAACTGGCAGGTGGTATGTGACCATCCTAGAAAAGTGGTAGCAGGGGAGGGGAATGAGCTGAACCAGTGGCAGCACCGCACAAGCCTGTGAGAAATGGCTGGAGCTGCAGGGCTGTCAGGGCTCAGTGGAAGCACCAGGATCAGCACCAGTCTCCAGCTGGAGCTCAGCTCTGATCCTGGCATTTCTGAGCCCAGAAGAACGCTGATCAGCTGGAATGTTGCAGCATCTCCAGGGTCTTGTGATTTACATTCAGATGCTTGGCAACTGATTCATATTTATGATGGTCACAGTGTCCCAGGGTCATGTGAAGTGACCAAAACCTGCTGCAACCACCCAGCAGATGGGGGGAATAAAAACCAAACACACCCCCACCTGACCCCCGCTGCCAATCCTCAACAGAAATGCTCACAACAATGAAAACCTTGGAGGAAGAGCGCTGTTGAGCAGGCAGGCAAGTGTCTTGCACGGCTGTGGCTTGGGGGGCACTTTTTCAGTGCCATTGTAACTTCAAACAATCACTAAGCGAACCATTGTAAGTCGAGGACTACCTGTACTTCATCACTTTTTTCCTTTTGGGGGGGTCATCAAGTTTTTGACACCTTGCTAGGGCTGGGCAACTGGTGGTACTCGGATGTTGCCATATTGTAAAAGTGGTACAATGGGTGAAAAGGTTGAAAAGCCCTGATATAGAGAGGCAAAAATAACATAGCCCTATGCCATGAAGGGCTTTATAACTGAAATCCTCTATGTTTTCCAATATGACAATATTAGCTAGATCACAGCTACTCAGAGATTTGCCATGAAGCACTAATGTATTATTGTAGGAAGCCCCCCACCCAGAATAAAATATTCTTTATTCTTAATATTAAAAAAGGCAAAATAGAATATTTCCTCTGAAGGAGAATAGGAGAGGCATTTTCTTAAAGGAAGAAAGTAGCCCCAGTCTTCCTGCTAGTCAAGCAGAAACCTGAAGAGGCTAGTCTTTAGAAATGGAGATTTTGTAATCCATTCAGACTGGGTTACTATTCATAAACAAAGAGCAGCCGCCAAAAACTCCAAATAAGCAACACAAAAGGCAAAGAGCCCAAACTGCCAAGATTAGCTCAAACAAAACACCTAGGATTTCCATATTTCCTCTTGCCTATAGAGCCAGCCATGACCTTTACATGACCCTATAGGAATCTGGCAACAGCCATTAAAATATTAAAGGACACATCCTTACACTGTTGTGATTCAGGGTCAGCCTGTGGGTTCGGACGACTCAGAGGAGGAGGGGGGTGTTAAAGAGCTTGCTGAGGGGGTTGAAGATCTTGCTGATGAGAGCCCTCAGCCAGGCCCCTCCCACCTGGTCACAACGGAGACCCAGCTGTGTGAGCCTGACAGCGTGGATGAAGATGACCCACAGCTGGCCCTGTTCAAGGATGCCCGACGCAGGAGGCAGTCAATCAGGAGTAAACAGAGGAAGGCAATGGGGCACCTCGGAAGGAGGCAGAGAGAAGCCACGCCCTGAACTGTATAAAAGGGGAATGCGTGGGAGGGTTGGTTTGCTGAAGGCAACCGCTTGATTAGTTCCTGTTTCATAGCTCCTGTTTCATGGTTGATGTCTTGTTTTGCTCTGTTTTATCTTAATAAATTTGGCAGGCTTAATTCCAGCCTCTTGCCGTTTGTAAAGGGGTTGTCCCTGCCTTTTCTGCAGGGCCGGTAGCAGGCTAGTACAGAACATACACAGGAACAGGCATCACAATCACCAAGCCCCAAAGAATGTATAAAAACCCACCTACTCTCAACTCCATTTTGTCAGCCATCCCAGAAACATGCTATTGTCACTAGTTTCTGGATACCAAATACCTTCTTTACTGCTGCCTGCCTCCATTTTAGAATAGAATAGAAATAACAGAATTGGAAGGGACCTTGGAGGTCTTCTAGTCCAACCTCCTGCTCAGGCAGGAAACCCTATACAATTTCAGACAAATGGTTGTCCAATCTCTTCTTAAAAATTTCCAGTGTTGGAGCATTTTATTTCAGTGTCTTTCTCCTGGCTTGGAATCGAATCTGATTTTACTTCCAACACTATCATTCATGGATCATGCAAGAATGACCAATTTTATGGATGCTTCTGAAACAGAACTGGAGCCTATTTCAGTCGTCCAGTTTTTTTAGTACTTAACTGTATGTGTCATCTTTTCAGAATCTGGAGAGTTAGATAATTGACCAGCCACAGAGGATCCCAGTAATTTGAAGACTATATACTAACTAGCAATCAGTCATCATCAGTATTATTCAGAAGTTTATTTAGAACAGTTAACTCAATACTGAAGAGTTCTTCATAGCTGAGGACTTCAGACTTTCAGGACTTCATTGTATATTGATGATATTATAACATTAATTGTATATTGTATATTATTGTATATTAATCATACTATCCATCCTAGCTATGAATGTTAAGATATTGAATGGTAAGGAATAGTTATCTGATGATTGGGGGAGGTTGTTATGTAGGGTTGTGTTGACAATGTTAAGGTTTCAGAGTAGTGTTAAAGACCAGATATTTTTGATCTTGGAAGGCTTCAAATTTACACTGGACCATTTTCAGTGGAACAGTTCAGGACTTCATGGATGCCTTAAGGTAGAATTTGTCTTGTTTCCTGCCTGGTCTACCTAGGAAAGGTTATGAAATTTAAATGAACAACTTTTGGTAAAAGAACAATACAGGTCATAACCCTAAAGACTACTGCTGAAGTTGACTGAGGTAAGTATGATTCACCTTTTTATTGGTATGCTGTTGGTTTAAAAGCAAAATAGTGTTCCCTGTGCTTTTGTCTTCCAGCTGTTTTAAACCTTTGAGTCCCAGAAGTTTGTAGTCAATGCTTCTGGAAGGCATCAGGTAAGGAAGACAAGGCTATTCAAGTTCCAATTTGTATTTATTGTATTTAACAAATTAACAGCACTTAATTTAGCAACAAAATGGTTTAATTAGAATCTTTTGGTGACTGCACTTAATTTTTTAAGAGATGGGAGTTTCCAAATAATGGATCGCACCTATTTGAGTTAAATACATTACTGAGGGGGAAATTGATGAGTTTTCTTTGTATTTATTTTATCTGTTATATGCTTCTTTTAATATTTTCCAATTGCCACTTTCATCCATGTGCCATGTTCACATCAAAATGCTGCAATCACTTTTCAGTAGTTCCCACAATCATAATTGCTTAAGTTTTGATGGGTGTCTGAATGTATCTGAGAACCAAATATTAGCCTAGGAGTGCAAGTTCTCATCTGTGAACTAAGCAGCAAAGTTATGAAAAGTTAGGTTTAACTTTTTACCAAATTTACAGGATTATTTTTTTCTTGACAGATTTTCAAGCTGTCAATATTAATGTAATTTGTTATGTAAGGTGATGGATGATCTCATAAAAGGAAAGACTATACGTCATGGTGTTTAATGGTTTAAGCTTTCTGTGCCTAAATAGAAATTAATGAACTGTATAAAGAAATGCATGGCCATTCTCTCAATTCCAAAACTTCTGGTTGGAGGAATATGAATACATCTAGCTGTATAAATTGATAATCTAAAAAATATCAGCCATGAAGGAAAAATATAGCAAAAAAACAAATCAATTTGCCAAGGAATGCATTACAAGCAGATAAGGTACATGTATGTGGTGGCTCAGTGGGTTAGGACACTGAGCTTGTCAATCAGATGGTCGGCAGTTTGGCAGATCGAATCCCGAGTGCCGCGTAACAGAGTGAGCGCCTGTTACTCGTCCCAGTTTCTGCCAACCTAGCAGTTCGAAAGCACGTAAAAATGCAAGTAGAAAAATAGGGACCACTACGGTGGGAAATTAACAGCATTCCGTGCGCCTTTGGCGTCTAGTCATGCCGGCCACATGACCACGGAGACGTCCTCGGACAAGCGCTGGCTCTTCGGCTTTGAAACGGGATGAGCACTGGGCCCTAGAGTTGGAAATGACTAGCATGCATGTGCGGGGGAACCTTTACCTTTACCTTTTTACACAATAAGTAACAATTATGATAAGGCTGAATCAATATATAGTTAACTGTTTGAAATTGAATGTATATATATTTCAAGTAGTCAAACTTTTTTTTATAATGCCTAGAGACTTCTAGATAGTGGTATTTGTGGTCCAAGAGACTGTTTAATCCCAGTGCATAAAATACATCATAACAGTGATTCCCTTTAAGGCCAGATCTTCACTTACATTCAGTACATACAGTAATATTTATATTACTGCACATATTAAGCAAGAACATTTTAAGCATTTGACCTAGTATTTTCCCTTTCAATAATCTGCTTACTGCACAGTTAATACCTCAGGGTATACTGAAGATGGTTCATATCAGTCCCATGCCCTTCAGCCTACCATCACAAAATACATGTCCATATTTTCTAGTTCTTAAGGCTTCAACTTAACATCCACTTTACATATTTTAAAAAGACAATTTAGAATGACAAGTCAAGACAAATTTTGACAACTATATAGTCCTTTTGGGGCAACCTTAGGCTCCTCAAATTAGTCTCCCAAATCCAAATTACAGTCCACTACAATCAGCAGAATAGTTGCATGTGGTCAAAATACTAAACATAATCACACCCTCTTAAATGTAATATAGATACAATGAGTGGCATGGTGGCCTAGAGGTGGAGCTTTTGCCTCACAATCAGGAGACTTCGATCCTAGGTAGCAGCAGATGTTTCTCTCTCTGGGCAATAAGAGAAAATATCTGTTGTGTACTCCACATAGGCATCAGGAAGGGCATCCAGCCAGTAAACACTCAGCTCCATTCAGTCACCCTGACTCCATCCCGATGCAAGGAATTACAGGGTCATTAAAAGAAAAAGATGTAACATGGATACAATATTGAGCCATAGTTCTGCATTAACGGAATAGAACCAGCCTCTTTTGGGTTCATTTATTCCAATATTTTAATATAGAGAGGGGGTAGAAATTGGGTGTTTTTATTCGCATTTTGCATTAATTTAGTTTAGTAAATCTTCTTGATCCCAAATTTTCCTTATTGTCTTTAATCTTTATTATGTTTAATAAAAATAAGCCATTCTGGTTTAAAGCTGAGGTTGCTTTTCTCTGTGTAAGATTAAAATTTGATACACTTCAGATTTAAACTGCATTTATAGGAATTAATACTTAGAAAAAATGTCCGTGATCATTATCTCAGGTCAAAGGTTACAAATCTTTATGCATCACCTGTTAGGATTTTTTGTGAGTCTTTTTTCAAGCCATATGTTAAGAAACTTTTTTAGAACTTCAAACAGTTTGTTTCTGATGATACCAACAGACATGACTTTAGATATTGTTGATTCTTATTGTTTTTATTGTCAAGCATAGATATTTTTGAATCTTATTGTTCAAGCCCATTTTCCCCATATATACTTTATAGCATATTTTTTTAAAAAAATATTGATAAGATTTAGTTTAGCCAAATTACTTCTATTAAATTCTCAAAGCAAGAAATACAGCAGGAAAAAGACAGGTAAAATAATTAGATTTCCTTTTCAAACACTGATCTATAACCATTGGTTTATAAAGGTTAGATTAAGAGATAAGAGCCAAATGTAATATTTTACAGCAGAATAAATATAATTTTTTAATGAGATCTTGGGTAACAATTGAGAAATGAAGATCATTAGCTCTGGAAATGAGACTTTCCCCACAGCTGTTTTAAACAGAAGTATCTATTTAGCTTCAGTGATTTTTATGATTACAATATGTATTTTTCTGTTCCTTCCATGCTGAATGTTATTTTGTCTGTGGTGGGAAGAAACAGACAAAACTTTGTGAATGTCTTTCTGGTTATGTAACCCTTTAATAGCCACAATATATTATAATTACTATATGATAGTTTAATACAGCTTTTTCTAACCCAGTTGCTGGGTATTATGTCCTAGAGATCATGCAGCAATTTTCTACATATTTTAATAAATAAGCAAAGTCCATTTAGCTCAGCCACAAATATCAGCACTTCTGATGCTCCAAACCAATAGCAGCATTCCATTAGCATCCATTTTAATAGTCAGAGCCTTTAATCAAAATATCAGAATGCAGTCAGCAAGGAAGAAGCACCAGCCATGTGAAAAAGGGGAAATGAGTATGCAAATCATTCTGTATGAATATATTAACTCAAAAGAAAGAGAAGTTGGCATGGCAGGTGTGATGCAATGATGCATTTAGGCATGTGAAATAGGGATTTGAAAACATAACAGGTGATTTGGTAGACAACCCCCCAAAAAACAGCACAAGCAAGTAGATTTATTGGTTTAAAAAAGCACAGATAGATCTGTACTGACCAATGATAATGAGGTTCTTTATCAAAGAAGTTAAAGAGAAAACTTTAAAAATGAGGCTTAAATTGATCCCAAGACACTGCAATTCATCTAAGGCAAAATAACATTTCTAAAATTCCCTTTCATTTAACACACAGTTGTTAATTTGCTGAGGAAAGAAGGTAAGCCTTCTATATTATTTGTGCAAAAAATAACAGCCACAGGGGAAGCTGGATAGATAGATAGATAGATAGATAGATAGATAGATAGATAGATAGATAGATAGATAGATAGATAGATAGATAGATAGATAGATAGGCAGGCAGGCAGGCAGGCAGGCAGGCAGACAGACAGACAGACAGACAGACAGACAGACTTTCTTTCTTTCTCTTTCTTTCTTTCTTTCTTTCTTTCTTTCTTTCTTTCTTTCTTTCTTTCTTTCTTTCTTTCTTTCTTTCTTTTAACATAGCCAAAGTAACTGCTTTGAACTTGTTCCCTGAATATTACTGTATCTCCTATTGTCTAGAAGATATCAAAGGTGGAAAAGAAAGAGCAGTTGGCTGGAGTTCTTTGGAGTTCACCAGCAAAGGAGTCATCTGCACTTTAAAGATGTCCTCATGGCACTACCTTCAGCTCACTCCCCAATTTTATAATTAACTGATCCAAAGGTAAAATGGAATTTAACATCTTGTTCAAATACCAGGGTCTTATGATTTACACTCAGATGCTTGGCAACTGATTCATATTTATGATGGTCACAGTGTCCCAGGGTCATGTGAAGTGACCAAAATCTGCTGCAACCACCCAGCAGACGGGGGAATAAAAACCAAACAACCCCCACCCCACCCCCACTGCCAATCCTCAACAGAAATGCTCACAACAATGAAAGCCTCGGACAGGAGGAAGAGGGCCGCCAGGCAGGCAGGCAGGTAGGTGTCTTGCTCGGCTGTGGCTTGGGGGGCACTTTTTTCAGTGCCATTGTAACTTCGAACAGTCACTAAGCAAGCTGTTGTAAGTCGAGGACTACCTGTACTTCATCACTTTTTTCCTCTTTTTTTGTCATCAAATTTTTGACACCTTGCTAGGCGACTGGTGGTACTCGGATGCTGCTATATCCTAAAAGTGGTACAATGGGTGAAAAGGTTGAAAAGCCCTGGTTTAGAGTACAGAATCTTGAAAACTGAGATAGGGAAAACGCCAGATCTCTTTTTTTTTACATTTCATTAAGCTAGGAGTCATATTCTCCCAAAATGTTTGCATAATGTACCAAGAGTCCATTTATTAAAAAAGCCTGTAATGAGATGCATCATCTGCCAGTTCTTTCTTTCTTTCTTTCTTTCTTTCTTTCTTTCTTTCTTTCTTTCTTTCTTTCTTTCTTTCTTTCTTTCTTTCTTTCCCTCAGAATCACTTACAAAGAAAAGATGGATCTTGAGGAGACAATTGTATCAGGAAAACTAGAGTTAAACAACTCTTTACCAATTGGAAATTGGAAATGAATTCATTTAAACTCATATAATATAGTGTTCGTGACAATTTTAGATTATGTCATTAATATTTCTTTAGAGTAACCTTTTTCTGTCTAGAACTAGTCAGTTGAATTTCTCATTGCTTATGACTCTAAGGCAAAATGAAATAGTGTTATTTTGCCACTTTCTTTACAACTATTACCAACACAGCATCCCCTGCAGGTATGAATCTAATTTATTTGCTTTTTAAGAGAATGACACACAAGGAAAGATGTTTGGAACTCTTATTAAGAATTTGATAAGTCTCAAATGCTTTATTGTTCCTCTGTGTCTCACTGCTTGCCAGAGTTTCAAAGAAGTGGTTTTAAAAATGATGCTGGAAACTTAGATGTTCAGCATTTAAGCTGACTAAAAATATCTATGTATCAGTTACACATTTTTTAGCATTATTACAGTTTCTGTTCCATATCTCTCTCTCTCTCTCTCTCTCTCTCTCTCTCTCTCTCTCTCTCTCTGTGTGTGTGTGTGTGTGTGTGTGTGTGTTACACTTTTCTACTCATATTTTGCCTTTGACTTAGGGGTCAACTAGATGAGATTGAAAAAGGCTCTTTTAAGCAGCAGTGCAGCTTGAACCAGAGTTATTTTCCCTAGCAATAAAAAAATGAGAAGATATCATATCTTTCCAATGTGTCCAATTAACTGCCTATAAAAATTAATAGCCTGGAAATGTCCAAGCTTTCAGATTTCACCACCTTCCATCTGGATGTTGATTACTTTCAAAAGTATCATAACCACAAACATTAGAAACTCATGTTCCTAACAGCAATAAGTTTTTAAATGCACATTTTTAAAATCACAGGAGGGACATCTATTAGTTCATAGGTGAGAGGGATGACTTTGTTCAGAAACATATTTGTCCAAATTACAGATGAGTATGATATGCAAAGCAGCTAAACAGATACAATGTAAAGGATGCTTTCCATTCAGATGCAGAAACAATGGTCTAGAGCAGGGGTCAGCAACCTGAAACAGTGAAAGAGCCACTCGGAACTGGTTCCCTCACAAAAGGAAAAACTGGGAGCTGCAAAAAATGTGTGCACATGCGCGTACATGCGCGCATGCGCAGAACAGGTTTTGACTGAAGAGTGGAGCCAAGGCGAGATATGCACCTACCCTGCATATTTGAATTGATTGGTTGAACCTTTTTAGTCCCACTTTTTTTTTGGGACTGCACATGGCAGTGGCGTAGCGTGGGGGGTGCAGGGGGGCCAGCCGCACCGGGTGCAACATTGGGGGGATGCGCTCACACTCGCAGCTCTCTGCCCCTGCCTGGCTCACTCACTCTCTCTCACTGCAGTGCTGGCTGTGCGAATCCGATCCGAGCCGCCGGGTCGCCGCCCACTGTGGAGGGGGGGGTGCCAGGCGTGCGGTTAGGGGGCGCAAATTACTTGCCTTGCCCCGGGTGCTGACAACCCACGCTACGCCACTGGCACATGGCAGAGGACTGGGAGCCGCAGGAGACGGCTGAAAGAGCCGCATGCGACTCCAGGGCCGCGGGTTGCAGACCTGTGGTCTAGAGTCCCGTGATCTGATTAAGACTTCATTGTTTTTCGTTTTGAGACACATCATCCATTTTATTCCTTTACGCTTTACAATAGGGTTTTTTAAAAAGTATTGTAAATATTGTAAAGTAATGGTTTGTTTTACCCTTGAAGACTGAAAGTTTTTAAGAAGATATTGGACAACCATTTGTTTGAAATGATATAGGGCTTCCTGCCTGAGCACGGGGTTGGACTAGAAGACCTCCAAGGTCCCATTCAACTCTGTTATTCTGAAGATTAACCAATATTGCAGTGAAAGATGATAATGTGTGTGTTTGTTTATATGTGCACATTGGCCAACAGGATTTAGATTTAGATTCCAAACCCTACGTTTCAGAGCTTTTAACATATTCTTTGCACTAAAACAATTAAACTGGTGCTGGACATTTATCTTTGTAGGGGTTTTTACTTCTTACATTTACTCTCATTTCAGCAGGAAACCACATATTCTTACTGAGTTTCACAGTGACAACAGCTAAGTTGTTTCATCAAACCATGTTTAAAAACTATTTTCTTGCATTGTTACTATTAAAGATCAATGCTTTGTAGCAAACTCTTCTGATTAGTCCATACATCATTTTAACTGTGGTTAATTCACTTGAGTTGACCATGTTATCAGTATTAATATAATTTACAAGTATACTGTAGTCAGTAATGTTACTTTTACTTTTTTCAGATTAAAAAAAGTAAAAAGACTACTTTTTCAGATTAAAACCTAAAGACTTAAAACATATTGAGTAAAATATAACATGTACAGTATACAAAGATAATATTCTACAAAACTATGAATTAATTATCTATTTTGCATTCCTCTTCATTTTCAATGTAACTCTATGGAGGATAAAAATTGGAAAATTAGTCTCTTAACTGTTATAAAATCAGCATCTGCCCATAGTGAATCCAGCCAAATATTTTGACAATTTTTCACATTGCTACATATTGTTTACTACTGTAAACAAGAGGCACAATATTGGAAGACATGAATATGAATATATTTAAATTTAGCTGATTGAATTAAACCCCTGTTTTCATTGAATACCACCAGTATTCATTTATTATACCATTTTCTACATATCTTTTTTCTCTAATTATGTTACAAGGGTGTGTTTAAAGTTCCGCCTATCCATTTTTGAATGGAAAAAACAAAGTTGTTATTATGAAGATAAAGAACTGAGTCAAATCAAAGGAACATGAACATTCAGAAGACTAGATTTCTAGTTCCAAAACAGAAAGAGGTCCAAACCTGGATCCTCCAACAGAATTAAAGCATCAGACAGAAATCCAGAATTAGCTGAGCAATAATGCAGTAATCATTCCAGTACAAATATAGAGGTTCAAAAAGGTATCAAATGCAGGACAAGTTCTAATGACTTTGGAGATGATCCTCAGCTTACAACCACAATTGAGACCAAAATTTCTGTCGTAGGTCTATGCAGCCATAAACAGGTCATCATTTGACTGGATGATTTTTATGACCATTTTTATTATAGTCATTATGTGAATTCAGCTTCCCCTATTGATTTTGTTTGTCAGAAGACCATGAGATTGCCAGACACAGTGACTGAGATAAATGTAAGCCGATTGCCAAGCAGCCAAATTACAGTCACATGACTGTGGGGGTGGTGTACTGGTCATAACTTCGGGAATGGCTTTTAAGTCATTTTTTTCCCAGGCTGTGGTAATTTCAGCTGTTGTTAAATGAATGGTCAAAAGTTGAGAACTATCTGTATCCTGCCTCTGGTGTGGGTTGGTAATGAAATGACAGCATCATGAAGTCATGATAGGGAAAAAAAAAGATTGCTGGGTCATCTTCACATTATGGTTAGATGAAAATCAAGCTCAGTAAACTTGTGCTGGGTTTTCTTAACAGTTTGGAAGTCAGGAATCCCACCATTCCAGCTTCATTCAGTATCTGAGGTAAAGTGAGCTCAGAACATGTTTCTATAAGTGCATTTGTAAATGCCTCTCCCATAGTCTCAATCACGTTCACTCAACATAATTGGCTTAATCCATAAATTACTACGGAGCTCTAAGCATCAGCATTTTTATACATTCAGCTACATTCCTATCAATTCTTATGCCAATAAATTTAGCCAAGGTTTTCGCCATCTGCTTATGAACAGCTTCTTCCAACCTTTGAGCTCTGACATCCCACAAGAATATGTTTCATACCAACATGCATTATTACCTATTTTTCACCATGTCCAAGGTGGATAAAGTTGGATTTATTTGGGGCTAAAAATTAGTAATCTGTATTTTGAATTAAGGGTTCTTACTTTCCCTTCAAATAAAAATTCCACTCATTTTTTTCCAAGTTTCTTCCTTCTATCTCTCTTTTGTATTCTTTTCGATGGATTCCCTACACACAGAATAAATGGATGTGATTCAGATCTGCTACTATGGACCTTTTTTATGGCTTTCTCACTAACATATAATCGTTTCTAACGCTTTCTCAGCATATTTATCAACTGTAAATGAAATCTGGTTCTTGCTTTTGGTATGAATTTTTAGACTGAAAACCTAATCACACCAATGTTGTAAGAACTATCTAGAAGTGCATGTGCCCAGCTTTGTCATCACTTACAAACTTTAAAATAATGTTTACACAAACATTTCTGCTTGTCTCTAGTACAGTGATTGCTTTCTCTGATGAGAGCAGAAGTTATTGTGCAATCTGATTCCTCTCTCTACCAAGCTTTTGGCTGCAAACCCATGATCAGGCATTTATGAAAATGATGAATATGTGTATTCTATGAACATGTGCTGATTCTTCACCGTGGGAAATATGTGAAGCTTTTTTAAAAAAATATCTCAAATGTTAATGAATGGGTGCTGTTAATAAAGCAATACATATTTTACATTGCTTGCACATGTTTAATGAGAGTCTATATGTTTGTATCACAGGGACTATGAGAAAGGTAATAAAAGCAGTTTTAGCCCATCAATATTTCAGGATTAATATAGAAATCTCCCAGAATGACAAATCAACAATCTGCAGCTATTCTGCCTTCCCCTTTTAATGAACTTGTTCCAAAACTTTAAAAGATGGAACAATAGGTACAGATGGAAGAGGTCATCTGGATTAAACCCCCCCATCCAAAAACATCTTTGAATGAAACAGGGCTCTCACCATGTCCCTTACTTCCCTTAAGGACGGGCCCAGTTGTTGGGACCCTGAGAGGTGGCTGGGCTTAGATAGGGGCCTCTGGTGGAAATGCATTAAGAGGCCCCTGGTATGTTTTTAGCTAGTTGTTTTAAAGGGTTAGGGAGGGGGGAAGCGGAAGGAGGGGGGGTAATCGGGGTGTGTTTCATCAACCGGCTGTCAGTCTGGGCCTACAATAGTTCTCGGTGAGATGGGGTTGGGGGCATGGGCTTTTGGTTCCGTTGGTATTGGGGTGGGGTTGCAAATCCCCACGATGATTGGGAATGGCAGCAGGCGGTTACATGGAAGGCCGCATCAATATCTGGGACCGCGCCCCCGCTGTCTTCGAGCAGTGGCATGTTCCGACCCTCCGGTTAGTACCCTTTTATCTGGGGGTGAGGGGATCAGGACCCTGGGCTCAGGCTTGTGTATTTTAATGCCAGATCCATTGTGAACAAGGCTCCCCTCGTCCTGGAACTGATCGAGGAGGAACACGCGGATCTGGCATGCATTACGGAGACCTGGTTGGGCCCAGTGGATGGTGTCCCTCTGGTTGAATTGTGCCCTCCGGGTTTCTGTGTGCTACACCAGCCTCGGGCTCAGGGCAGGGGCAGTGGGGTGGCGGTGGTTATACGGGAGACCTTATGTCCGCGGGAGACCACCATTGTCCAGATAGGCGGGAGTGAGTCCCTCCTCATGAGATGTGGCCCTCGGGCTCAGTTAGGCCTGTTGCTAACATACCTGGTGCCCAGCTGTGTGGCAATGGCCCTGCCCGAGCTGCTCGACACCCTCTCAGGGTTGACGGTGGAGTTTCCCAGACTTATAGTTCTGGGCGACTTCAACCTGCCTTCCCTGGGAGAGTCGTCAGAGTTAGCTCGGGAGTTCATGGCTTCCATGACGGCCATGGACCTGACCCAAGTTATTCAGGGCCCGACTCATGGGACGGGTCACACTCTCGACCTGATTTTTCTATCCAGGCAATGGTTGGATGATTTGGGAGGGGGCTTGCCAACTATTGTCCCCCTGTCATGGTCTGATCATTATCTCCTCTGGCTGGTCTTCCGCTACGTCACCCCCTGCCACTGGGCTGTGGAACGACCAGGTGGTTCCGTCACAGGCTCCTAATGGACCCAGAACGGTTCCAGATGGTGCTTGGGTTTTTACCTATCTCCCTCACTCACAGCCTGGTCGATGCCTTGGTGGATGCCTGGGAAAGGGCGGCCACCGAGGCACTTGACTGTGTTGTACCATTGCAACCCCAGACCCGGCACAGATCCCGTTGGGCCCCATGGTTTTCTGTGGAGCTCCGGGAGATGAAGCGTCAGAGACAGGGTCTAGATAGCGGTTGGAGGTCCACCCGGTCTGAATCTGACCAATTGTGGCTAAGAGCCTTTACAAGGTCTTACCTCGCTGCGATGAGGACGGCGAAGTCTAATTACTTCGCTGCCCTCATCACGTCCACAGATAATCGCCCAGCCGGCCTGTTTAGGGTGACTCACTCTTTCCTTGATCGGGAGACGAGGGAGGAACCCTTACAGGGGCGGGCTGAGGAGGTTAGTCATCATCTGGTGGACAAAATCGCTCAGATCCGGACCGGTTTGGACTCTGACTGGGCAGAGTCTGACGTGGAGGAATCGAGTGGTCTTGAGCATGTTATCTGGACTGAGTTCGACCCTGTTTCCCCCGATGACATGGACAGGATCATGAGGAGACTGAGCTCCACCACTTGTTTACTGGACCCGTGCCCCTCCTGGCTGGTTTATGCGGCCTGGGAGGAGACACGAGGCTGGTTCCAGGCAGTAATAAATGCTTCCCTGAAGGACGGTATCTTTCCCACCGCCTTGAAGGAGGTGGTGGTGAGACCCGTCCTCAAGAAGCCTGCCCTGGACCCGGCTGTTTTAAATAACTACCGTCCGGTCTCCAACCTTCGCTTCTTGGCGAAGGTTGTTGAGAGTGTGGTGGTGCATCAGCTTCCTCTGTTCCTGGAGAAAACTGATTATCTTGAGCCGTACCAATCGGGTTTCAGGCCCGGGTACAGCACGGAGACGGCATTGGTCGCACTGGTGAATGATCTCTGGCAGGCTCGGGACAGGGGATGTTCCTCTGTCCTAGTCCTTTTAGACCTCTCAGCGGCTTTCGATACCATTGACCATGGTATCCTACTGCGGCATCTCAGGGGGTTGGGAGTGGGAGGCACTGTTTTACGGTGGTTCTCCTCCTACCTTCTGGGCCGCTCGCAGTCGGTGTTGGCAGGAGGGCAGAGGTCCTCCCCGAGGTCTCTCGTTTGTGGAGTTCCTCAGGGGTCGGTCCTCTCTCTCCTGTTCAACATCTACAAGAAACCTCTGGGCGAGCTCATTCATGGTTTCTGGGTGGGATATCATCAGTACACTGATGATACCCAACTTTTTCTTTCCACCTCAAACCAACCCAGTGATGCACTTGACGTGATGTCCCGTTGCCTGGAGGCAGTTCGGATTTGGATGGGGAGAAACAGGCTTCGTCTCAATCCTGCCAAGACTGAGTGGCTGTGCATACCGGCATCTCGGGTTAGCCAGGCCATTCCATCATTAATGATGGGGGGTGAGGTGTTACCCCCTGTCGATAGGGCTCGCAACTTGGGAGTCCTCTTGGATTCACAGCTCAATTTTGAAGACCATATAGGAGCCGTGACCAGGGGGGCTTTTGCCCAGCTTCGCCTGGTGTGCCAGTTGCGGCCCTGTCTGGACTGAGATGCCCTATGCACAGTCACCCATGCATTCGTGACCTCCCAGCTAGACTACTGCAACACTCTCTACATGGGGCTACCCTTGAGGACCACTCAGAGGCTTCAACTGGTGCAGAATGCAGCCGTGCGAGTTGTTATGGGAGTTTCCCGATACTCCCGTGTAACACCTCTTCTCCGTGAGTTGCCCTCCGGGTGAGATTCAAGGTGCTGGTAATGACCTATAAAGCCCTAAATGGCTTGGGTCCGGATTATCTAAGGGAACACCTGCTGCCGGCATCAACTTCCCATCGTCCTGTGCGCTCCCACAGGGAGGGCCTTCTCAGGGTACCGCCGGTTAAGGAATGCCGGCGGGTTATTCCCAGGGGAAGGGCATTCTCTGTGGGCGCACCGGCCCTATGGAACCAACTTCCCACGGAACTCAGGACTGCCCCCCGACCTTCGCTCATTTCGCCGGGACTTGAAAACCTGGTTCTTCGAGCTGTTTGGCCCAGACTGAGGGGTTTTAATTTAATTTAATTTAATTGGGTTTTAGTTTAATTTCAGGGACTGTAATTTAATTAATAGTTTTAATTGATTTTAATTTTGTATACTATGTATTTTAATTTCCCTGTAAACCGCCCTGAGTCCTACGGGAATAGGGCGGTATATAAATTTAAATAATAAATAAATAAATAAATATTGCACAAGGAAAATTTCATTTGGACAATCAGTATAATAATTGCAAGTGCACAGCTTGGTCATTACTTTTTTCAGAAACAATGCATATATAGTTCAAGCTGCAACATGAACCTTTTGAAATCCCACTGAGGTTTCATGGAGTTTGTGCAAATGTTTTTCAAACAAAGAGAAGTTACTCCTTTATAATAGCTGCAGTGTTGTTAAGAACTGTTATGAACAAGAATAAAAGATCTTACAAGCTCAGGTATTAAATCATTTCAAAATCAAACCAGAGCCACCAGTTTTATTAGACTAGTGATACACTATATTGTGATAATTATGGGAATCACAATTAATTCAAGGCTATGATAGATGAATATTATCATTCCTCCACTTGGCTTTCATATACCACAAACTAGCTTCAAAAGCAACCTATTAGAGGTATGCATGAAATAGGAAAGGTATTTTGTTTCAAAGCAGAACAAGCAAATGGTTGCTCAAACATTTGGCTGAACTTAAAGCTAGAGCATCATGATTGATTCAAGTTTTAGTCCCAACAAAATTCAAAAGTGGCCTTAGAAGAAATATAGGACAAGGCTGGTATATGTCTCCTTCCATCCATGTGTGTCGCATCTGTGCCAGCTCACCCAACAGTCTTCCCATCACCTTGCTTTCCTTTCCTTATCCTTAGCTGCCAACGCTTGAATACAAGTGTCCTGCCTGCATTTCCTCTAATCTTCACTGTGACTTCCTTTCCCTGACCTTCCCTTAGTGATTATTGTAGCTTATTCCCACTCAATGCCTGACTGTTGGAATGTTATGCTGAGGTACTTAAAAGATGAAATTTGGTCCACACTATGATTATTTGTCTGCCATCGATGTTTACAATGTCTGGGTCAATTTGAAAAGATCATGATTTTAGTTCTGGAATAGTGGCTTGTCAGCAGAATTCAACGTGACTCACATCAGTATGGTTAGTGAGGTAACAGCCTCCTAGCCCTGGGGCTTCCCAAAGCGAGAGTTGTAATACAGCAGTTTTTAGCACCTAACTTCGACTTTTAATATTCTGCTATCCATATTTATTGTACTGCAGCAAATGTCATATGTGGTCCGGTTGATATCTTGGAAATGTTTCAGATTTTAGGCATTTAATTGTACTTTCTAGGTAATATTAATATTTTCTTCCCTATGCTATACCTTCCCACATTTTAATTTTTATTCCTTTATGAGGTCAGCTGTTGAATTTGCTGGTCACTTTCTGTAAGATAGATAATCAGTTGCCTTTGCTATGGACCACTAAGCATGGTGAATTCAACTAATTCCTCCAGACTTTCCTCAAATTATCTTAGTGCTTCCCTCCCATTACTTTCCCGTAGCTGTACGCTGCCACCAAGGGCTTTTATTTTTTCATACTTTTCTATCTGAAACTAGCTCTGCATGACTCATTACTGGCTGTGTCCAGATCAAGACCCATGTCCTTTGGATCAAAGCCCAGACAGAATACAAATATTTCAGTTCACCTGGAAGTGGCAATTCCAAATAGTACTGTTCCATTCTTTTTAGAAACGGGAATTCTTGTTCTTTGATTTCCTTGTGTGCCCTAAGCCCTGGAATTTTCTGGAGTCCTCCATTCAATTTCTGTCCAGAAATGTCCATGATTTATTTTAAAAAAATTAAGAATCCAGAAGTATTTTTGACCTAGAAATGTAATAGTCAAAAGAGAGTGGATCTTACATAAAGTATATGGATTGACCATAGATGCCTTTGAAATAAAGATGATATGGAAGATAAGAAAGGCATGATTTCTATCTGATGCATTTTAGTGGTATCTAAGTGTAACAAGCTTTGTTATTAATGAAATCTTCACACCCATTGCCCCATACACCCAGAAAATGTTCTTCTAATGTATCTGGACTTGTTGGATTATCTTGTAATTCAATTGTAAGTATTTGATGCATAGGTGAAATGATATAAAAATGAACTTCTGTTGTTTTCTTCAAGTATCAACATTTTTAGTTCAAATGAATTGCATGTATTGTCACAAGGAATGTTTATATTTATTAGTTGAATTTATATACCACCCTATTCCCGAAGGACTCAGGGCGGTTCACAGGGCAAGTTAAAAACAATACAAAAGAGAGAATTAAATTAAATTAAATTAATCCAAGCCCACAATTAAGATAACATTAAAAATTAAAATTTAAAATTAATTTAATTTAATTTAATTAATATAATTTAAAATCCCTCAGTCCAGGCCAGACAATTCAAACAACCAGGTTTTTAAGTCCCGGCGAAATGAGCGAAGGTCGGGGGCAGTTCGAAGCTCCATCGGCAGTTCATTCCAAAGGGCGGGCGCACTCACAGAGAACGCCCTCCACCTGGGGATCACCTGCCGGCAGTCTCTAACCGGCGGAACCCTAAGGAGGCCCTCCCTGTGGGCGCACACAGGACAATGGGAAGCTGATGCTGGCAGCAGGTGCTCCCTAAGGTAATCCGGACCCATGCCATTTAGGGCTTTATAGGTCATCACCAGCACCTTGAATCTCACCCGGAGGGCAACTGGAAGCCAATGCAGCTCGCGGAGAAGAGGTGTTACATGAGAGTATCGGGAAACTCCCATTACTACTCGCGCAGCTGCTTTCTGCACCAGCTGAAGCCTTTGAGTGGTCCTCAAGGGCAGCCCCATGTAGAGAGCATTGCAGTAGTGACTGTACATAGGGCATCCCGGTCAAGATAGGGCCACAACTGGCGCACCAGGCGAACCTGGGCAAAAGCCCCCCTGGTCATATATAAGTGAATTACCATCTCTCATTACTTTATTGAGATTAGACTGTGTGTATGCAGGTGTGTATGTCTCTGTGTTAATATATATGTATAGATATATATGCATACACACATCTAAACACACATGCATTTACACAGAGTATATATTTATATATACATATACATACCAGTAGATATAAATGCATATACATGTATACATTTTATGTATGTATTGGCAATAAATCACTTGTACACTATTGCACAAACATCAGTAAGCACACATCCTTTTCTCTATAACATGATAGTATAAGTTCCAGATTAAACCAGTTCCAAATTTTAAAAAAAGTTCACAGAATGCCTTGTCATTTTGAGATACTGAATTGTTTTACAATAAATTACTCCAAATCTTGGAAAAGCTGTATTTTATCCATTCATTTTTAAGCTGCACATTGAGTGAATACCAAAGTTGCACTTTCAAAATCAAATGCTTGAAGATGGAACTCTTTGAATTTCTAGACACATAGGGAAAAATTAATTTTAATTTGGAGTTTTATGCCAGTTTTCTGTACACTCTTTTATGCACCCTCAAATTGCCATTAGTATTTCATGCCATTATTTTGCTCCAAAATCAGCAATCATTTGGTTTATTTTGTGCCAAGACACATTCAGCTCAATAGTCAGGAGGCTTTCCATGAGTTTTGAATCTGAACTGGCTTTCACAAATGAAACACTTGCCAGATGAGCTAAATCTTGACCAGCTGTTTGGCACCCTCAGTAGAACAGCTTATCCTTTACCTTTTTCTGTAAGTTGACACCCACAGAGAATCTCAAAAAACTATGTGACAGGAATGTTTACACCACTGCAGTAACACTGACATTACTTAAAGAGGTTTTCCCATAAGCTTTATATACAGTAATTGATAAATGAAATAATGAAATGTTCTTTTCAGCGAGTTCTTTTTATTCGACTATCATATTTATGTCCTACGATTGATCTTATTTTATGTGATGACCTGATGTGATTTCTTCATATCTTCCTGATATTTCTTCATATCTTCTGGAAGCAGTTTACTGGTTTGCAATTTTGATGGATTAAAATTTAGATTAAGTCCTGATTGGCAATAAATTTATGTGCCAAATCGCTAAGAACTTTACCTTTGGAAAGACTTGTACTGCTAAAAAAAAAAAGTGGATAATTCAGTTCATTTCTGAGAAATGATTCAGAGGCTACTTTAGCATTAATCCAAGAAGTGTAAAAAAAAAATTCTGAGGAGACAAGAAAAAGGTCATTTTGGGGCAGGGACCATTATAGGAATTAGCCAAAATATCTCAGAATGGGAATAGTTGCTTTAGCTAAAGACTTGAGTTTGTCACCAATATTTGTCGTTCAACACAGATGTTGAATAGGCCATGAGAATAATTTGGGAAACAGCAGAAAGAACTACAACCTAAAAAAAAAATAGTCTGATAAGAAATATCTACGTCTTTGTCTGGACAACCTGACACATGTCCTATATGTTATTTGCACCTTTGTCAGTCTTTGTTGACTCCTAACAATACCTTTGTTAACTCCTAAAAACAACTTGGACCAGTCTCTGCAGTTTTCCTGGCAAGATTTTCAGAAGTGGTTTACCACTGCCTTCTTCCTAGATCTGAAAGAGAGTGACTAGCCCAAGGTCACCCAGCTGGCTTCATATCATCATCATCATCACCATCATCATCATCATCATCGTCAATTTATTATTACAGCCAAAGGCCACACATAAATCAAACATCCAAATAAAACAAAACTAAGCAGAACCATCACAAGAGGACATAGCAATAGATCACAATCAATGATGCAATCAATGGGCGACCAAGATCTGCCTATTTTTACAGGCAGTATATCAAAAGCATGCTATCTTCAAAAACCTGAATCATACTAACCTGACAATAGAAATACAATGAGTATAGGCTAAAACTGGATAAAACATGTAATAAAATCAATTATAAAAGATTATTAAAAAGATTTACAATGATTATGTTTCTTGCAAATTCCCAATGCTGCTGCACAGAATCTGGCCACCTGCACCATGATCACTGCTTGCTCATCCTTAAACAGCCACTGGAGATAAATACTTTCCAAATGACCAGGATACCTATTAATTATGGGGAAGATATGGTTTTTCCGAATGGCTCTGTAGAAGGAACATCAAAGGAGTATGTGTCCAATGGCCTCCACCTCTCCTGAGCCACAGGAGCAGAGTCTTTCAGACAGTGGTGTCTTTTTGTACTTGCTTTACAGGACGGCCAATGGAAACGCATGGCACTGTGCAAGCGAGAATGCTAAACTGGGACTAGATGTCATTGTCTCCTGTTTCTAGCCTGGTGTATTTACCATTATACCAAACTGGCTAGGAAATGTAATATTTTTAACCATTTCAAGTTGGCTTTAGAATGGCTTACATCACTAAGACTATCTTGGCTGACCAAATGGATAAAGTATGCTTGTGAATAAACAGGTGGTTTTGATATTCTTGCACTTTAAATTCTCTCATCATTTTTCAGTGTCTTTTGGATACCTTTCTGGAATTTTTAGTCATCCAGTTTTGTTCCTGTTTTGCAAGTCGATTTCAGCTACTATGGCTTGGAGACATCTTCTCATTGAAAAAGGAACAATTATATGGTGTCCCCTGAGACTTTATTCAGTCTAATGCTTTTAAGTATCAACATTAGACCCACTAGGGAAGATAATCAGATGATATGGAACTGAGTGCTATCAGTGTGCTGATGATACTTCATTTTGCTACCTCTAGGGATAATGGTGTGTCCCTGAATGCCAGCTTGCAATCAGTATGAGCTAGATGACAAATAATAGACTGAAGTCAAATTAGATGGAAATGCTTGATGTAAAGCCTATAATATCAAAGAAGTGGGAAGCCAGCTTGATAAACAGCTGAATAATATAATAACAGAGATGGAAGGAACCTTGGAGGTTTTCTAGTCCAACCTCTTGTTCAAGCAGAAAACCCTATGCCAAGTGATTGTCCAGTCTCTTCTTTAAAAACTCCAGTGTTGGAACACTCACAGCTTCTGAAGGCAAGTTGTTCCATTGGTTGTTCTCACTGTTGGAAGTTTCTCCTTAATTCCAGGTTGTCTCTCTCCTTGATTAGTTTCCATCCATTGTTTCTTGTCTTTCCTTCTGGTGCTTTGGAGAATAGGTTGACCCCGCCTTCTTTGTGGGAGCCTCTTAGATATTGGAATAATGGTATCATGTCACCCATAGTCCTTCTTTTTACTAGACTAGATACAACCAATTCCAGCAACCATTCTTCATATGTTTTAGCCGTCTGTCCCCTAATCATCTTTGTTGCTTTTCTCTGCATTCTTTTGAGACTCTCAACATCTTTTTTATATTGTAGCAACCAAAACTGGATGCAATATTCCAAGTGTGGTCTTACCAAAGCATTATAAAGTAGTGTTAACACTTCACATGATCTTAAAGTGTTACTCCTTTCTTTATGAATCTGTACACTTACCGCAGTTGGATATCCAAGAAGGTCAATTACAATTACAATTACAATTCTCTGCTGGCTCCCTCACTATTTGGAATATCTCTTCTACAGAGATGAGGGGCTGAGCCTTGTCATTCATTTTGAAAAGAGGTTTTAAACAAGCTTTTTAAACAGCTGATTTAATGGTCAATGTTAATTATCAATTTGCACATGTTACTCATTTTTATTTGTTTTACTTGCTGTTTTAACTGTGTTAGTGTTTGATTTTTATTGTTTTTATTGTAAGCTGCTGAGATGTGGTAGTTTGGTATTAACCCAGAATACTGAAATCAGGATAATAAAACAGATTCCAATTAGATAAGAGATTATAGGAAAGAAAGTTGTGATAAGTAGATTATGGAACATCTGTCCTTCAGTTTTATGTAAGACTTTCAATCCTTATAAACTTTTATGAGTTGTAACATTGAATTTTAACAAAATAATCATGAAACCCTCATCTCAGGAGATTTCATTAAGCATTCAAAACATGTTTAGTGTCATCCAATCAATAATTCAGATGAAAATCATCTTTGTCATAAAGCAGCGATTATTATTTTTTTATATGTATTTTCCATACTGTACAGAATGGAGTGATTCCTCACACATATATACAGTACATATAGACCAGACATGTCAAACACAAGGCCCGGGGGCCAGATCCGGCCCGCAAAGTGATTTCATGCGGCCCGCGAAGCCATCCTGGAAACAGTGAGGGAACGGCCCCCACTGCCTTGGCCCTGGCCCAGAGACCCTCCTTCTGCCAGAGATCCTCAGATCTGTCCCACTCCTACCCAGGCCCCCATAGGCACCCTTGATGCGAACGATGTAGAGCTGGCCATGCTCACCCAGTAGGCCATAAGCACTCTAGCCACGCCCACCCAGTAGGCCACGCCCACCCTGGCCACACCCACCCGGCCCCTTGAGGGCAACCACAATGCTGATGCGGCCCTCAATGAAATTGAGTTTGACACCCCTGATATAGACTCACATACCCCAAGGAGTAAGCACAAAAAATATATATGCACAAATAAAAATCCTGTTCAATTCCCAGCTTCCCACATTCTTAAACAAGCAAAATTCATCTTGGTGATTTCTCCTTTCCAAAAATAACCCAAAGCTGAAAGAATATGTTTGTATTATTTGAATTAATAATGACTAGTTAATTTCTGTAAAATAAATTAATTGATCCTGGCCTCTATATACAGTATCTATCACTCTTTCTCACATACATATACAGGTCTATACTTATACACACAGCACTCTCCTTTCAGCAGAAATAACAAAAAAGAAGAAAACAAGATGGAGATCCTTTAAGGAGAAGGAGAAACCAAACTGGGAGGAGACAGGAAGATTTAACTGGAAATGATGTCAGGGAAAGAAATTACTGAACAGGGAAATAATTAGAAAAGAAAAATCCTGCTTGGCCAATAGAAAAAGGATTAAATTTGCAAAGCAAAGAGCCCCCTCCAAAATACCGATTCAGCTAATCTTCCAAAGCACGCGCGCTTTGCTTCAGCAGCCATTTCTATTTCATGCTAACTCCTTGGTTTTCAGCAGTTTCTTTTGGCCTCACATGGGGGAGGAGAGAAAATACCTCATATTTCTATTGGTAAATGTGAAATATGAATCACTTTTTACTCTCCTCTGCCAGCAAAATATCTCTTATGAATCAACAACAATCAAGACAACCCCGGCCCTCAGATTGGCAACTCCAAAAGGCCCTCCAACAGAGAAAAGGTACAGGGAGAGAGAAAAGTAAGTTTATTTATTTAGCGTATGGCTGGTCACACACAGAATTAAAAGCACTTCATATTTAAAACAGTTAAAACATTTTTTTAAAAAAAGAAACAATTATAAAACCTAAGAGGAAAACAGAAATAACATTTCAGAGTTTAATGTCGAGTTTGGAGATCCAGTCAGTAGCTGCCGTTGTTACGCCGAGGAAGTCCTTAAAATCTCCTGGGTATCTTCTATTAGTGCATTCCCTCACTATATGTTGGATAGTCTGTCGGGGAGCCCCGCAATCACATTGTGCTGAAGGTGTCTTTCCCCATTTATACAGAGAATCGGCACACACCCCATGAGTCGTTCTAATTCTATTGTATGTCACCCATATGTGTCGGGGTAGATTAAATCCTGGAGGTATACTATTAGGATTAATATGCTCAGAAATATCTTGGGAGGTATAGCTACTCCATGCTTCCATCCACTTTTGTATAGTGCTCTGATGTTCGGCCAGCAGCTTAAGCGCTGTGAGGAAAAGTAAGTGAGAAGCGAGCAGAGGAACCAACTCTGAAAGTCACAGGGTTATTACAATGACTAGCAGGAGCAGAAGGAAATGTAGAGTGAAGAGGAGCCAGGGGACTCCTTGCTTTGTCAAACTGATGGCGTAATCTTACTACCCATCTCATCTTTGCCATTCTTGCAGCCAGATGGAATGGCGGCTGCAAAACGAGGGGGTGAAGCACCTTCCAGTTTTCTTAATGAGCTGTTTCTCTACTGCTATAAAGGACAGGGCTGAGTAGGTCCTCAAGGAGTGTTTTGTTTTAGTGATAGTTCAATGAAGCACCACAGTGTTCTGATGCTATCTGGTGGTGCAGAGACCTTGATGTTTCCACTAATCAAAACTAGCTTCCCTAAGTGCAGTAGCTATTCGTGTCAAAGCAAAGCAGTGAACAATGCTGACCTCTGACGCTTTGTAGAGACAGAGAGACTATCCTTTTTGAACCTCTTTAACAGTGTGTCACTGTGCAGCAGTGATACACATCTGCACAAGTCCCAGAACACTCTGATCCACAGCAATCCAACTGGGGTCTAGAAAGCAGTTATTTTCTCTCCTTTTTTTTTACCTCTATCGAGATCATGCAGAGGCAACTTAAAACTTCCTTGTCTGTGTACTGGATGATAATGCTCAAGATGGAAACGGTGGTTTGGGCTGCTTTGGATATTGTGGTGAATTTGTACATCATGAAAACTCACAAGGTTTTTCTTAGATCTTTCTCTTTTTCTACTAACTTGCAAATATCTGTGTTATGTACTGGGCTCTTAAAGAATACCACGTGGGTTGCTGGAGCAGCTAACGGCTCTCCACCAACCCAGACTACAAGTCTCCTGTGCTGCAGTTGGCTATCTCCAGGCAGCAATGGTTGATTCAAACCTATTGGCTGCCGCCTAGGGGCTAGAACACAGGTCTGCAACCCGCGGCTCCGGAGCCGCATGCGGCTCTTTCAGGCGTCTCCTGCGGCTCCCAGTCCTCTGCCATGTACAGTCCAAAAAAAAAAAAGTGGGACTAAAAAAGTTCAACCAATCAATTCAAATATGCAGGGTAGGTGCATATCTCGCCTTGGCTCCACTCTTCAGTCAAACCCTGTTCTGCACATGTGCGCATGTACACACATGCGCACACATTTTTTGCGGCTCCCAGTTTTTCCTTTTGTGAGGGAACCGGTTCCGAGTGGCTCTTTCACTGTTTCAGGTTGCTGACCCCTGGGCTAAACTATATATTGCGGCTAGTTGCAGCCTTTTTCCCAGTACAGTTTCTGCACGAAATAAACTATGAGTTACCTTGTACTCAGCATTGCGTCTTCATTCCTGCACCAAAGAACCCGCTATTTAACAATCTGGTTTTTCTGCATGCTTCATATATGAATAAACCATATTTTAATTTTGTGTGACCCCATTTTACTTCCTAACTGTTTGCTATCACAGCCAGTTGTATCATGAAAAATGCTACCTTCTAGAAAAAGAAACAGCTAATTATACCATAATAATATGGATAGTAGAAATGAAAACTGTATAGATTTTTAGCTAAATAAAATGCCTTCAGTTCATATTAACAATCTTCCCAGCTTGTAATAAAGGAGTCTGGCATAGGTGCATTGCTGTAATAATTAGACCTTGCAGCTTAATAAATAAAGGTCTACATTGTATTCATAAAACATTCAGACCCCCTTTACTTTTGTCAATTTTGTTATGCTGCAGTCTGATTCTACAGTTGCCGGGGTTTTTTTCTCATTAATCTACACATAGTACCTCATAATGACAAAGTGAAAACATAATTTTAGAAATGTCTGTAAATTTATTTTTAAAAAACTGAAATATCACATTGGCAGACCCTTCAATCCAGATTTACAATAATTGACAAAAATGCGGTCACCTATAATAAAAGTAACTGAATGAAACTATTAATACAGCGTTGAATTGTCCCGCAGCGAGGGGTCCTGTGGCAATTTGGGTGTGGCGAGTTGTCCTAGACCTGGTCCTTGAACGGAAGTTTTGGATTGAGAAATTCCTTAAAAAGAGACTGGCGATGAAGTGAGAATGCATGCCTGGGCCCAGAAAAGATTGGATCAGATGAAGAATTGATATGATGTGATAAAACCGTTTTGAAAAGGCATGTTTCTCTGGCTTGCAAAATCTATGAGCCACTGAGTGAAACAGATTAACAGACATATATTATCTGGCCTGTAATTGCCTTGTTTTTGCTGTTCTAGTCAGGCAATAAAGTAGGACATTTGTTAATCCCCTGGTAGTCTGAGGATACATGACAGATGAAGTTATTTTGCTCAGTGGATCCCATGATGTACAGGCCTGATCTAATTAATCTAACGCCACCAGATATATGCAAGTGCCAAATACTTTTAACAGTTTTTTTATTGTCACAGCTGTTGACTCTATTTATCATTATATGCATTACTTCCCATTATTCAGTTCATTTAACCTCAGAGCCACCCAGTGAGTAAAAGAAGGGGCTCTATCAGCCTCATCTGAGAAGCTGCTTGGTGAATTTGCTAAACAAGGATTTGGACATATGACCTTGGTTGAACTTGAAAAGGTGAGAGAAGTCAGATCTAATTAGAATTAGGGCTGAATCCCAGGGCTGAGAGCAACACTGAACATTTTTTTATTTCATTAAGGATCTAGAAGAAGCTTTTTCCTTATTGTTTCCAGGAAAATTACATGGATAAGAAGTAACCAAGAATTAAGGTTGATTCTAATTAGACTTTCCTTCTCTCTTTTTCCCATGTTTAAACATTACAAAGAATGAATTTCCTACTGTTCCTTATGGCCCCTTTTCAATCTAAGACAGTTGGGAGACAGCTAGAATTTGCAAGTTGTAGCCAACAAAACTGGAGGACATCCAGTATCTGGAATAGAAAAAGAATTTAAAGAAGAGTAGCCAAATAGAAGCCTTCAAGATATTTAACTTCTGTCAGCCTCCACCAGCAAGGTTATTTACAAAAAGCTGTGAAATGTGTAGTCCATCGATCACTTATCCTTGGCCTGTTGAAATACATTGTGGACAAGAACTGTGATACAATAGAACTCTTGACTGAACAAATAGATTTAGTCTTCAGATTAGCAGATGATAAATTATAAACTGAGAATAAAATAAAAATGCTTTTTGTACTCTCCCCGCCCCTGAAAAGGGTGCTATCTTGTTGCAAAAAATAAGTTATGCATTACAAAAGGGGAGGGGAAAATCCCATAATAATATTCTAAGGTCAAATTATTCAGCTGTTTGATCGATCTAGTTGACTACATATGAATCTGCTTCCAATAAGAATGAAACAGGGAATCACTACAGCTTTTACTGTCCCTGCAAAAATATCTCTCCAATGGCTCTTCCACAACACTTTTATTTCCACTGCTCAAGACCTCACAAGGTTGTTTGAATTTATCCTGCAATCAATTTCATTTTTTGCAAATGACATTTGCCAAGGACTTATTTCTTTATTATTATTATTATTATTATTTATTTGATTTATATACCGCCCTTCTCCTTGGTAGGACTCAGGGCGGTTCACAGGGCACATATAAAAAACAAAAAACACTATACAAAAATTAAAAAGAATTAAACCCTTGCCCAATAAAACAGTAATACAGATTAAAAACAATTAAAAAACCCATAATCCCCATCAGGCCAGACCAGCTAATTCGAACAGATGGGTCTTCAGGCCCCGACGGAAAGTTCGAAGGTCTGGTGCCATCCGGAGCTCCACCGGCAACTGATTCCATAAAGCCGGGGCCCCCACAGAGAAGGCCCTCCCCCTGGGGGCCACCAGTCGACATTCCCTGACTGGCGGCACCCTGAGGAGGCCCTCTCTGTGGGAACGCACAGGGCGGAGGGGAGTCGATGCCGGCAGCAGGTGGTCCCTGAGGTAACCCGGACCCATGCCATGTAGGGCCTTAAAGATCGTAACCAACACCTTGAACCTCACCCGAAAGACAACTGGTAACCAATGCAGCTCGCGGAGCAAAGGTGTAACATGGGAGTACCGGGAAACTCCCAAGACAACTCTCGCGGCCGCATTCTGTACCAGTTGGAGCCTCCGGGTGGTCTTCAAGGGAAGCCCCATGTAGAGAGCATTACAGTAGTCAAGGCGAGAGGTCACGAGCGCATGAGTGACTGTACACAGGGCATCCCGGTTTAGATAGGGCCGCAACTGGCGCACCAGGCGAACCTGGGCGAAAGCCCCCCTAGTCACGGCCACTATATGCTCTTCCAAAGTAAGCCGCGAATCTAGAAGGACTCCCAAGTTGCGAGCCCTATCCACGGGGGGTAAGAGCTCACCCCCCATAGAAAGAGATGGAACATTTGGAATGTCCCGGGATGCCGGAATGCACAGCCACTCAGTCTTGTCAGGGTTGAGCTGAAGTCTGTTCCTCCCCATCCAGACCCGAACCGCCTCCAGGCAACGGGACATCACGGCGAGGGCATCACTGGGGTGGTTTGGGGTCGAAAAGAAAAGTTGGGTATCATCGGCATACTGATGATACCCAACTCCAAAACCACGAATGATCTCACCCAGCGGTTTCATATAGATGTTGAACAGGAGAGGCGAGAGAACCGACCCCTGAGGAACTCCACAAACGAGAGACCTAGGGGCCGATCTCTGCCCCCCTGCCAACACCGACTCCGAGCGTCCCAGGAGATAGGAGGAGAACCACTGAAGAACTGTGCCTCCCACTCCCAATCCCCTGAGACGCCGCAGCAAGATACCATGGTCGATGGTATCGAAAGCCGCTGAGAGGTCTAATAGGACTAGGATAGAGGAATGTCCCCTATCCCGCGCCCTCCAGAGATCATTCACCAGAGCGACCAATGCCGTCTCCGTGCTGTACCCGGGCCTGAAACCCGATTGGTAGGGGTCCAGATAATCCGCTTCATCCAGGACCAGAGGGAGCTGATGCGCCACCACACTCTCAACAACCTTCGCAAGAAAGCGAAGGTTGGAGACTGGACGAAAGTTGTTCAAAACGGCTGGGTCCAGGACAGGCTTCTTGAGGAGAGGTCTCACCACCGCCTCCTTCAAGACGGCGGGAAAATAACCCTCACTCAAAGAAGCAGATATAACCGCCTGGAACCAGCCTCGTGTCCTCTCCCTAGCTGCATAAACCAGCCAGGAAGGGCACGGGTCCAACAAACATGTGGAGGAGCTCAGCCTCCCCATAATCCTGTCCACTTCATCAGGGGTCACAGAATCAAACTCTTCCCAGATAACATTGACAAGACCGCCCGTGTCCTGATCGCCTGACTCTGCCCATGCCAGTGGCATTGAATGGGCAAGTATATGGCAAATGCCTGCCCTCTTTATGTATCCATGTTGATAACCTGTAGTTCTTCCAAGTATAATCCTGATTCCATTCATCCATTTATACACCGTCCTTCCCTTCTATTTCCCTCAACTAGCTACCTAAGGTTATTTTCTGTAGCCCATAATTTGCTCATATCTCACGCCCAAAGCAGATTAATCTCTTCCAATTGATCTTGTAATGTTCATCCAAGATCAACTGACTCACTTTTGTTGAGTACATGCTACTTTAGCAGCCACAATTTTAATCCTATATATAGGATTAATCTATTCTTTTCTTTCCAACACATTGTCTACTATCTATCCTTGAAGCTGAGAAAACAAATCTGCCAACTTCTTTGCTATCAATAAAAAGTTTCCCAAATAAGCTGGTTTGCATTACCTTTGCCTTAATATTGAACAGTACAATGTATGAGGTATGAGAAGGGATTTCAAAACAAGTGGTGGTATTCCATAATTCCTCCTTAATTCAAATATATTTTTCCTGCTGTCATGTGCTTACTTTATGGGCCCAGAAAAAAACACAACTTCTTTAGGATGCACCAGTGGTTACAGACTGCATTCCCATATCCACTGTGAAGTCTCTTTGCCTTGGGCAAAAAGTACAACACAAGGTTCCCCAGGATGAACTGAGTGAGCATTACGTTCCTTATCAATAAGAGCAATATCAATCCTTACTAACAGTAAATATGTAAATTAGTCTCCTCAAATCCATATATAAAAATTCTTTTACACATTGGAAAACCTGTTCCATCATTTTTTTCCTATCCTTTCCTAAGCATTCTTTTTAACCATGAGCTTAAATTTGCTCAATATTAAGAATGGCAAGAAAGATGATTTTATAGAACAAGATATTTTAATTATAGATGACAATCCTATGAGCTCTGAATTTTTTTTTTTTTGAAAAGGCATGGATGGAAGTACCACCTGGTTTCCAGTGAATTTAGTTCAATCATTTCTTTGTAAAATATTTAGAATACAGCAAATCATTAAACTTTAACAACATCTGAAGAATAGATATCTACCTCATTTAACAGCAAGGGAATTTCATCAGTGTCATGTAAAACTCTTATATAAAGTACATTTTTTTCCTGAACATCTTTTTAAAAACACCTCTGGAGAAATTATCCAGATTGTGAACTTGACAAACATCTCTTGAAAGAATGAGCAAACTTATTTTAACAAGTCATCAAGAATTAACAATAAGGTTAGGTGTTATTATACTCTGTTAAAATTGCACTACATAAATTGCAATCTTTCTCATCTGGGAGTGTAAACAGATTAGTATGTAGTGCCATCTTTCCTGCAGTGATCAATTAGTCAGTCCTTTTTGCTGAAAGGTTTTGAAGAAATCACCCAATTAATCTTCACAATGAGTTTGTAGTTGGTTTATTCTGAATTTTTTAATGCTTGTAAATTAAAGCAACGTGTGAAAGGAATTCAGGGGCTAGGTTTTTTTATTGCAAAACACCAGAAAACTAAAGTACATACGGTATTTTATTAGGTAGTATTTAAAAGTGCTTTGAAAAATTCTACTCTGCAACACAAATTCAATGAAATTTTGTCACTACTGATTGTCCATATTGATTAAAATGTTTCCCCTTGTAAATTGGCCTTGTCTTACAAATATCACATTTAAAACACTTGTATTTCCCCTCAAGTACTCATCACCCAAAGTGGGTAAAAAATAATGCTGAAACAGCCGAGATATAACAGCAGTTGTTGCAATTTCTTGGGAAAGTAATTATTAATTAATCCCAAGCAAACCATCCATGCTTGTTTAGATGACCTGCTGGCCTTTGGTTATAGCTACTAATCTGCAACAAGCAATTAAATTACTTTTCCTTAGTTATCTGATCTGTAGTCTGGGTTGGGAAATCGTGGTAAGTCAAACCATAATATTATTATATACTGAAGGCAAGTCCTGTTTTCCACATTTTCACTGGCAGAATAGTCTTCTATGGAGCCCAACAGAAAGGTCCTGTTGCATGCTACAACTATTAGTATGAATTAACCAATGATTATCTCCTCTTTAAATATCTATTTCCCGAGTCTAGCAATAGAAATAGCACTTAGACTTATATACCGCTTTACAGCCCTCTCTAAGCAGTTTACAGAGTCAGCATATTTTCCCCAACAATCTGGGTCCTCATTTTACTGACCTCAGAAAGATGGAAGGCTAAGTCAACTTTGAGCTGGTGAGAATCGAACTGCTGGCAGTCAGCAGAGTTAGCCTGCAATACTACATTCTACGGTCCATGACTAAATGGACATGCCAACTCAGACATTTTATGGTCATATATTTTTATTACTTTAATGGAAGGGGGAGTATGGAGCAAGATGGCAAAATAAAAGGACCCTAGTGGACGATCACTTGACTATGAGCCAGCAATGTGCAGCAGCCACCAAAAAAGCTAATACAATCCTGGGTTGTATAAACAGAGGCATAGAATCAAGATCATGCAAAGTATTAGTATCACTTTATAAAACTCTAGTAAGACCATACCTGGAATACTGCAACCAATTTTGGTCACCGTACTACAAAAAAGATATTGAGAGTTTGGAAAAAATTCAGAGAAGAGCAACTAAGATGATCAAAGGCCTGGAGACTAAAACATAATGAACAATGGCTGCAGGACTTGGGTTTGGCTAGTCTAAAGAAAAGAAGACATAGGGGAGACATGATATCAGTGTTCCAGTATTTGAGGCGCTGCCACAAAGAAGAGGGGGTCATGTTATTCTCCAAAGTACCAGAGGGCAGGACGAGAAACAATGGGTTGGAAACTGATCAGAGAGAGAAGGAGACACTTCCTGACAGTGAGGACAATTAACCAGTGGAACAGCTTGCCTCCAGAAATCGTGGGCGCTCCATCACTGGAGGTTTTTAAGAAGAGGCTAGACCACGGGTCGGCAACCCGCGGCTCTTTGAGCCGTCTCATGCGGCTCCCAGTCGCCAGGTGCGCGCGCACCTCTCTGAACGGGTGGAGGTGCGCGCGCAGCTCTCCAAAACTTCAAGGCGGCGCTCTGCCCAGAGAAGCGGGAACTGCCCAGAGAAGCCACGATTTCCCCTCCAGAGGAAGAAGGCGCCGGATGCGGTTGGCCCCGTGGGGAAGGGGGAGCGGCAGCGGGGGCGACGGAAAAGCCGCAGAAATGGCAGGAGAGATGCTGACTGGCGGCGGCCTCGGAGGAGGCAGAGGGGGGGAGGGAGGGAAGGGTGACCGTGGGAGGGGGGGTAAGCCAGAAGGAAAAGGGAAACTCATCCCGCAGAGCGGTTGCAAAAAGAGGGAGGAGATAAGCCAGCCCGGTACCTGGATCCGCTTCCTGTGTCCCCTCCGCTCTGCCATGATGTGCCCGTTTGGTCTCCTGGTGACGTGGGGCTAAGCCGGAAAAGGGGGATGGGGAGACCGAGGGAGGGAGGGAGGGAGGAAGGAAGAGAGAGAGAGAGACGGAGCCAGCACCAGCCAGCCAGCGGGCTCGCGAGGGGCGGCAACCACGCGGGGCGGTAACGCGCGCGAGCCCTTGGGGAGGCAGGGCGGGAGCGCGGTCCGGCCGCCGGGCTTCCTTTCCCACTTGTCCGCATCGCTCCAAGGAACTGCATTGTTTGGGGATGGCGACGCTGGTCGTTTGCTGCGGGGCTCCCGCTTGGAAGGGAAGGGAAGATTTGTGAGGGGAAGATGTTGATGACAAGCTTACATTTCCTTTAAAATGCTGTTTCCCGAGGCGCTCGGCTAAGGAGGAACTTTTTTTGTGAGCGTGGCTGGGACGGAGGACTTGTCCTGCACGTCCACAGGCAACGAGGGCAAAACCCCTTGCGACCTGGTTGTGAGAAATGGGTAAAAATGAACACACACACACACACACACACTCGGCCTCCCCGTTGCCTGGATTCTCACTTCCCCTTCAGGCGTGCTCTGAGACTCAGGCGTGCGGCACTTTTCGTTTGCGGAGCCGGGGGAAAAAAGTTGCCTTTCCCCAAAGTGCCGCGACTCCCTTGAAGTGACTCGTAGCGGGCCCCGTTTCCCCCCCCCTCCGTGCAACTTCTGGCTATCCCCCATTTGCCAGGTCTGCAACTAGAGGCGAGTGCCTCGCCTTCAGCCGAAGGGCAAAAGCCCGATCTCGTCCCGCTCCCCTGTTCCCTCAGAGCGCTGCTTGATGGGCTCTCCGCGTGGGTTGAATGGTTGTCTCTGTCCGTTCCCACCCCCCGCCCAACCCCGCCATCGATTCTGTAAGTACCGCACACGACACACACACCCCGGGGCAATTGAAGAAAATAGGATGATGAAGGACTGCAAACTAACACGTTACACGTCTCCATTGATTAACCATTATTTCCCTGAATGACAAGCAAGCCGGTGGTCAAGTAAGTGAGGGTGACGATTTATTTACACGTGAGACAGGGAGAGACGATTTCTTTATTCCGCCAGCGAGCTCAGCGCCTGGCAAGCTTCGGCGAGTCAAGAGCGCGGCTCTGGGAAGCGCACTGGCCTTTTCTGCCTGGGTTTTATGAGGGACGAAGTGAGTTGGGCTGGAAAGCTGCAAAACGACCACGCTTCTCCGTTCCGCCTGGCCCTGGGAGGATAAGGACAAATTAGCAGCAGCGCCCGTTAGCAGCAGCGCCAGGAGCGTCCGCTGGGGCAAACGAGGGGAAGGGCGGCTCCCCCAGCCTCGCAGATCCTCGGGAGCGGCAAGGATCGGGTTTCTGCTCGGAGGGAGGGGGAGCGCAGCTCGCACGGTCCGGCTTCGTCCTCTGGCCTGGCCCAAACGCCGCCTCTCTCACCCCCTGTGCCGGGTCCAGGGGCCAGGCTGGGCACGCGAGGCATTGTTCCCCTCCCGCAGGGCAGCCGCGGAGCAGACAAAGAAGGGAGGGACGTGCTCCCTCCTTCTGCCCCCTCCGGAAAAGCGGGCGGAGGGCGGGCTTGCTGGCCGGGCTTCCTTGGGATGCTGGCGCCTGAACAAAGGGCAGGAGCCGCCCAAGGTGGGCTGCAGCAACTCGCTTCTCTGCCCCCCCTCCAGGCAAGCGGGGCTTCGTCCCCCGCCTCTCCGGACCTGCCCGCGGCGCTCTGACCCTCCCACTTTTAAAAGCCGCTGTTCTTAGGAGAAAAGCCCCCGTCGCCCCCTCCCCCCTGCGCGCGCCGGCCTGGCCCCGTTTGATGAACGCGGCAGGTCTCCGGACGGGACGGCGCGCACCTCTACAAAGGGGAGACCCGTCGCCACGCAGGTGCCTCCCATTTTGCGCATGCGCAAAATCCTTTTTGCGCATGCGCGTGAGTGGACGCACGCATGTGCACTTTTTGCGGCTCCCACTTTTTTGTTTGTGCAACGGAACCGGTTCTGAGTGGCTCCTTTCCTTTTTTCGGTTGCCGACCCCTGGGCTAGACAGTCACTTGTCTGAGATGCTTGAGCAGGGGGCTGGACTATAAGACCTCCAATGTCCCTTCCAGGTCTATTCTATTCTAACTTGTGGAGAGTCTATGGTACAGAAAGAAAGGGTTCCACAAATTCCTTCTATAGATTTCTTCTACACATAGATCATTTTCTTCCCATATTACAGGTTGATTTTTAACTATTCTACATGTATTTATCAGTACCTTTGTTAATATGACACAAATCAATGCCATTTGGCAGTAGAATCCACACAACTATTGTTCTTTTTATTGATGAAAGAAGGACACCTTGACCTATTTCTAAAAGAGTAATTTCACATGAAATTTCTTTGTGACCCAAGGAAAATCTTACAAATTATGTAATAGATGAAGAATCTGTGGCTGAATTATAAATCCACTGTTTTTAAGATGAATACAGTTTATTAAGCAGTCAAAAAGAAATTTGACACAGACATCCTAAAGATAAGGTAAATATTCTTTTCCCCTCATTTATATACTTTGTGAAGCTTGCATGAGTCAAAACAAAAATTTAAGGACCTAACAATGGCAGATTCTGAATTGTCAGCAATGAGTTTCCTCTTGGCTGTCATTATGTATTTTCTGTTACAATACATTCTGCAACATTATCCCTCCCAGCAGACTGTAAGGCATCTCATCCAGCATTGTTTATTTATTGAGGGATTTATATGCACCCCCCATTAAACAATTGCAATTCCCCAAAATATCAACCAGTATTTTAGTACAGCATTGTAATAACAGCGAGAAATGTCTTTGAATTTATAAACACCTGTCTTCTACAATTTGGAATGTCTCCTTTACTAAATTTGTTTCCTGTATTATATATTTTTGCATCAATTCTTGAAGAATTAAAATAGATCAGTTTCCAGATGCAGCATTCCTCTGTTTAACGCCAATAAAGCTCAGTTGGATATGTCTGAAATTACAATACAGGAATGTCAAAATTGCTTTCAAGAGGGAACAGCACATTTTAAAACTCTTTACATGTCACCATAAATCCTGACTTTGAGTTCCATAAGTGCTTGATTGTGTATACAGTATATGTTTCCCATCCCCATTATTTTAATGGAAAGGTTTTATGAAGCTGTACAATATTTTGTATTTGTAAACTGCATTTCTTTGTTGAAAAGGAGACATGATATAGGTATCTTATTGGTATGATGGTTGAAGTTGCCCCTGAACTGGCACCTTTATGGTCAGTACAATATTCTTTGTAAGGCACATTTTGGAGTTCTATATTGACATGGATTTGCTATTATATGGCATTTTTACATGCATCATATAAGCTTTCCTTTTGAAAAGCCACAAATTCTAATTGGACTAACATGTTCAAAGGTGTACAGATAGTAGAAAATTACAGTAAATAATGGTTTAAAAGCCACTACTAATGCCTAGGGACGTGGTGGCTCAGTGGGTTAGGACGCTGAGCTTGTCGATCAGAAGGTCAGCAGTTTGGCAGGTCAAATCCCGAGTGCCACACAACAGAGTTACTCGTCCCAGCTTCTGCCAACCTAGCAGTTCGAAAGCACGTAAAAATGCAAGTAGAAAAATAGGGACCACTACAGTGGGAAGGTAACAGCGTTCTGTGCACCTTTGGCGTCTAGTCATGCCGGCCACATGATCACGGAGAAGTCCTCGGACAAGTGCTGGCTCTTCAGCTTTGAAACGGAGATGAGCACCGGCCCCTAGAGTCAGAAACGACTAGCACGCATGTGCAGGGGAACCATTACCATTACCATTACTAATGCCTGCCACATTTTGGTAGTTTTATGTAAACACAGATAGTTCTCTCATCTGCACAAATGTCTGCTAACATTATCTGATGTTAGGAAATAAGTAAAGTTCACTCCAGACTTCACTCATTTATATGAATTTTCATATTTGCCAGACTAATCGCAAATACTCAGTCTTGTTTTTCTTTGCTTTGTGAATACACATAAGCTTCCAGAATATATTGACTTCTCTTTGCAACTAACCCTATGTCTGCTGGGAGGTTTTAAAATGATAACTAATACTAGAGGATATTTGCTTTGCCTATATCAATATTTGAAAATGTTCTCTATAATAGTATAATGTAAAACTATAAAACTATAAAACTATAATGTAAAACTTCTGATTTCAGTGAAAGAATCAGAAATAACCAAACATTCTGTAATGCTTCTAACATTTATTTGTTTATTGTATATGACTGCTAACAAACCAACAATAAGTGTGTGGGCTAACAAACAATACATAAAAAACTATATTATAAAATTAATATAAAACAAGTTAAAAAGTACAATACGCTTTTCATAAAGGATTATTTATACATGTATTTATAAGTTTAATTAGAAGGATGCCTAATTCTAAAGTGATTCTAGACATCTTGCTGTACTTAATTAAAAAGAGAAAAACAAAAGCAGAATACTGTAAATATAAATGCCTGGGAGAAAACCCATCTCACAGCTGACAGTACTTTACGAAGACTGTCAGGAGCTCTACAAACAACCTAACCCAGGCCTGGGAATACAGGACATTTTATAAATCCTTGTAGCATGAGAGACAGGCAAATCTCTGAGGGGAATGCAGTTCCAGAGAGCAAGCATCACAAACAGGAAGATGGACTTTGGGGATCTCACTAGTTGATGTTGATTAATTGGATGGCTTCAGAGCATCCTCATTCTGCCCAAACTTACAGGGTCAACAAAATCAGACATTTTCTCAAATAATTAAGCTTATGCCATGAGGGAATTTATAAGAGAGAACCAGCATCTTGAATTATACTTGAAAGGGAACTGCCAACCAATGCAACCTATGGAACGTGATATCAAGTTGGCATATTAAGGTACATTCACTAATCAAGGATCTGCCAAGAACAGTCCCACCAACAATGACAGGGCAAGCCACTGATATATTAATAAAGAGCAAACTCGTCTGCCTTCTAGCACTGATGGCTAATGCAACTTTTGCAAGAAAATAAAATAACGAAGCTCGGAGATAACCGAAAAACCCACACTCACTTGGTCTGTGCCACTGCACTCCCAATTACCTGTACTTTGGTGCTATTCAAGGACAACACCATGTAGACGGTGTTACTATAATCCATTTGTGAGCTAGCTGGGGAATGAGTGGACAACTGGAAGGTCTTCATTTCCAGGAATGACAACAGAAACAACAGAAACCTGTGCAAAAGCTCTGCTTGTCACAGCCACCACCTGTTCGGGATGGATGCATTACGTGCAGACCACGCCCACCCCGGCACCACAAAGGCCAAAAAGTTGCGATATGTCACAATACACCATGTGCCGTGATCAAATTTGACACCTGCATTCTACCAGATGTGTTGTTATTCTGTCTCTCAAGATGTTCATAATTGAATCAATGCATTTGTTTATCCCTATTTTATATGTAACAGTTGGTGATCATCACAAATAGAATAAAATGGCAACAAACTATTCTTATATGCTGCTGCAAAATGGTGCGGTAAATTGAATTTCCCTTAGAATATTTACACTTAATTCTTTAAAAAAAACTGGACTGTTTTTGGACAAGAATATCCAGACAAGGGTTTATTAGAGAATGATAAAATTCCACCTCCCAGTTATAATCATTCCATTATTGCTAGTGGTCATTATCTCACTGCTGATATCCAAACCTACCTTTTAAAAAAGTTTTTTTTTTTTAAAAAAAAAAAGGTAATTCTGCTCCCATGGAGATTATGTTATTCTGTGTCAGTAAGAAGACGAGCTTATCATTACCGTTTTTTCTTTCAAGAGGCAAGGCAGTGAAATAATGATCAGATTAAACTTTCTGCATTACTGAGGCAGCAACCATTCATTATTAACCTTGTGACTGATGTAATGTTAATCAGTAATTTCTCCTTTAAGCTTAGCTCCTAATAACTTCAAAAGGGCTATCTGTGTAATTTCTTTGGCAATTACAATTTGCCACTGCCTTTTTCAGAATATTTTTCAATTTCCCAATTTAGCCTAGAGCTGGGATTACCTGATGATCCTTATACTAGCTACTTAAAAACATTTAAGAGGGGGGGAAAAGTGAGTTTAAATGATTCATCCAACACATTCCATCATTTGCAAGATCATTTTTTTCCCAAGCTAGAGAACCTAGAACTCCATGACAATTAAGGCTCGGTTTTAGGGCCAGATTTAGCATGCACTCAGCATTCCTATATGGCACAGGTGTCAAACTCGCAATGTCACGTGACGTGTCACGACATATCGTGACTTTTTTGCCATTGCCAGCAATGGGGTGGACGTGGTTTCGCGGGCCGGCAGTTTGACACTCCTGATATATGGGAAATGTAATAAACTTCCAATTGCTAGTCATACCTATCTTTGTGGTAATCTATCCTTCACATACTGTTTCATTGTTCATTTTACAATGATAACCAAAAAACTTAATCTTTCCTTTGCTGTTGAGAATATGCACAATATTCTGAGTATATTATGTTGACTTTCTTCTATCAGATAAGAAAATCCTGGGACCTATAACATATCCAAGTTTTGCAAAACAGCAGATTAGACTCAAACTTCTGTTAACAACTATTCCTCCATTTCTTTGTTTACAATTATATCTGGGATCTATAATTAGATATTTTTCTTAAGCTTTATAGGATGGTTTACATTATCAAATTATTTTAATTTTATAATAAAATTACATAATAATTTTATTTGTATCCTTTTAAAATTAGCTAGAAATTGTCCAAGAACTTTAGTTCTAATATGTGCAATGCTGTATCATTTACACACACACACACACACACACACACATAATTTGTTATTGTTAATTCTGTTTCTCCCATCAAACAAATCTATCTTGTCTTTATTTTAACTTTGACATACAGTTCCAGTAAGAAATGGTCCTTTCTTTCAGAGAGTTGGGAGCTACTTTTCAATATATTTATAAAATTTCAATGATGAAGTAGTGACTTCCCAACTTCAGATTTTTTAAAAAACAGAAATCCACTGCCAATCCCCATGATTCCCCAATTCTACCAGAAATTCCCGCTATCTCATACAATCTGAATTTTCCTAGCTAGAGAAGAATAAGGAATAGATATTGGAAATAGCATTTACTGTAAGCCACTCTTCTTGTATAAGGACTTTTCATGTATTTAAGCAGCCAGCCAGGCCATCCAATAAATAAGAGCAAGACATAATTGCTGCCTGCCCACCTCAACTATAGGTCTCAAGTAGTATTGTGCCAAAATCCTATATAGTAATTCAGAGCAATGTAGAAATAAGGGTTTGTTTTTGTTTTTGTTTTAAATAGCATATAAGGTCCAGTGAATGTACATTGGAATTGGAACCTCTTAGCATCTAGAACATCTGCTGGTGATTGGAAAATAGATTAACACAAGATTTTTCTCAAATTTCATTCATTACTTTTAAGAAAGTTACTCAAGCATGAAAAAAAGCCTCAACTAAGTCTAAGCAAGAGATATTTCAATCAGCTTCTCAATTCAAATGAAAATCAAGAAAAGCAGTTAGCCGTTAGCATTCTAACTCTGCATCCTTATTCCAAAATTTGGTATATAATTTAATTTAGTGACTACCAATCTCAAATTCATAACTCTGGGTGGCTAATAGCAATATTCTTCTTGAGATCAGACTGTCATCAGCCCTGTTGGAAATTTAAGAAAGCTTTTGGGGACCGACATGATTTAATTCCTTCCTACTGTAACTTTATGGATTGTTTGGATTGTTTTGTGGCACTGTATGATATGGGAAAGTTACTATTATTGTGACAAATTATTATAATATTGTTCTAGCTTTTTCATTATAAAAATGGGAATAAGTTGAATCGGTTACAATTCTTAAGGGAGGAAATAAAATAAACACAGAGTTATGCAAAATCTTAACAGTGTTCAGAAATGGTGCTCCCAGGTTGGGAACAATATGGGATTTCCATTTGAAGAAAATCTAAACAAAAACTTTAGAACAGGGGTCTTCAAACTCAGCCCTTTTATGACTCATGGACTTCAACTCCCGTAATTCCTCAGCCAGCATGCCTGGCTGAGGAATTCTGGGAGTTGAAGTCCATGAGTCATAAAAGGGCCAAGTTTGAAGACCCCTGCTTTAGAAGAAAACTTAGGCAAGCACTTTCTGCTAATCTTATATTGGGCTTTAATATACAAACAGCTTCCATTTGTGCCAGGACTCTGTGCCCTATTCCTATATCTCTTCAACATATCCCCTACCAAAACACTGAGGGAAATAAATGGGTTGCTACATTCCAGTTGGTCATCAATAGTCTTGCCTGTCCCCATTCCCTATTTCCCGCCCCATATTAAGCTACTTCCATCTGCCCTGTGATTTTCCTAAACTGCCAATTAAGCAACCTTTGAGGGAGAATTACCAGGCTGCCTGGGATTCCTTGTCAAAGCATCAAAAGCAGTCACAACTGCTGGCAATTAGGCTCTCAGTGCTTGCAACAATATTTAGTGATGTAAATATGAGTTGAGAGAAAAACAGATAATCTTTCTAGATACCATTCGAATTCTAACATGCACCTTAGAGTGGAAAAATGTGAAACAATCCATTGCATTAAGGATATACCTTCTTGTCTAGTATATCCTTTAGAGCTTTTTCTCAAGCAATTTATCTTTGGAATTTTAATTTGCAGTAAAGAAACAAGCCATTCCAAAGACGTACATAGCAACACTAAGCTTAAGCAAAACACCCATGTTTATAAAAAATGCAAAATAGTTGTTGTGAGCAGCTACAATGCACAAGACTTCTGATTTGTGTTCCTGGTTTATTTTTCACATCCCGATCACATTAAATTGATGCTTTAATTTTAAAAGTCATGAAGATTAAAAAAATGTGATTAGTGAGACTTCTAGTATTGATAAAAGGTGGCCTTTATCTGACACAAGCTATCTTATTATAGAAAAGAGGTGGCTCTGGCAAGATAAAAAGTCTTTGGGTAGATCAAAGCTAGGCAATCCACGGCCCAGATATCTCCCATAGTCATAATTCCCTTTTTATGCCTCAGAAATTCTCTAATCATGTTCACTGAAAATTTAAAGTAGTTTCATGCAGTTTTGTAATAACACAGGAACAGTATAAATGTGAAAGTAAGACCTAAAAAATAAGGATTATCAGTTATTTTTTATTTTATTTTTTATTTTTTTTAGAAATGTTTTATTGATTTTTTACAATAACAAGCCTAGTGTTAGGGTTAAGGGTTAGGGGTTATGGTTAGGTGTTAGATGTTAGAGGTTAGGGTTAGGGGTTAAGGTTAAGGGGGAGGGGGAGGGGGAGGGTTAGGGTTAGGGGTAGAGTTAGAGTTAGGGTTAGGGGTAGAGTTAGAGTTAGGGGTAGGGGTAAGGGTTAGGGATAGGAGCTAGGGGGTAGGGGGGTAGGGGGTAGGGTTATCATTTTTTTAAAAAAATGCACAAACCTTTTCACCAACTTCACTTAGGGTTAGGGTTAGGTCTTGGGTATGGTTAGGAGGGCACCTAATTTTCTAGGCTGCTCTATTTATGTTTCCTGGTAAAATACATGGGAAAATCCCATTGGAGGAAAATTCCACTTAGGGTTAGGGTTAGGTCACCATGAACTCATACAGGAAAATGGACACCACCAACAATCTCGGAGTGCTTGTGTATGGTTAGGAGGGCACTTACTTTTCTAGGCTGCCCTATCTATTTTTCCTGGTAAAATATATGGGGAAAGAGTACCCCATAGCCTTAAAACCAAACATTTTAAAGTTCCAAGATTGCCCTAATGAATTTTTCAATATACATGTAGAGGACTTGATGAAATAGACTTAACTATTTCCAATTGGTTCCTATTTATTTATTTATTTATTTATTTATTTATTTATTTATTTATTTATTTATTATTGGGACTTATATGCCGCCCTATCTCCCGAAGGACTCAGGGCGGCTAACAACAATAACATACAATAAATACAGAAGTTAAGATAAAATTAAAATTAAAGGCCTCTGTACAATAAATTAAAATTAAAATTAAAATAAATTAACAAATCCTGCAGTTGAGAAACTGGACAATATAACTGTCTTGATTTCATACAATGATCTTAACATTGCTCAATGTTGAGATTTAATTATCCTAAATTTCAGCACTGACTTGTTTAAAATACCTGAAGGGGTTTCTTTGACTCCTGGAGAGCACCTGGACAAGTCCCTGTGTTTTTCTTGGCAAGATTTCCAAAATGGTTGCCATGATCTGCTTCCTAGGCCTGAGAGAAGTGACTGGCCCAAGGTCACCATTTGTGCCTTATATGGGTCCAGAACTTACAATCTCCCATTTCTACCCTGATGTCCACCAAATTGGCTCTCTGGAAGGGTATATAATATGGTAAATGACTGATAAAATTCCAGTTCTCTATAATGATTTATAAAAGTCTAATGTTATTGTTACAGGAGTCGCTTTTTTTCCTTTTTAATCTGCTAACAACTCTGCTGCCTGTATCCAGAGAATACATAATGAAAGTTACAACTGGAACCAATTATATCCTAGTTCGCTGAACAATTTGATTCTTCAAATAGGAACTGAAGGAGAACTGTCTGCATTTTGGCTCTCAAGTGCCACTGAGCTCAATCATCTGTTCAAAGCTGGCATAAATAGTACAGGATCTTATTAATTAAAGCTGAAAGATAAAAATTGAACAGCAAAATGCAGCTGATATTGTAACCTGTTGTTCTGGCTGGTGTAACAATGAGCTCCTGCTCCTAACAAATATTTGCAGTGAAAATGTTTATTGCATTCAAGGGGACTATTAGATCTCCCTGCAGATAGTAATGTTTAATCTCTCCTTGATGTGATGCTTTGTCTCAGATTGTATTAGAACTAAAACACTGAATATAGCAACTCGCTGATCTGATGCAACCTAATGCAAAGAGAGTCAAGAGAGTAGATAAAATAACCTGCTTTCATTTTATAGAGCATACTACTGCTATTCCAATATCGATAAGTCATGACTCTAAAAAGTAAAACACTAAAGAACTATCTCTTTTGTTCTCAGATTACTTAACTGTGCTTAGAAGAGTGATTCCAAGATTCCAAGACTTTTGTTTCATGTAGTTCATTTTTGAATAATCAAAAATGTTTGAGCCTCACTCCATAAACCAAGAGTTGATAGTCAATGCACCATGCTTTATAGGTCTCTCAAAAATAGCATCTGCAGGATTACAAAATTAATTGTAAATTAAGAAATGTGTAAAATAACTGATAAGATCTCCCAATGCCCTGAGACAATGATGTTTCTGTCTAAAAATATGGGCAAGAATACCAACATCTTTTGAGATTTTTACCATTTTACAAAATATTTATGCTAAAAATGCAATGATCTGCCTAGTAGATGATCAGTGGTCTCCAGATCACAAACTGGGAATTATTCCTATGTATGCTATCGCTGAGAATTGTGCTTATCCCTTCTCTCCTATATAGATGTGAGTCCTAGACATTGTACTGATGACACATTAAATAACTGGAGGAATTTTATATGTTGTCTTCTGCTCCATCCATCCTTGGTATTTATTAGCAAGATCACTTCTCCAACCTGGAGATCTTGGATGATACAGAGTTCACCAGCAATGACACTCTGATTATCAGAACCCAGATGGAGTGGGTGGGAGAAATCATTAGAATGGATGACCACTGTATGCCTCGCCAGTTGTTTTATCTGTTTTTAACAAACCCGTGCTGGCTACCAGTTATAACTTTGTTTGCTTCTAGTTGTTCGCAAATCTGTTTTTGGATTATCTTCTCTAGGATCTTCCCAGGTATTGATGTTATACTGGTTGGTCTGTAGTTTCCTGGGTTTGTTTCCCCCCCCCCCTTTCTTGAAGATGGGAACCACATCAGCCCTTTTCCAATCCTCAGGTACTTCCACTGTGCTCCAGGATTTTTGAAAGATATGGTGCGGTGGTTCTGAGATAACATCTGCCAGCTCCTTCAGAACTCTGGGATGTAATCTGTTGGATCCTGGTGTTCTGATGATTTATGTCTGCCGTAATTCTACTGAAGTGGACAGATCTTTTGTGTGCGAGTGAGTCTACTAATTCTACAAGAGCTGGCCAGGAAAGGTGCCTCATCAGTCCTTTCACTTCCATGCCAAATTATAAATTCTTTTAACCTCTACATCAGTATTTAAAAACAGATATTTTGAGTGCTTGTCAGGGCAGCAGGTGAACTCCATCCTGTACATTGTGCACATTATCCAGTATCAATTTCCTCCTGCAACTCCTCCATTGGGAGTTGGAAAGTAGGGTGAGCAAGGAGGCAGTCCTTTCCATTCTATTCAACACAACTTCATGCAGTGGTGCCTTATTGCTCAAATGGAAATTTTCCATTTGAAGCAAATCTCATTACTATAGCTAGAAGAAGCTATGCTACATAATACATTAGCTATACATTAGCTATGTATTACTAACTAGAAGACAATGTGAAAAGTGTGATGATAAATGCCCACTGACTACAGCAAGAGATTGGTGTGAATCTTTATTTGCTGCAATATCGGAATTGCACACCCAGCTAGAAGACAATTTAGCTGGCTTATTCAGTTCAGTTCGTACAAGGATGTTTGAAGCTATCTTAGTTGTCTGCTATATATTACCGTTACAAATTTTCAATAGAACAAAGTATCTTGCATTAACACTGTCATGGTGATAAAGCAAGAATTCAACTGCCCCAAGAAGTTGCCATTTTTAGTCTAATAGTTAAGCTACCAGGCCAGAAAACAAGAGAAAATGAGCTCAAGTCCTGCCTTATGAAAGCCAGTTGGGTGACTTTGCACCAGTCACTGTCTCTCAGTCCAACCCACCTCACAGGGTTGTTCTGAGGAAAAATAGGAGGAATAGGTTATTTTGAATAAGTTTGCCATTGTTGTAAAACTAATAAAGGTGGGATTATATAAATAAATAGATAAATAAATAAATGTGTATAAATATATAAGTGTGTGTGTATGTGTGTATGTGTGTGTGTGTGTGTGTGTGTGTGTATAGGGGTTGCTACATATATATATATATATATACATATATATATATACATATATATATATACATATATATATATATATATATATATATATATATATATATATATACACACATATATACATATATACATATATACATATATACATATATACATATATACATATATATATATATATATATATATATATATATATATATATATATATATATATATATATGAGAGAGAGAGAGAGAGAGAGAGAGAGAGAGATATTTGTTTTCGTAGATTTTCACGGGTACAGGTATGTAGGTCTTGGCGTATCCGGGTCTTTTCCTGTGTGTGTAAATAAAAATAAAGTAGCTACTCTCCCAAATTGCCTTACTGAGTATCATTGTTAACTCAGAATGAATATATATAATTTAAATTAAAATAAACTTAATCATATCAGAAGAGTCTATGGTCATATACAGGATGAATGTTCTACTCAATAAATAAACTTCTACCAGAATGGCAATCTCTGTCCCCTGCTGGACTTACAAAATCCTCATACTTTTCTGCCTATTTGGCATGAGAATTATTCTAGTGCTATCAAAAAGCACATCAGGCAAGAACCATGTTGAAATTCAGTGCAGTCCTCCTGTTATCCTTATCTTTAAGAATTTGGAAGAGATTTGAATCCCACCTAATCTCTGGAAGGAAAAAGGTGATGAACCAAAAATAGATTAATTATGAACAAGAGCATACAATCCTTGAATGAACAATAAATGTGATGGTGACCTTGCAAGCAGATATTGAACCGTTAAACTTTTTTACAGTTTTGAACTGTAAAATATTCTTGTTTGTTGTTTTTTTATTATTTACTTTTTAAATACTCTAATGGTAATCCCATAAAAAACAAGAAATCATGCTTTTAAATGAGGAATAGAAAAAAGCTAAAAAATAAAAGTTTATTACTTAACTTCAGCTATGGAGCACAAATACTGGGAGTTAAAATAATTCTATTCCTCCAAAAAATGTTCTGAATGCCAAATTAATTTAACTTTCTGTCAGGACCCACCTCAATCCACATCTTAGGAAATAAGAACTCTTGGATGCAAGTTTAGTCCAAAAGGAAAATGTTTACTAGGAAGGAATTGATTGTGGGAATACAAGACGGAATCTGAGAAAAGTTACATTTCAATCCTATATAAACCATTCCCATTCCAGCCCCTCCCCTCATCCATTTGGTCAGGCTGTCGTCAGTTGCTAGGTGTCAGGTTCTTCCATGGGAAAGGGAACTCTCCTTGGTTTTATGGTTATTGCTTCCCTTTTTCCAGTTGTAAATGAAGACACAAACCATATCTGTCTGTCCCCCTCCCTTCCCCCGTTAAAACATCCCCTGTTGTTTGAAAATTGCTTTAGTAACCATCCTCTCCCCCCCCCTCGGAGAGATGGCAGAATCCCCAGTAATAGCACGTTGTTCTACCTATACAATTATGAAATGTGATATAAATGGATTCTGACATTCGGCTCTCCTTTCAGAAAAAAGATGAGTCCATCTGTGGGGAAAGAAAACATATAACTGTTAGCCTGGTTTGTTTGGATATTCTGTATGAAACCTCTTAAGCAACTTAGGTGCTTTAACATGGAGTTTGTTAACCCATTCGTTTTCTGAGGAGGGGAGGTGTTTCCATGCCACTAAATATTGTATCGTTCCATGGTGTTTTCTGGAATCTAAGATTTCTTTCACTTCAAAATGTTGTTCTCCTTCCACCATGATGGGGGGTGGTGGTGGTGGGATTTTTTCTCGTAGTGGAGATTGTTGTTCTCTCTTTAATAGACTGCAGTGGAAGGTTGGGTGTATTCGTCTAAGATTTTTGGGTAGTTCTAATTCAACTGTTACTGGGTTTATGATTCTTTTAATTGGAAAGGGTCCAATATATTTTGGTCCTAGTTTTTTACAGGGTTGGAGTGATTTCAGGTATTTTGTGGATAAATATACCATCTCTCCTACCCTAAATGGTGTTGGATCGGTTCTTTTTTTGTCTGCCTGTGTCTTGTATGCTTTTCTGGCATCTTCCAACGCTTTCCTAACGATTGGCCATGTATTTTGTAATTGAGCAATCCATTCCTTCAGGTCAGGGATAACCGGTTCTTTTGGGGTTAGTTCTGGTATTGGGTTGAAACTCTGGCCTGTAGCTACTTGAAAAGGAGTGTAACCTGTGCTTGAGTGGACTGCATTATTATATGCTACTTCTGCAAAAGGCAGTAGGTCCGTCCAGTCGGACTGCTGAAAATTAATATAGCATCTCAGATATTGTTCAAGTATATTATTAAGTCTTTCAGAAGCTCCGTCTGTCTGAGGATGGTGACTAGATGACAGTCCTTGGGTGGTTCCTAAGAGGGATAAAAATTCTTTCCAAAATGCCGATGTAAATTGCACCCCTCTGTCAGATATGATGCGTTGTGGTACCCCGTGCAATCTGTAAATATGCTGTACAAAAAGTTTTGCTAATGCTTTTGCAGTCGGGATTTTTTGGCAAGGTATGAAGTGTACTTGCTTAGAGAACAGATCTGTGACAGTCCAGACTACGGTGTTTCCATTACTTTCAGGCAGTTCTACGATAAAATCCATGGCTATTTCTTTCCATGGGGCTGAGGGGTTTGCCACCGGTTGTAACAGACCTGGCGGTTTCCCTTGCAGTCTTTTGGCCATCGCGCAAATTTGACAGCTACCCACATAGCTTTCTATGTCCTTTTTCATAGATGGCCACCAAAATTGCCTTTTAGTTAAGTGTAAGGTTTTTACAAACCCAAAGTGTCCTGCTGATTTTGTATCATGGCACAGTTGCATGAAATTGATTCTCTGTGTGGCAGGTATATATAGCTTCTCCCCCACCCATGGCAGTCCATCTTTAATTGTGCACACATGTTTATTTTTCTGGAACCATTCATCACTTTCCAAAGATTTCCTGAATTCTATTCCAGTTTGGCTATCTACCTTCGGTTTCATTTTTTCTTGTGCCCTGGTGGTGACTGGTGCTGCCAGTTGTTGTTCCGGTACTAGTGGTTTAAAGTCAGTAACTCTTGTGCTGTTATATTGGGGCATGCGGGATAATGCATCTGCCAGGAAGTTCTTTCCCCCCGGTAAGTGTTTGAGAGTGAAATTGAATCGGTGAAAGTGTTGGGACCAGCGGGCTTGCTTAGGAGTGAGCTTCCTGGGCGTTTTTAGTGCTTCCAAATTTTTGTGGTCTGTCCAGACCTGGAAAGGTATTTTATTTCCTTCTAAAAATTGGCGCCATGTTAGTAATGCCCACCTCAGCGAGAATGCCTCTTTTTCCCATATTGGCCAGCGTTGTTCTGTTTCTGTGAGTTTTCTGGATGTGTATGCGCATGGTTGCAATGTCCCCCCATCATTTTCTTGTAATAGTACGGCTCCTACCGCTACATCACTCGCATCTGCCTGTATTACAAAAGGTTTGTCGGGATCTGGGTGTTTTAGGACAGGTTCAGCAGAAAAAAGTCTCTTTAGCCTCTCAAATGCTGCTTGACATTCCATTGACCATTTCAGAGGCTGGCTGGGTTTCACGGGTGACCCCCCCTTCGTTTTCAACAAATTTGTGAGGGGCATGGCTATTTGGCCAAATGCGGGGATGAATTGGCGGTAGAAGTTTGCAAACCCCAGGAAACTTTGCAATTGCTTCCGTGTGCGGGGGGGTGCCCACTCTAGTACTGCTCTGACCTTCTCAGGGTCCATTTCGATGCCCTCTGGAGATATGCGATATCCCAGGTAGTCGATTTTTTCCTGATGGAATTCACACTTCGATAATTTAGCATATAAGTGGGCAGCTCGCAACTTCTTCAGGACTGCTCTGACTAGTTTGATATGTTCCTCTTTAGTTTCTGTGAAGATAAGGATGTCATCGAGGTAAACCAGGACCCCCTTATATAGGTGCTCTCTCAGCACGTCATTAATTAATTGCATAAAGACTGCGGGGGCCCCTTGCAGTCCGAATGGCAATACTTTGAATTGATAGCACCCCATTGGGCAGTTGAATGCAGTCTTCCATTCGTCTCCTTCCTTAATCCTAATTCGGTAGTATGCTTCCCTCAGGTCTAGTTTGGTAAAAATCTTTCCTTTCGATAGGTGGGATAACATATCCTTCATTAGGGGAAGGGGGTACAGATTACATTCACTAATTGTGTTCAAATTTCTATAGTCCACAACCAAACGAAAGGATCCATCCTTCTTCTCCCTGAACAGAACCGGGGCGGCCACTTTGGGTTTGGCAGGCTCAATAAATCCTCTTTCTAAGTTTTTCTTTATGAATCTCTCCATTTCTGCCATTTCCCTTGGGCTCATGGCATACATCCTGGGTTTTGGGAGTTTTGCCCCAGGTTTGAATTCTATGGTGCAGTCTGTGGGGCGGTGGGGGGGAAGCTCATCTGCTCTTTCCTCACTGAAAACCTCAGCCAGGTCCCTGTATTCCTCTGGTATCTCTGGTAATCCCTTCTCTTTCCCCACTGCTGCTGTCTCCTCCCTCTGGGTTGGGGGGGTGCTTTTGGAGTCTACGTTCTTCTGCCCCCCCTTTGGGAAGTTGAGTTCTGCTGTCCTCCAGTTTATCCCGGGGTTCCATTTCTTCAGCCATTCCAGTCCTAGGATCATTGGGCATTCCATGCCTGGGGCCACTATAAACGTTATGTCCTCCTCATGGGGCCCCAGTGATAGGTGGATTGGTAAAGTGGCTAGGGTGGCTGGTCCTCCCCCTGCTATTGTCCCATCTAATTGACTAAAAGAGATTGGATGTTTTAGCCTCCTCACTGGGATGCTCAATCTCTCCACCAGCGTTGGGCTGATAAGGCAGCGGATGCACCCAGAGTCTATCAGAGCTTTTATTTTGGCTGCTTCAGGCATAGGGGAAGCTAATATAGTCACTGTCTTAAGCATGGGTGGAAGGGGTCCACTTACCAATGGTTCTCCCTCTGAGCTGTCTTCCGAGTTGTCCACCGTCCCTGCGGTGCAGGCCGGAGTCCAGTCCCAGTTCCTGGCAGGAATTGTGGACTCTACAGCCTCTGTCCCCTTCATGGAAGATTCTTTTGTGTTGCCTTGGGGCTTCCCCGGCTTCTTGGAGGATGATGCCTCTGGTTTTCGGGGGGGGGCTTTTGAACGACATTCTGCAGCACGGTGGCCCTCTCTCCCGCAGTTGAAACAACTTGTTGATTTTTTGGCTGTGGCTGGTGGTTTTTCCCCCTCGCGTGTTTGCTCGGGTGGCAGGCGGCCCCATGGTTTTCCTCTGCGGTGTCTCTTCAGTAGGTCTATTTCCACTTCCTCCGCCAGGATGTACCAGTCGTCGAGGTGGGGTGGGTCTCCTCGAGGCAGGCAAGCATCATACAGGTCGTAGTTCAGACCGTCTTTGAAATGGCTAAGGAGGATGTCTTCTGGCCAGTTCAGCTTGCTGGCAATGGCTCGGAATTCTTGGGTATAATCAGCCACTGCTCGCCTGCCCTGCCTCACCGTTTTGATTCTCTCCCGGGCCTTACGGTCAGCCAAAGGATCCTCGAACCGTCGCCTCAAAGATGACATGAATCGGTTGAAGTCGTTGAGTTCTGGGGCGTTGGAGTCATGCAAGTTCACCACCCAGTCTGCAGCCATCCCGTCCAGGGCAGATTGCACAATTCGGATGCGTGTTTTGTCACTGGGGATGTCCCGTCCATACTCTTCCATGTAGCTGAGGACTTGGGTTAGGAAAAATCCCAGTCGTGATGGCTCCCCCTTGAATTTGACTTCCAGGGGCGGGAGTCTTTGGCTGGAGCGTTGTCTGCGCCGTGGCCGGTATCGCTCCTCATCCTGGTCCCCATCTGTGGTTCTGGGGGGGTGGGTGGGTACTGCTGAGGCAGCAATTCCTGTTCCATTGGATGGCCCCGGGGTTTCAGGTGTTGGATCCCCTCCGTTACCTTTCCAGTTGCGTCCCCAGGCGCTGCCTCGGTTGCGATTTTCAGCTCTCTCCTCCCTCAGTGAACTCAGGGTTGTTTTCATCAGATCAATGGCCTTTTCCAGGATCCGCTCCTCCTCGCTGGCGTGCAGGGAACTCTCCATCTCTTGCCTCCATTCCGGTTGGTGGTTACTACGCCTCAGGGTCTTTTCTCCCGAAGCCTTTTCCCACTCACTTTTCCTTCCAACGCCCATCGACCACCGGGGTTTTCGGTCGTACTGCTCCACCGCTTCTTCCCCGGGGGAATATGCTGCTTCAGTTTCCCATTGTCTCTGGGATTCCATTTGGGGGGAAGACTCCCCCTCCATGGGGCTTCCCTCCTCTCTTGCTTCGTCGCCAGACATTTGTATTTGTTGCAAAGTCCCCCGGTAAGGTTTTCCCTTCCAGGTTGACTCTTAAAGCAGATTCCGTCTACTGTCAGGACCCACCTCAATCCACATCTTAGGAAATAAGAACTCTTGGATGCAAGTTTAGTCCAAAAGGAAAATGTTTACTAGGAAGGAATTGATTGTGGGAATACAAGACGGAATCTGAGAAAAGTTACATTTCAATCCTATATAAACCATTCCCATTCCAGCCCCTCCCCTCATCCATTTGGTCAGGCTGTCGTCAGTTGCTAGGTGTCAGGTTCTTCCATGGGAAAGGGAACTCTCCTTGGTTTTATGGTTATTGCTTCCCTTTTTCCAGTTGTAAATGAAGACACAAACCATATCTGTCTGTCCCCCTCCCTTCCCCCGTTAAAACATCCCCTGTTGTTTGAAAATTGCTTTAGTAACCATCCTCTCCCCCCCCCTCGGAGAGATGGCAGAATCCCCAGTAATAGCACGTTGTTCTACCTATACAATTATGAAATGTGATATAAATGGATTCTGACACTTTCAGATTCCTTGCTTGCTGGTTAAAAAATACAATGTGCCAAAGACATTATGCAACCAGCTCAGCATTGTGTTTTTTAAAGTATTCTGTTGAGATAATCAAAATAGTAAATAGTAAATAGTAAACTTGGAAATGGTTGAAATAAGCAAAACTTGATTTGTTTAGCTTGAAAAACAGGTAGAAAAGTGTGCACATCGTTTCAAGCATGTTCTAAAAGACTCACGTTGAGCCTGCGCATCACAAACTATGCCTTATTTTGCCAGTGCTTTTCCTCATTACTAATTTACAACATCACCAGAACGTCTTAGCAAGTCCAATATTACCCCATGTCCCCACAATACAGCCTTTATCTTGTCTCCAAGCTATGATTGACATTGACATTGTTTAATGTACCACAAAATACTTGACAGCAGCAAAAAAATGCAAAGGAAAGGGAAGAGAGCAGTAATAATGCATCATTATGTCAGCAGCTTTTCCTAACGCTACAGCAAGGGGCAGCTTTTCCTAAGGATCACCAGTGATGAAAGAGTTTCAGCAAGCTTTTAGCCTGAACACTTTCTCCAGTTCTTTCTCCTTTATTGTCGTGACTACCAGGACACTGCATGTTATTTTTTTTTCATCTTTTGTTTTGTGTCAATCTAGCACAATATGAAACCTTAAGCTTTAGTTAATTGTAAATGTGATTTGGTATGATAATGATAGAATGAAGGCTACTGCTAAGCTTGTAAGCCACCCTGAGTCTTCGGAGAAGGGCGGGATATAAATGGAATTAAAAATTAGCTTCAGACCCCAAGATTTGAAGTGGATGAGTTGCAAATAAAATATCATCGGCATTAACCACACTCTGTTGAATGTTGATGATGTGCCAAGCTCGCCGTGATTAATGAGAAACAGTTCTACTTTGGGAAGAGCACACAATCTAAAGTTCACAATGGTTTATGCCCATTTTTTTCCCCTTTTCCGTACTGCAGCCCTTAAAACCTGTGTCAGAAGTCCTTGCCACACCCCTGGCTCCAACAAGAAACAAGCCGTTGAGTTCACAAGTGGTTGGTTTATTCACAGAACATTCTGGCATTATCACAGGAACAACAAACAAAGTTACTGCTGGGAGCAATCGCCTCCCAGTGTCTATATCTACGCCTCCTGACCGGCCCCAACCCCCACCCACCTAACCAGCATCCAGCATGCATGCCAGTAAAAGCAGGCAGTCAAGGACGCAGTCAGTCAAGCGGTATACAAATAAAATTATTATTATTATTATTATTATTATTATTATTATTATTATTATTATTATTATTATTATTATTCTGGCTCCTTGCCACTTCCCCGTGCCGATCAGCTGTTCAGCGGGACGGCCGTGGAGCTGAAGACCATGTAGCTGTGCCCAGCCAAGAATGCGATGCAGGCTTCCAGCTCCTTGTTGCTTCCCCGCACCGATCAGCTGTTCAGCAGGATGGCTGCGGGGCCGATGGTCACGTGGCTATGCTCCACCAGGTCACCTGGAGGAGGGAAGGGCTATCGCCACCGTTTCTGGCCTCCCCCCTCACTTTAGTGCCAAGCCCACAGAGGCTTGACAATCTGATTCATATTGGGACATACAGGTGAAACTCGAAAAATTAGAATATCGTGCAAAAGTTCATTTATTTCAGCAATGCAACTTAAAAGGGGAAAGTAATATATGAGATAGACTCATTACATGCAAAGCAAGATAGTTCAAGCCGTGATTTGTCATAATTGTGATGATTATGGCTTACAGCTCATGAAAACCCCAAATCCACAATCTTTTGCACGATATTCTAATTCTAATTTTTCGAGTTTCACCTGTGCTAGTGCTCATTTTGAAGAATGAAGACAAATACAATAAAAAGCATTTTATGAGCAGTGCAGTAGATTTCTTTCACTTTCATCAAGATATTTCCTCTGATGTTGCCCTTCCTCTTGTCCACTGTCAATAGAAACTCTCTATATTGGATTTGTTATCCCACCCTATAAATAGTTGTGCTCTTCATCTATTGAGTGCAGAAAGATGCACTCACAAAATCCCCTCCGTGTGAAACAAAGATTGTTTAATGCCCTCTCTTGTTCATACAATACAATGTGGTGGTTGCTGCAGCGAATGTTAACACTTCTGTTACTTTTTAAACTCAGTTTTTGCAACTTATGTAAAAAAAATGTAACTATCAATCCAAGCATCCTCTGAAAAGCTGTCTGAAAATCCAGTTAGATTTAAAATATCAGATATTTGTGAGGCTATTTGGAAAAAATATTTTGTGATGTTTGGTCAATGTTACTTTTAACTGGTTAAAACAAAACATTTGAGATTCTAAACTGACACCCCAAATTTAGTCCCTACAAAGCATTCCTTATATACTGTGCTATATAAATATAATAAAGAAATGAATATTTATGTCTCTGGGTTCAATGCAATGTGCTTTGTATTTAGGGTGACAGACTAGAGATGCAGTTTAGAATAAACTCAGAAAGATGATCAGGGTCATTCTGCCAGAAAATGCCACCAGAAAATTTCAAGGATCTGTAGGCTAGACTGGAAAGTAGACAAAATATGCAAACTTTATCAGTACCAAAACTCAGCAGGAGTTGAGCTTGATTTCTTTATCCAACATTATTTTATATTATAATATTTTGCTCCATACGATGGCAGTCTGCTATTTTTAAAAGCCCATTAGCGCTTTTTAAACTAACAAATGATATTGAAAATTGCAATTACTTTCAAACCAAGCATGCTAAGGGTACATGAGTATTTATGAATGTACACAAATGAAGCTGCTGAGTGATTTTTAGTTATTTCAAAAGTACCAACTATGTCATCTAATTACTTTATTAATTTATCAAACAAATGATAATTTTTATTTTAAAAAAATTCTTAATATAAAATACAAATGAAAATAAAGAGAATAGGAAAAATAGGGAAAGGGGAAAGGGGAAGAGGAAAGAGTGAGGGAAAGGGAAAGGAAAAGAAGGCAGTGACTTCCAACTTTTTTCAGAGCAGTAAATTTCATAGTGAAATGATTATTTCAAATTTTTACATATATAACAATACTAGCCGTTTCTGTAACAACAACCTATTTAATCATCAAACTCAAACTCAAAATTTAATTTTTTATCTCTTTGGAGCAGAAAATCCAGAAGCAGGTTCCAGGTGAAAACAAAGCTCATTACGTTCTTTTCCCTAATTAAACAGTTAACTTTGCCGACTCTGCCAGTTCCACCACTTTTTCAATCCATTCTTCTATTATGGGAGTTGATGGGTTCTTTCCATCTTTGCACATACAAATTTCTCGCTGCAGTCAACATACATAGTAACAAAGTTCCAAATGTTTTGTCCACTTCTTTATCCAAGAGTCGTAAAAGAAAACGTCCTGATTTCCGTTCTATATTTATTTTGAGAATCTTCCAAATTAAAGCACAAATCTGGCAATTCATTAAAATTCTAAAATGCTTTTAATTAAATTAATCATAGGGGGAAGGGAAATTACTTGTCAGATATGTTCATTTACAAAACCCAGCCATTTATTTTATTTATTTTATTTATTTATTTTAATTCGATTTATATCTCGCCCTTCTCCGAAGACTCAGGGCGGCTTTACAAACTTAGCAGTAGCCTTCATTCTATGTATATGCCTGCTTATTATTTATTTATGAATTATTTATTTATTTATTTATTATTATTTATTTATTTATGAATTTTATTTATTATTTATTTATTTATGAATTTTATGAATTTATGAATATTATTTATTTATGAATTCACTATAAGACAGCTAACTTTGAGTTAATGGATTTAGGATGGTAGCTGAAGAACAGGAAGTGCTTGCTTTAATGTCTAGGAAAGGTGCAGAGGTATATTTCTCATGGACCTAAAGATGTATTTGCTCTGTGAATGGTCTATCAGGGGCCACATTGACAAAAGCAGTGGGTCAAGCTATGGCAAAAAAATAAATTGTCATTAGGTTTCATTTTAATTTAATTATAATTATGTAATCATTGTGATTGCATAAGTATATAATGGCTGTACATTTAATGATTTTCCCTCTATCATCAACAAAAATTACAACTGGAAAGAAAAATTGGGGTATCTCGGGTGCGATTCAAGGTGCTGGTAATAACCTTTAAAGCCCTATATGGCTTAGGCCCGGGGTACTTGCAAGACCACCTGCTGCCATTATCAACCTCCCATCGCCCGGTTCACTCCCACAGAGTCAGCCTCCTCAGGATGCTGTCGGCCAGGCAATGCCGTCTGGCAACCCCCAGGGGAGAGCCTTCTCTGTGGGCATGCCAACCCTCTGGAATGAACTGCCTCCGGAGCTGCGGATGGCCCCTGACCTTCGGTCTTTCCACCATGACCTGAAGACTTGGTTATTCCAACAAGCGGGTCTGGACTGACTATGTTTTTTAAATTTGGCTTTTATTGAGTTAAATTGTCATGTATCTATTACATTTATTGTTTAATTCTTTTTTAAATTTTGTATTCCATGTTTCTTAAATTTTTTTGTTGTGAGCCGCCCTGAGTCCTTACGGAGAAGGGCGGCATACAAATTCAATAAATCTAATCTAAATCTAATCTAATGATAACCAAGGGTTTCATAAAGCGTACATAGCCTTGGAACTTCAAATTTTATGTCTTCAGTCCAGCTGATTACTAAAAGTTTTTTTTTCCTGAACTATACCTTATGTTAATAGTTATTAAACTCTTTTCTTTCAAAAGATAAATTTCTTCTAAAAGGACTCTGAAGTACTTATTGAGAATAAACACGTATTCAGTTTTAGTTGAAATAGAAGTATACAAATTTTATATCATTGACTCAGTTTGCTATTTTTGAGCTATGTTACATCAGCCTTGCATTACAGGAAAGTGATTTCAATTTTTATCCAATTCCACTGGCAGAGAAGTGGAAAACAGCCAATGGGCAAACAGTTTCAGTAGTAATGTAAGATTAGGACAATTTGTGCAATTGCCATTTGGCAGCCAAATCAACAGAAATGTAGGCATAGCTGTACTTTACATGATAAATCATTACCATGGAAAAATTGATTCTACTTTCTAGTCATACTAGTCTTATGTAAGATGCTACTCTACTAAGTTGATTTTCTTTCCTAAGGAGAAAAGCACTATTCTGTGACAAAAATAATATGTTATTTCTTTTGATTTCTCTCAACTTTGAAAAATAGCTTACTACTTCTAAACACCAACTCTCATTGGGAATAAAATTATAATAATTCTATGTATTTCCTAAGTATGGGAGTACTCTTATTAAACTGATAAAACCATTTCTTACATGATATAGTAACATAGATTTCTTTCAGTATAATTTTACTTATCATTTGAATGTTGAGCAGATGGAGAGAAGCTGAGGTCAAATCTTTTATGAATATAATCTGAAATGTTCAAATAATTATCAAATCACCTCAGGGTTTTTTTCATATAAAGTCCATCTGTCTCAACAGTTTTTCTTAACACAGCAACTTGTATGATATTCACAGTAGAAGCAATCTCATACTGTATGTCATGAAATTTTATGGTCTTGTTTATTTCACCTCAGAAATCAGCCGCTGAAGCATTATTGGGGTATGGGGATATTTTTTTAAAAACTAAAAAGCTAGTGCTTGAATGACAAAGAAAATAGGGGGTCGGAAGTTGTAGAAGAAAATACTACAGCTGGGTCCTTGCACTGATTGCAACGTTTACCATAATGTAAGAAAAAGAGTTCTGTAAATATTTCTCACATTTACATTAATTTGAAACACCTCAATGATTCCTCTTAATGTTAAGGCTCCTTAGTTCCATCTAAATTTATCTTATTTTGTGTGCTGCAACTGCGGTCACTTATAGAAGAATAACATATTAAGGAATTAATAGAAATGCACATTTTTGATACTTCTATACATTTATATATTTTTATACATTTGAAAGTAAAAAAAAATAACTGCTTTAAAAGGGAGGATTCACACTTATTTGAAGTTTAACTAAAAATAAAGGTACGCATCTGGCTCTTAGAAACCTTTGGTTTTGTATTACAGACCACCCCCATGTGTAATTTAGAAAGGAAATACAAGTGATCCCTTCTTAATAATCAGTTGTTCAGTGACCATTCAAACTTAAGTGGTACTTAGACCAGTTCTCCTACTTACAACAGATGCATCATCCTGCGGTCACAGGATTGCCCTTTGTGACCTTCTGTGCTGGCTTCCCACAAGGAAAGTCAATGGGGAAGGCAGCAGGAAGTTGCAAATGATGATCACGGGATGTCATGTTTATCTATGTTGTAGGATTTGCTTAACAATGGCATTTGGAAGTGCCACAATTAGCACTGTTAAGCAACACAGTCATATCATATCATATTTTATGACTTAGCAATAAAAATTCCAGTCCCAACTACCACTGTTAAGTAAGGACTATATGTACTACACATATGGGAAATAATATAAAATACATTAAATTACATATAATTAAAGCAAAGCAACTTTATTTTTTGTTTGTGCCAGCAATTACATTAATTTTTTCCCCCTAGCATTTTATTTTGAATTTTGCCCCACACTTAAGCCATAGGCCAAACTGCAATTCTAAGTCTGGAAAAAAGGTTCACATTTTAATTATATTCAGCTATAACGGTCAATAACTATTTTTCATAGTCACAGTGATGAGGACCAGAAATAATGTACGTGAATTGTAAGATTTTATTTCAACAGAAGGAAACACTTCCTAATGGTAAAATGTATACAATAGTGGATTAATCTATCAGTGAAAGTTGTGAGTTCTCTAACTAGGGAGGTTTTTAAAGAAGGGGTTGGACAGCTAATCTTTCTGGGTGTTGTAATTTGTGTTCTTACACATTGCAGGCAGCAGGAGTAGATGATCCTTATAGATCCTTCCAATATTGCAACTCCATGATTTTATTATGCCTAAAATGCAAAAGAATTCAATCCTTTCCACCTCCCCTCACAAAAGGCATAAGAACCTACACAAGTGGAAAACAATTTATAATATAAAGTTTAGGGCAGTAAAAGTTTTTGCTTGCTGCAAAATGACATCAAAGTAAGTGCCAAACAAACATCCCTAGGGAGAGAATAATTATATAATCAGCATGATTATATCACTGAAATATAATCCTGTATGATTACATTATCAAAAAAGATTTGTTATTACTGCTATTCATGGCATGATGTTAAAAGAGGAAGTAGCTTTTATACTTCCTCCACCCTCATCTTAAATTTGTGACCAGCAAATTAAGGTTCACTATCCACTATCCCTATAGTGGATAGCGACACTACAGCAGACATGTTAAACTCGCAACATCACATGATGTTGTGCCATGTATCAGGATGGTTTTGCCATTGCCAGCAATGGAGTAGGTGTGGCTTCCAGATGACGTGTCCAGCCCACGGGCCGGCAGTTTGACACCCCTGCACTAGACAATCTCATGGAAATCAAGGCATGATGTGACCAGGAAGACACCAAAAGCTCCCCCCAAGTTCAGGCCACATAGCCACTGCTCCAACATCAATACCAGATCCAGTATGTGACCATCATCCTGAGACAGGCTCCATGGCTATCATGGTGGCCATGAGCTCTCTAGGAATGGGATACTGCCAACCTCATTCCTAGGGAAGGTAGATTGAAGTGTCCCAGAACCATAAGTCTGGGGAGCTCCACTGCCAACCCAGATGTAGAGTCAAGGTGCTGAGGGAAGTTGCTATCCAGCAATAATTGCAACTGGTCCTTAGAATCCAAATTCACGAACAATGTCTCATTTCCAGAAACTTGTGGCATAGCATCCCTGAAGGCTGTAAGAGACTCTCAGATGATAATTGACCAACAGCAACCCCTGCCCTGAAATCTTAGCTGATGCCATGCTCAAAACCCAAGTGGTCACATTTCCAAAGGTGCAACTCCCCATTTTGAGCCCAGTCAGGTCTCAGTAATACAAGGCATATCAGCCCTCTCATCAATGATTAAATCATAAACCAGGGAGGCTTTATTGCAGTCCAACCTGGATCACAAAAGATTTATTGCAATGCCTGTGTGAAGTCTCACAATAAGGGAGTTCATTTTCAGTCACTGAGTTTGAAACCAGAGCTCCAAACTAGCACAACAAAAAAAAATGAACATGCAAATATAAATGACTGTCTACGCAACTTTTTTTGCAGAATGGAAAATCCTTGATTTCTTTGGGAAGCTCACAGGCATTAGGCAATTAATACTCTTGTTAGATGAACTAAATATTATGCTTTCCAGTTCTTCCTAGGTTTAATTTGGCTATCAACCCCATCTCATATTTGAAAGACAAAAAAGGGCATCAAAAATTGTTGAAAGGTACATTGTTTTATTATGTATGATTAAAACACATTTCTAGGGTTGATCAATTCTAGACCCATTCTGGGTAGTTTTCAAATTAAAAAAGAGAATAAATATTATCAAAGAACTATGGGCAGGGGGGGCAGAAGAACAGGCATTGTGACAAAGAAGGGACCTACTAGAAGACATGGTTTCAGGGATGGAATCTGGAATGTGCCAACTCTGTCTGATCATATAGGATGTGCAGAAATCATGGATCTAGAAGCCTATTGGTAATCAGCACATATCACCCTGCAGAAATATTACATCAACATAATGAGATTTATCTATAGGCCAGATCCTGAAGCTAAAACTCAAATACTTTGGCCACCTAATGAGAAGGAAGGACTCACTGGAGAAGAGCCTAATGCTGGGAAAGATTGAGGGCAATAGAAGAAGGGGACGACAGAGAATGAGGTGGCTGGATGGAGTCACTGAAGCAGTAGGCATGAGCTTAAATGGACTCCAGAAGATGGTAGAGGACAGGAAGGCCTGGAGGAACATTGTCCATAGGGTAGCGATGGGTTGTGTTGTGACTCAGGGTCAGCCTGTGGGTTCGGCACCCGGCTCAGATGTATCGGATGACTCAGATGAGGGGGAGGAGGTGTGTGTGGGTGACGAACCGGCTGATGATGGTTTGGAGGCTTTGCAGAGCCCTCAGCCGGGAACCTCTTCTCAGCTGCGTGAGCCCGAGAGTGCGGAGGAAGATGACCCACAGCTGGCCCTGTTCAAGGACGCCCGACGCAGGAGGCAGTCGAGCAGGAACAAACAAAGAAAGGCTGTGGGACTCCTCGGGAGGAGGCACAGGGAGACCACGCCCTGAGCTCTCTATAAAAGGAGTGTTTGGGGAGGGGCTGGTTGCTGAAAGCAACTCTTCCGCTTGAGGAGTCAAGCTCTAGTGTTTTTGTTAACTGCGTAATAAATCTTGGCAGATGCCTTTTAGCCTTGGACGCTCTCCAGTCTCTTCTTTCTGAATAGGGGTTTGCCTTACTACAAGGCCAGAAGAGGGCTGGTTCAGAACAGGTTGGACATGACTTGCAGCTAACAACAACAACAAAATTTATGGTCTACATAATGTATTCTGCATTAATTGTAGCTTTTGAGTGATCTATAAGGACAATACCATGTCTAGCTCATTGAGTAGTCCAGACACAAGGTGAACAGTGATTGTAATAAGGAGATCCTGTCCAGGAATGGATACATCTAGCACACAAGATGGATCTGGGCAAAAGCCTTATCGGCGATCTGCCACCTGTTCCTTGGGCAGGAGATGAAATTCAGGAAGACCCCCCAGACTGCTTAGCAGTCCCATATTGGAAAGTGTAGCACAGTCAAAACCAAAGGCAGAAAGTCACTCGAACTGGTGGTCCAGAAACCCACAGTCACTATTGCTGAATATATATCCTGCCTTTCTATAAATTATGCTCACAGTGGCTAAAGAAATGGAACAGGAGCCCCTAAATAATCAAGGTTTTATCTGATGTTACTCTTTTCTTTAAAACAGTGCCTTCTTCACTTGAAATGCCACTTCCTCATAAATAATCAAGAGAAAAATCTTCTGGGCACAGAATTGCATGAAAGTATTTGCTTGTTTCAAAAACGGTATTCTTACAATTCTTGTTGGTAACAGTGGGAAAACATTATCTCATTTGGTTTTGCTCTGCTTGGTACTGTATGCGGTGAAGATTCAATTATTAATAACAACTTTCGTATCAATTTATGAGCATTATCTGATACCACATAAGCTGAAATAGTTTAAATTATTGAGTAGCATAGACTGAATTCAATAAGTTGTTCTATTTATTTTAAGAGAGGCACATCTTAATGACTGGAGGCCTTGTCAATAGCTTTGCATAGTTAAAATAAATTATCTAGAAAATAATCTTTACTTTCCATTTATCTATGTGGAAAAGCAGCAGAGCTTGGACTGTGATGTCACACCTAACATCTTACATATTTTGACACGTGCATACCCTTATGTTCTCACACCCCTTTATGTTGACTAGGATCTGTAAGACTTAACTCTGATCATTTCACATACAAAACATACAAGCTGATTCACACATGAAATACACAGAATCTTCCATTATTCAGTTGCTATCCTCCCATAGTTCCTGAAAGCCATTCATCTTCATCAAAAAGACTTTTGGATTGGCTTTGAAATACTATTCAGATTTAGACATTACTTTATCTGTCTTGGAGATGTAACCTTATACGCTAGGGATTTAAAGTATATGGCCATTCAAATCTTGCTGAATGACAACTTCCAGCAACTCTCACTGCAGACAGATTGGCTGGGCTGATGGAATTGTAATAGAGCAATGTTTGGAGGGCCATAAATTCCAAGGCTACCGCTTTTACTTAGCATATAGGTATTCTTTTGGGTTCAGAAAAGACATAACATCAGTTGATCTGTAGAGCCAGAAGTGTTTCTGCAGTCCCAGTGTGGAAGTACAGAATCTAGCATAATGGGGGCAGTGGGACACCATTGTTGAAATAACTGTGGGTGTCATTCAGATGCCACTCATGGTTTTCTATCAGTTTTTGGCAGCACCGATCTTCAGAGTCTTCATAGCACAGGGTTTACCAGATGGTTCTGCCTGCAGCTGAAACTTCTAGTTCCCTTGGTAGATGTCACAGTATCAGGTATCACCATTGCAAAGGATCTGTCCTAAAATTCCATTATGTAACAGTTGAATCAATTTCATGAATTTCCTTGGGCATCCATAATGTCTCAGTATGGTCCAGAGAGTCTCTCTGTTGTCCTTCTTCCCACTACCTATGATATCCCACTTTTTCATTATTGTGTCTCCTCCAAAAAATAATGGAATAAATGTAAGCTGGATTTTTTCCTGCCTGGCAAAGGAGAGTTGTCAATAATGACATTAAAATGGACATTTTCAGAAACCTCACAACAGAATGGGGAAATGATCGGCAGATTTATTTTTTATTTGTTTGTTTGTTTATTTGATACACAAGCCATCATGACCAATGGCTTGTTGTTATATGGTGCTTTCTAAGAAATTCTAATTTGGTCATATTTTGTTTCACACTCCAGAAATGATTTATCTAGGAAGGCCTAAGAAAAATAAGTTTAGTGCCAATTAAGTGTCCATCACTGCTATTTTCAGCTGTCTTCTTTTTCTCTCTTGGATATTGATTTCCTTATAAAGTATACTACAGAGGTTAGTACATTTAAAATCACAACTTTCAAACTGATGTCTTAGTAAATTGTTAGAATTGTAACAGCTCTCTAAAATGTAAACAAGAAATGGATATCAGATAAGCTGCTGTTTTTACAAGGCCAGCTATGTTTGTTCTATTCAAAGGTTTGCTCCAATTCATTTTAAGCAATCCTGAAAAATCAGTATTAGGCTTGCTATAGAGCCTAGATAGGGATGCGGTGGCTCAGTGGGTTAGGATACTGAGCTTGTCGATCGGAAGGTTGGCAGTTTGGCGGGTTGAATCCCGAGTGCTGCGTAACAGAGTGAGCGCCTGTTACTTGTCCCAGCTTCTGCCAACCTAGCAGTTCGAAAGCACGTAAAAATGCAAGTAGAAAAATAGGGACCACTACGGTGGGAAGGTAACAGCATTCCGTGCACCTTTGGCGTCTAGTCATGCCAGCCACATGACCACAGAGACATCCTTGGACAAGTGCTGGCTCTTCGGCTTTGAAACGGAGATGAGCACCGGCCCCTAGAGTTAGAAACGACTAGCACGCATGTGCGGGGGAACCTTTACCTTTACCTTTAGAGCCTAGATGTTTTAAAAACATAGTTGTTGTTGTTTTTTGAAGCGCACAGTTCACCCAGAGAGGATGGCGCCAAAAATACATCCTGTTTCATTTTTGTTATTTTGGAGTGAAATGGATGCCTAAAGCTTTTCAGAAACTAATGTTGAAAAACTGAGGTCTAGGCTTCATCACCTTTTAGCATGCAGCCTTCAGCCTGCTTCCTAAAATGGACCTCATGGAAGTTTGCTTTGCTGGTGTAGAACCTCAGTTCATAGCTTTATGTTCTCCAGAGATTTCTCCCTAGAACTCAACTAAGTTGCTGCATTCAGAGGTCATTGGATTTATAATCTAAAATATATGATGAGTACAGATTGCCTAACATTCCTACAGAACTACCCAATTGACTGTTGGATAGGAAAAATATACTTTGAAATTAGAAACACTTTGTCTCTACCAGCTGCTAAGGTATAAAATAAGGTTGGGTTACTGCTCTAGTATCCAGACCTTTGGTCTGATTCAGGAAGGCTCATCTCATTATATTTTTAATAAATCTTTCAAAAAACTTCAGAGGAATCATCTGATCTAATTATGATTTACAAAAAAAAGATCTAAACAACTAAGCATATACTATTAAATGTTCTTAAACTATGTCCCTATTAAAAGCAAGCAAACGAATAACATTCTATAAATGCTTGATCACAAGATTAAATTTATATGTGCATTGCTCTCTCACTTCAGCCATCTGGAATGCAAGTTTTATTTGGCCCATGTGGTAGGTTTCCTATTGATCCCATACTATTGAGTAGATTGCTGAACAGCTGGTGAATAATTGGATGAGAAGACTTCACTCAACCCAAAATAATGATCAAAATTCGTATTGAATGAGTCCTTTGATTGTAAGGGCTCTTCAATTGCCTAACTAAATTTTACAATCTCATTTTTCAGACTTGTGATTTTTCAGATACATGCAAGGATACGTTTCATGCAAGCACAAGCACCAAAATTTTAATTCCTGCCCTTCCTATACAAATTCCCTGAAGTACCACAGAAATAGCAACCAGCAATATACCAAAGCACAATTTAATTTTATAGAACTGTGTCTGTGTAAGCCTTGAGCTTATGTGTCCCCTGCTCCCTAAGAGGACTATGGGATCAGGGGCTCCTTCTTCCATGTTAAATTAACCATCTTTAAGTATGTCATCTGAAACATAAAGTGTGTTAAACTTAAATGTGAATGATTGAAACAAGCTTATAGCTGTTAAATTCACATTCTGCTCTCCCCTGGCCCTCATTTCTGTCCATTTCAGCACATCTATTTACCCTTTCCTATTTCAGCTTTTGGCCAATTTGGGGTGTTACTTTCTTTCTGCAGGTATTATCTACTTTTTTTCTACAAGTATTATATACCTGCTAGAACACATACTTCATGGTTACACCCATTTTCTATTTCCTGTGCCTGTCGCTGTTAAATTTTAGCTCAATCAAAATTTCCATATGTATCCATGTTTTCCTAAGTGCCATTTTTTTCTTCTCATCAAAATGGTATGTAACTGTAGTTATTTTTGAGAGATTCTCAACCCTCCTGTGCTCACTTTCACCAGAAGATTTAAGTCTATTAGTTTCTAATTCTTTTCCAAGATCTTTGAAATTGGGTCTTTTGAGAGCCATGTAAGATGAGGCTCCCAATTTCTTTCTGTAGCAATTTGAATCTCAAGATGACATGTCTACTCTTTCCTGCCATTTTAACTTCCCAACTTGTTCTTGTACCTGGTAGCATCAAATACAAATTTTAGCATTTATATCCCCTCCACCTTATATTGAGTTTTTTTGTTATATTTGCTCTTAAGTCTCAGCAATGTCTCATCTCCTAGATGGGTATTATTGTAAAAGGCTGCAACCCTATTACTTGTAATTTTTAGGAACATTCCATTTCTTTCAAATTTCATCACGTTTACTATTTGGATTTTTTTTTAAAAAAAAAGTTGGCTTCATTTACCCTGGTAATCATTTTGTGAGAGTGCTCTGAAAATTCTGACTTTAATAAATGCCCCCAAATGCCTGTTATAATTCTCCTACATATTTCATAAGATAAAAGTACTTGTGCAATACAGTACAACAGAATCATTTGATGCTCACAATATTTTTTGAAGACAGAATATATTCTCAAATTTCAGTAAGACCATAGGGTTGCTTATCAGAATATTTTCCAATGTCAGCAGTATATCACATAAATTGGAACAGTTTAAGAAATGTTTTCCCTAAGTATCATAGGTTCCTTATCAGAATGGCAATTTCATGATCATTTTTAATTTTAGCATATAAAGCTAAAAGAATAAAATGAAAAAATAATTCCTATTTCAGAGAATAAATAGAAGGTAATTGACACTGTGCTGAGGAAATTTTAAAAAATTACTAGTCAATAAATGGTAAAAACCTCAATACACAGTAGAGATTTTTGCTGCATTTCTAAAATACTTATTTTATTTAGAAAAAAAGGTTGTAGTTTATTGGAGAGCCAGACAGAAAGATGGCTCTGGAAAAAAACAACCTCTAAAACACTTATTTTCTAGAAATCTGAAAGACACATTAAGACATGTTGGGGAATATTCAGAATCCAATAAAAGCATCAAAACTAGATAGCCATATATTGGCTCACTACAAAAATATCCTAAAAGCAGAGTAGAGATGCTGCAATTAAAATATTAAAGCAATAAACATGAATTCACCAAATTCTTCTCCAAGCTGATAATTAAGCAAGAGAAGACAAAATTAAAAAAAACATCCTTTTCCATTTTTAAATCTTCAAAAATGCTAGCTCAGATTCTTCCAATTGACTAGGTTGAAGGAAAACCTGCAAACCATGTTCTTGTTCTTTCAATGTGTTATGACGTTGGTTCAGTTTCTGTATTGGTATAACGACAACTTTGTTGACAATTTGTGCATTAAATCTTTCACTCAAGATCAATAATTATGGAAGTTTCTGACATGCCGTGAATTTGTACTTTTGCACATTGAAGGGCTGCAATGCACAAGTTTCATTATTGTAATAGTTTCTACAATAATTCAACTATCTCATGTTGAATTCCATCATTGTATACTCATTCTCAATTTTATGCTGTCTTGAGGCCCCATGAGGTAAATTTGAATGTATTTGGCTTGCTGGCTGCATTAAACGTCTGTTGTAATGATGAATTTGCTCTTGAAGAATCACTGGATTTCATCTATTCCTCATTGGAAGGGCTTCTTTGGAACCAAAGGGTATCATTCGGATAAGGCAATTATATTGTCTGATGTTCTTCCTGAACTCATTCACAATAGGTTCATCATTGCTATATAAATTAAGCAGTTCATTTGAGAAACTGCAAATTGCCTATCTTGATCTTTCCTTACCGCCAAAATTTGGAGCTTCTCCAAGGAATTGGAACACATGACAGTGAGGACAGACTGTCCATGGCACCAATATCAGCAGAAATATTACATCATGCAACTCACTCATTTTGCCTCATCCTCTGTTGAAATGTTGTTGTTAAAGGTGGGTATTGCTGGGTTGAGAAACTCTCACAGCAATTAGTGTTTGCCACATATTTTTTGATATTTTCCTTTTCTCCCTCTCTTTTCTCATTCTGTACCTTGTGATTCTAGAGGCATGCAGCCCTTTCATCCTATTTTATTTTCTTGCTGCATACCAACTGTTTTGTGTCAACTGTTAATCACGAGGTCCCCTCCCTCTTTCCACGTGGCATAATAATGTTGACAATTTTTATTATTTTTTACCACAATGCTGTACATTGCCATTCTCATCTCTGAACAGTTTAGAATCCCTGTGTGCTTGTCCATTGAATTGCAGGGAGCTGTCAGACAGTTTAAAAATAGGGTTACATGAATAGCTTCAGAACCAGACTTCCTGATCTATGGGGCCTGAAAAAAGTACCACTATACACTGTTTCAGAGAAGCAGTTGAAAAATGAAAAAGATGACAAGGACTAAGTTATAGTGGCTAATGTATTGGACTGAGACCAGAGAGTCAGTTTCTACTCCATCTGTAGTCACAGCAGTCCACTTAGTGACTTTCACCTATCACATATTTGGGCTGAAATTGTGAAGAAATGTAGGAAGATGGAGTACTGTGTACATGGCTTGAGTTCCTGACCAAAGGTAGGCTATAGATACATGTGCATGTCTATGTGTCAAAGAAGAGATGCAATAAAGCAGTAAAAATATCCAGGCCTTTGTTCATGCACCTCATAAGTGTTGCTTCCTTAAGAACTACATGATGAGCCAATTCCTTGTTGCTGAGTGGGAGAGAAAGCAAGGGATTGTGAGACTGACTGGGAAACTGTCACAGATCACATGACTGCAGCAGCAGCAGCCAGTAGCAGTGAAGTAGCCACAACTTTCCCAAATTTCATTGCCTTGGGAATCATGGGTCCCAGATTTTGGATAAATTCTGTAAGTATCTGGGTTCAAAAGCTATTATCCTATTGCACCATTTTACCCAGGTAAAAGTCATGACAAGAATTTTAGTAATCGATTGATGTTTCTAGCATGCTCCGCACTATAACAATAAAAGATTTACTTTCCTCAGTAAAATTAACAAATATTTCACATACTACACTACCATAGAAAGACACACGTATCCAGTCACATATTTTACATCACCCTAAAAAGAACTTAAGAAAGTTGCTAGGACTCCCTTAGGCATGAAAGCTGGCTAAGTAACTCTAAGTCCAACCCACAAGGTTGTTGTTGTGGAGGAAGTAGAAAACAGGAACATTAGTTATGTTTATCACCTTAAATTATATAAAATGTGGGGGAAGAAGGAGGGGAAGAAGACAGCAGCACTAAGTCCTCAATTACCACATGTAACTCACTACACAAAATGGTTATATAGGACCCCTTGTAAATCTATGCCAATTTCAGAAAGAAGATGAAGAAAAAAGGCTTAAGTGAACAGACCAGAAATTTTAATTTCAATACCAACATTTAAAAAAATAATAAGAAACACTCATCATAAGCCACTGATATAGTCATTAAAGAATTAATTTGCTCTAGTGATAGAAACTCTTGCCAAAATGTAAATCATCTGGGAGATAAAAATAGCATAGACAGAGAAAGCAAAATTAAGTTAAAATACCTCAAGAGGGAATGAAATTGTAAATCAGGTTCTTCGTAACCTCAAGAACCTATGTTTCATTGTGTCTTATATTTACATTAACTAGAAATATAATTACAAAACAGAATATGAAGGATTGAAGTTTGTTGACAGTATGGTTAACAAACTCCACAAAAGTAAAGCTGTACATAGTTCAACAGAAAACAAAAATAAAACATCATTGCAGATACATTTGAGAAAATGACAGGTCTGCTTCCAGCTCTGAGGGAATAGTTTAGCTTCAGGCTTATCTAGCCACAGCAGCAACCATTGTAATTTCCAAAAATGGTCCAAATATAAAGGTGCTACAAAGATTTGTGGAAAATAAGAATCCATTGCTACTGCAAGCAAATAAGGTCCCAGCTGATAGCCTATGGCTACAGTACTAATAACAGGCTGGCAACCACTTAACAGTGCTGATGCTGGTTTGACCATTCCCGATTCTTTGTTTTTTGTATCTATTCCTCTTTTCTGCAAGAAAATATATAAAACAGTATAAACCAATAGACACAGCACTGATGTCAATCTTAGCAAGCTGAGGAAAGAAAATGCTTACAGCGGTTATTTCCACATTTTTCTCTGATTGGTGAAATGCAGCAGAGAGGTTTGGCTAGTGGTAAGTTATAAACTTACCATTGGCTTCTAATTTTGAAAACGGTAATCTTACTTTGTATGCACGTTGTTCATAAATTATTGAAACTTCTGCCACAGATTAAGACCCAATTATTAAATAAAATATATAAGCAAGGATAGCAGTAACAGATAATGTGCACTGCAAGTAGGTTAATTAACGTGAAGCGTAACAATATTAAGTTTATACTTCAGATATCTCCATCTCCATCCCCAAACTAAATGTATAATTGTAACAAACTATTTGTCCATATATTGAAATGAATAAGGCATATGGCATACTTGCAGAAATTGAAATGTTTTGATGAATTTGAAATATTCAAAACCAAACAAGTTCTTTAGTCTATGCAAACATCCAAAAACAGGTTATCAGGTTTGCACTATTTATTTCCATGGTAATAAACAATGTTCAATCAAAAACAAAATGAACTCATTTAAATTAAACTTGATAATAAATACTTCTGCATTTTTCATCGTGGAAATCAGTACATTTATTTTTCTTCACTTTTCATTTTCACTTCAACATACCCTATATACACAATACTGTTGCTGATTCTTGAAAACCTTTGCATGTCTTTCTTTCCTTTATACGTGACCAAATGACTGGGAATGTAATCTGAATACCAAACTTATAATTTTCAAACCTGTTTAGAGCAGTGTTTCTCAAACTCACCAACTTAAGTGGACTCCAATTCCCAGAATTTCCCAGCCAGCATGCTGGGAGATGAAATCTACACACCTCAAAGCTGCTAAGGTTGAGAAACATTGGTTCAAAGATAAGTTTGACCTGGATAATATTGAAGGAGTTCTCCAGTTATTCTGGGACAAGAAGCTGCTTCATTCACTATTGCTATGCTGGAATTTACTCAGGTTTAACAAGAAGCATGTTAAATTTCATTATGACAAAGAGCATAAGCAAATGCTTAGAATAAGGGGGGGGGGAAATCTTGCTTTCGGGAAAAAGTATCAGAATCACCAAAAAACCCATAAAACCTTCCCAAAAGGCCCACTAATATCATAGTTCTTAAAGATAAAATAGATATGTGATAATATACTGCAATGAATTTGCTTCTGTTAATTTTAAAAATATACATTTTTAATTGCATAGACCATACAGGCAGAAGATTATCAAGTTACAGATCTCATCTCTGTTGGTCCTTCTTTTCAGGAACCAATATGTTTGCTTCAGGATAAATATTACCACCCCTTGCACCCAGCGAATCATATTTTTGGGGGAGGGAAACCTACCGTAAATTAATCCATAGCAATATCATTACAATATCACTTTAATGAAACATCACTTAACATGCTGGGGTGGGGGGAAATCAAAAGTGACAAACAAAAATAAGCTTCAGAAGTCTAGTGTTGAATTTATTTATGAAACTCTCAGATATTTTGCTATGAAAACTAGGCAATGTCAAAGGACTAACTAAATTTTATCATTAAAGCACTCTCCACCCCCAGGGCCATTAATGCAAATATTTTTCTGTCTAGTCCTCAAATAACATATAAAGTCATGTATCTTAGCTTGTTCATATCAATGTTCTCTACTCAATAAGCAGACAAATAAACAAGAAGTATAAATGTTGAGTTTACAACAATTTTATATATAACTTAGAGTAAAGCTTCATGTCACAAAAATAAAAATGCATCTCTTTCAGAGGCTCAGAAGTTTTTTATAAAAATGTAATGATAAGTCTGCTGTTGTATGAAATTGATTCCAATTATTTATTTTGCAAATATAATGGCTTGATGTAAAAGTATATTAAACAAATTTGATGTTAAGTTTACATTTTTAAAGAAATCGGACCGAATGGATTTATTAAATAAAAGTATTATTGCTATTTACCATGAAGATATTATTTTAAAAAATAGAATCCTGATCAAAAACACAGGCCTGATAAGCTTAAGAACCAAGACAGATTAGAAATTATTAATTTGCGTGCATCTTTTTTTTTAAAAAAGATGACTCCAATTTGGCAAAAATGCCACAAGTGATTCAAGGCTATGAAAACCGTATATACACTCTTTTTTAGAAAAAAAAATTTCTACACCCAATATTTTCTTTTCTAAATGACACAAAAAGGTGGCTTAGAAACCGAGTGTTGGAGACTGAAATAACTTCTGTCATCTGTGGATAGGGAATTCATGTCTTTTTCTTCAAAGGCTGTCAGCAAGCCAAAACAAAGATGAGAACTGCTGAAAAAAGATAAATAGATAAGATGGTAAGCTATGGAAAACTTTGTTAACTGCAAACACATTTGCCAAGAAATGAAAAAATATCATTAGAAATACAGAGGAATGTCTCTATTTAATTTTTACTAGGACATTTTCTGCCCATACCAGTGCTAATGGAAAAAAGTGTGAGGGAAAAAAATCTGTGTAAGATATAATCCTGTCATAATTACAATTTCTTTCGCAATAATTATCATAATCTTATTTTTATTGTTTTTAATGTTATTACCAGAAGATTTTATAAAAGATTGAAGCCATCTCATCAAATAACTTGCTTTTAGCATTTTTTCATTTGCACAATGGACACATACAAAAATATTTTTAGTCAGATTTAGATGCTACAAAGGTTTACAACTCAATGCAAATTTGAACTAAGCATAGAACAGTGGCCATTTGTGCAAATTATTTATTTTTAATAATCATGCTTTCAATCCACTGTGGGCAGCAAACAATTTTAAAAACATAAAAACAGTAATTCTACCCTAATTATGGTCTAATTATAACAAAGCAAACATCAAAAGAATAACACCTCCTGCTTACCCCCAAAATATCAAAATATTCTAAAATGCTCTTCTGACAGAATATTCAAATATTCAATAGTGTAGTTCGGTGTACATAGAAAGGACCTATTGCTTTTTGCTTCTATTAAAATCAAACACTTAAAGTTGGATTAAGTCATTTATAGAATGTATTAAAACAGATCTGGAGGCAATGACAGTCTTGTTCCCGTTTTGGTATGGAAGCCAGTAAAATTTCAACCTAATTTTCTCTCTGGAATTTCAATTTTCTTACATGTGAAAAGTCCCATCGGTTGAGTATCAGTTAGGAACTTACTGCAAGAAAAACTTTCCTAGGAAATCCTTTTCCTTTTCATGCATAAGTAAGTAGGTATGTTTCTCCTGAGAGAAATGTTAGTGTATGTATGCAATACATGTGATAGCTGAATGATAGAAATGCTATGTACTGAGGCAAAGAAGGAAAACTGTATTGGGAAATGAAAAATGTGCACAGACCCCATCTTTCTAATGGCCAAATGAACTACCTTTGGAAACAGAACTTCAAGAATTGTTCATAGACTGTGGTCTTCGGGTAGACTGCATCATGCCCCAGATATAAATTCTACTCTGATGTAGTGCTGGAGTAATGTACCATATTAGAAAGGGAAGTTAATATATATTATTTTTCAGGGAGAACCTACTGCATAATAAACATATAGAGTGTATCATTATTGTTGAAACAATGCAATAAAATCACAGAAAAATTGGCAAATGCGCTTCTACAAACTTTTTTTTTACAATAGTTCAAGTGGCAACTGCAGGAGATTTTTCTCCATTGTTATTTCTGCAGATGGCTCATTTGGGAAGTTTACATTTAAGTTAGAATCTGCATAAATTCTGAAGTTTAGAATCATTTATTTATATATTTTAAACAAAGCTTCTCTCAACAAGCAAAGCATGAATATGTCATGAAGCGGCATGATATGAATAAATTGTTTACCAAAATCTGGGAGTAATTAGAACAATTTCTACTGTTATGTATTATTTACTCTAATTGCAATAGGTTGTCTGTGTATGCATAAGAAAAATTGCTAAGAGTGATAAATATTTCACATATACTGATCCCAAAATATGTTAAATGGTCAGAGGTACCTAATTCAGAAGCATATAACAAATTCTTCATACAAGTTAAAATGATTTAAGCCAAAGAAAACACATTTATTCCTCAACTAAACTCTGCAGTACATATTTTTCTAATCAAAATTGAATGTAGATCAGCTGAAAATGTTGGCAATTCATTGAATAGATTAAATAGATCAGTGTTTCAGAATTTGATCCTGTAGAGATAGCTACATATTTGTTTCCCTTTTGATTTCCTGAATATAAAGTTATTTAAAAAGAGAAAAATATCATTTCTTTCCTAACATGTACTTATATTTCCTAACAGGAGGATGTTTGCAAACTGCTGAAAGATGAGGAACATAAAATTAGTCCTAACCATTATATGCTCAAGTTATATACTTTATATTAATAAGCAGCATTGTTTCATTTGGTCAGTTTCCTCATAAGAATCATGGGCCTATCAAGCCGAAAAACATTTCAAAAATGCAAAATTTGATAACATATTTTTATAAGCAGAAGAGGGATTACATCATTAGTATTAAAAATTAGTTTAACATGACATTAGATATTTTTAATGAAGCTAACCTCAAAAAGAAGGCATAAGAGTTGCAATTTCAATGTTATCAAAAAGATAAAATATCTCAACTATCCAAAATCCACTTGGACTATGCCCGACAGCATACTGATATTGTTTTTTTGTGCCAGAATTGAAGAAAATAGAAAAAAGACTTACATTATCATGCTTATCAAATTAACTGGTAAGGAGGAAATAAGGAAAAAAAATTAAAAAATTAGGGCTTTTCTAACATTTAAGGTCAGAAAAATTACCATAAAGTAATTCAAATCTTCCCAGGCGAATGTTCTAAAATGAAACACACACAGCTGGTCCTTGAATTACAACAGCAGTTGGGATCAGAACTTATGTTGCTTAGCAATGTGGTCATAGACCATATGACCCCATTGGTTCACGATGGCAATCCCAGCATTTCCAGTTGTCTTCATAACATGATAACCCCTTATTCAGTGCCATCACCCCTTTGAATGGTTGCTGAAGGAATGGTTGTAACCCAAGTACTACCTGTACACAAAATGATATTTCAAGCATACTAGCACCTCTATACCAGGGGAATCTGAACTTTTTAGGGAATAATTTGTGTTCCATTTATATGAGGTGTTACTTACACACTTTGTATTACAGGTGTTCTGATATCAATGTTGTGGTTGTTCAGGATAAACATTCATAGTTCTATAGATTTCTTTTAGAAGAAGTAAAGAGGTATCTTCTGATTCCCTGCAGATTAAAAAAAAACATGCTAATTTCCAGCAAATTGCCTAATTTGAGCAAGCTTATTCTATTCTCTAACGCAGAAGAGGCAAACACCAAACTACGCAAACTTGCCGATTGAAGAATTGTTATCCTGGTGCTTTTGATTGCTTTTCAAATTAATTTCTCCATGTCTCAAACACGTGTCTCTCTGTAATATCATACTAGTTTATTTAGGTCATTTAACCCTTCAGCTATGCTTTTAACATCAACATGCAAAACACAGCATCTCAATCATCTTAACACATAATTAATTGCCCTTTATTTACTCTATGATTTACATCTATATTTCTTCCAATTCTTGTATCTCTTTTCATTGCTCATTTTCTTTATTCCTTTAGACAACTTCTGATTTTAGACTTTATTCTATCATGATTTCAGGCTCTGTTTTTTATAAAAAAAGATTGTATTGGTTTTTATAGGGTTGGGAATAGAGTGGAAGGATAAGTTTTGGGGTTGGGGTCAACGGGAGGATGGAATCAGGGTTGGGGTAGGGGTTTCCCCCAATAAAATTTCCAATATTTGGCAAACAGCATATTGTCTAGGTAAGTATATATACATAACAATATAACAACAATAACAGGTCTAACGGATAATAATAATAGTAAATATAGTTAATAATCATAAACAATATTAATTTTTCAATCCATAATCTTTTCCTTGGAAATATATAATCAAAAATTATATATCACAATCGTTTCTCTTTAATTCATTTTTCTAGCCATTGATAAAATCTATTCCAAGTTCTATAGTAAACCGAGTGTTCTTTCTCTTTAATCTCTAAAGTTAATCTATCAATTTCTGCACAATGTAGTATTTTCTTAATTAGTACTTCTTCAGTCAGTAAATTTTCATTTTTCCAATATTGGGCAAATACAATTCTCACTGCTGTTAATACATGTAATATTAAATATCCAGCTTCCTTTTCATAGCTAGGTCCTATCATTCCTAACAAAAACAATTCTGGTTTAAATTCTATTTGTTCTGTTTCAGGCTCCGTTTTAATCTCCGCATGATTACACTTACAATGTCTCCTTTCAATCAATTGGTCTACAAGCATGCTATTGCCGGCAGCTCAAATTCCTCAGCAAATTAAACGTCTTTTAAATGACATCACATTAGCAGTTTCTAAGCTCTGCTACAATAGAAAAAAATGGCTTCTTGGATGTATTCTGTAATTTTTATTGCTAAAATTCATCTTTATTTTACCTTTTTGATCAGGTGACATTTATAGCTTCAATTTGATTGTAATTCTAATTAACGGGTATTAATGCTGTCCTGAACAATATTACAAGGAAGAATCCACTGCTAATAAAACTGGGGACATATTGTTATTGCTGTTATATTATTAAAATTTATGTTCTATCTTTCTACTTCTTGGATCTAATATTCAGGTATAATCTGCCTGCCTAACATGCTCAAGCTTGGAGGAAGCGGTTAAGTAAGAGATAGAGTGAATGACGAAATAGCCTCTTAGTAGCAACCCCCGTACTCTGAAACTCTGAATCCCAAAACCAGGAGAGCCCCACCCCCACCCCGATCATGCTAAAATTTAGAAGATTGTTAAAATGGCACTCTTTCACACAGGCACGTGGTGCATGAAAATGTAGTGGTAGAGAGGACTACTGAGATTTTAGTTGTGTTTCCCTAATTATTGTTTTTTTATATAATTGTAAGTTACCCATAACATTGTATGTGACATCCAATTGATCGTATGAATAAAATGCATTTGGAAGCAACGGTAAATAAATCCTTTTGCTCCTAATATCAAGCTTCTTAGCAAAAACAAAAAACAACAAAATTTGATTCCAGAGAGAGAGAGAAACTATTTCTTACCAATAGAAAAAATATTGTTTGTCTACTACCTCAAGGTTTATTTTATTAATCAGTGAGGTATTTGACTTTAGCCTGGGTAAGAGCCTAGCAATTGTATAACTTATTAGTCGATACAATTTTCTTTAACCCAGGAGTGCCACCTTATGGAAATACTATCCAGCTGCCTTACAGCATAGACCAAGCAAAGGAAACTGGAACATTTCTGAAGCAAAATATAAGCAGGCAAACTCCCTTTTTTTTCTTTAAAGGCATGTAAGAAAAATAAGGGACGCGGTGGCTCAGTGGGTTAGGACGCTGAGCTTGTCGATCGGAAGGTCGGCAGTTTGGCGGGTCGAATCCCGAGTGCCGCGTAACAGAGTGAGCGCCTGTTACTCGTCCCAGCTTCTGCCAACCTAGCAGTTCGAAAGCACGTAAAAATGCAAGTAGAAAAATAGGGACCACTACGGTGGGAAGGTAACAGCGTTCCGTGCGCCTTTGGCGTCTAGTCATGCCGGCCACATGACCTCGGAGATGTCCTCAGACAAGCGCTGGCTCTTCGGTTTTGAAACGGAGATGAGCACCGGCCCCTAGAGTCGGAAACGACTAGCACACATGTGCCGGGGAACCTTTACCTTTACCTTTTAAGAAAAATAAATGATGTTCTTTACAATCTCAGGATATAGTGATGGTGATCAACTTGGAAATTTTTAAAGCGTAGTAAACTAAACTCGTAAAGGATAAAATTGTTGGGACACTAAAGGAAAGAAGACCACTGATTTCATGTTTTCTCCCAGTAGATATCAGATATCAGGCTAGCAAATGCTGTGGCAGAATATTTTACAAGAAATAGCTGGATGGTATATTTTATTAACGTACATCAACAACAACATTGAGTTGTTGATTTACATACTTTCCTTTTTATTGTATAGGTGGGTCAAAGATCATAGTAAAGATGTTTGATTTGATTTCTGGTATTAATTCTTGCTTATCTAGATGTTGGTTACTGAAAAGGATGTGTACTGGTCTTTTTTTTTGTTTTCTCCTTAGCTTTTTACTCTCACTTTTTAATAGTGCGTAAATTTGTTTTATATCTATATGCCTACTGGTGGCTGATTTGCCCAAATGACAAGCTTCCAAGAATTCCCTAGTATTTTGGATGTAGTTTGGTCTTACAGTTTCTAGCTGTAGATGGTTTTATCCATATGTCATGCTTTTTTCTTCATACTCCCATCAATAGACACATACAGGTAAACCACAACTACATGCCATTCAAAAGAGGCAATAACAAGCTAAGAAAGAAACAAAAAGACCAAACCACATCCTCTCCAGCAACCAACATTCAGATAAGCAGGGATTAACACCAGAAAAACAATCAAGCAGAAAACAACACCCCAATCAAGAAACTATCAAGGAGAAAACCATACCCCAACTAACAATGACAGGGAGCAGAACCCATACACATCAGCACTGATGCTGTTATCTAGGTAGCTAATAAAACATCTGCAGGGAAACAACCAAGCTCAGAGAGTATCAAAGACTCCACATGCAAAAAGGTGCTAGTGATATATGGCAATAGCAATAGCTTTACTGCTCCATAGTGCTTTACAGCACTTTCTGGGCAGTTTACGTCAGCATATTGCTCCCAACAATCTAGGTACTCATCTTACCAACCTCAGAAGGATAGAAGGCTGAGACAACCTTGAGCCAGTCAGGATCAAACTCCTGGCAATGGGCAGAGTCAACCTGTAATGCTGCATTCTAACCACTGCACTACCATGGCGCCTATATACAGATTTTATAAATACATTTTTAATCGCTGAACTATGGTGTGGCAGTTTATACCTTTGCTGCAAATACTAAATGTAGAAGATAAAATACAGCTGAAAAATACAAGTTTTTTTTTTAAAAAGCCCAAAAGAGAGATATCTAAAGAAACAAAATTTTGCAGTACTGTTTGTTATAAAAAATTTAATTCTTACCAGTAGCACAAGTGACTCTGTAGAGCAAAAAGATACTCATTAAAACTTTCTATAGGTTTTTCTTGAAGAACATAATCAATACGACGGCCTCCATTAAGCGAACCAATTTTTATACTCAAATCTTCATCCTTTGAAAGTTCTGGACTTTCCACTATCTTTTCTGCTTCAGGGGAAAAAAATGAGTATGAAAAATACAATATAAGTTGAATCCTCATTTTGCTATTCTCTCTTTCTTTACTACAATATTTCATTATTAGGCCTATTTATAACACAGTTACAATACAAGAAGAAAACAAATATCTGAGGGACTTTATTATACTGCATATTCAGAAACTTTCAGAAAACAATCTATCCTTTCGCACATGCTTACATGCAACATAATTTGCAGGATTTCCTAAACAGCACCCAGTGATGTGTGCAATAATTGATCTAAAGTGACCAAGTGTGTTTCAGTTTCAGGATAGATGCTTTCAATTAGGTGCTTCTTAAAGAGGCTGTTTTTTCCTGGATTTGCATGGTAACCACTTAGGCTTTGAATATGTTTTATTTTAGTTAGTCCATAACTCAATAGGAATACTCATTTTACCTTGAAATTCACTGAAATTTAAAACCAGCAGCGGGTTATGAGAAGGCAGATAAAGAGGTGAGCGCTTCAAAGATAATGTCAAATTATATTTCATTGCAACAATAACTTCAGATTCTTTTTTTTCAATAGAAGTGCTTTAGTTTTTATCGTTTAGGAAAAGTTAAATAAAAGAAATTCAACACAGAGAGAATAAAACAGACAAACCTATTCTGTCTAGAAAGTCAATGTTTGATTACATCCAGGCAATTACAATGTTTTCATTTAGAGAACTTGCCCTGTTTGTCATGGTGTTTGATTAAACCAAGGCATATACAATGTGCAACATAAGGTTTCTACTAGAAGCAACCAGGTAGTCCTCAACTTACAGCCACATTTGGGACTTGGTTTACAACCATTTCAACTGTAGTCATTAAGTGAATTACTGTGACTGTTAAATAAATCACACAATCATTAAGCAAACCTGGCTTCCCCAACTGTTTATCAGAAGCAGGTTGGGAAGGTCAGAGTTTGTGTTCACTGAACACAAGATGCTGCCACTGTCATAAATGTGAGCCACTTGCCAAGCACCAAAATTGCAGTCATGTGCTTTTCAGAGATATTGTGACAGTCACAACTTGAAACATGGGTCATAAGTCACTTTTTTCAAGGCCGTCATACCCTAAACTGTCATCCCACCAGGCTCAAGGTTGACTCAGCCTTCCATCCTCCTGAGGTAGGTAAAATGAGGACCCAGATTGTTGGGGGCAATTAAGCTGACTTTGTAATAATGCCACTTGGGGTGTGTGTGAAAGCCCTAATAAGCAGGCATATACATAGAATGAAGGCTACTGCTAAGCTTGTAAGCCGCCCTGAGTCTTTGGAGAAGGGCGGGATATAAATGGAATTAAAATAAATAAATAAATAAATAAATAAATAAATAAATAAATAAATAAATAAATTAAACAAATGGTTGTAAAGTTGAGGACTACTTGTAACTTTTCTCCCTTCCAGGATAAAAATGAAAGTTTGCATACTGGAGAAACTAACAACAGTTTATCAAGTTTCAGAGTATGAGAGGTGAGTTACTGCCACGAGACTCTAGACTTCAATGCTGCAAGCAAAGAGACAGAGATACATTTCAGTTCTATCACTTGGAGCAGTTACTGAAAACCATATGCTTGTATCAAGTAACCTTCTGCCTCATCTTTTTCCTCTTCTGCTTTAATCTGGTGGGCCACTTTCTCCAATTCTGCTTGGAGTTGAGAAGAAGAGGTATGGGCACGTGCAAATTCATTAAGGGTTTGCCAAGCACTTTTCAAAGAGCTGAGAAAGCCTTGTTTCAAGTCTGATCCCATTCGAGAGAGAGAATCTTTCAATTCTAATAAAAGAGAAAGATGGGAATATATATATATAAATTTGTTCCAACCACTGCAAGTTTAAAAAGCAATCACTTTGTTAAATACAAATGTTAAATAGTTCCCTAAAAGTAAATATAGAATACAGCTTCCATTAAATAACAAAAAATCTGTTCTGTTCTTTAGACAACCATTTATTGTTAGCTGCATTTAGACTGAACTGCTTTTCTGGTTCACTGTGACGGCTTTAAAAATATTTAAATTTATTAACCTGCTAGAAGATCCTCCTGAATCAATCAATTGGCTTCATTTCTCATTTATATTAACAGTAGGGTTTTGGAATCCTTTGAATTCTTCATATGTAAAATAAATTAAATGAAGACTGAATCTGAAGTACTGCACAGCCCTAATTAATCTAAGCAGGCTCCTTAAAGATTGGACTCAAATCACTATATTTATTTATTAATCAAATTTATGTGGCTGTCCATCTCACAGAAAGTGACTCTGGGCTTTACAACCCTTAGCAACCAAAAGTCTATATCCAATTATTATTATTAACCAAGGACTACCTGTAGCTGCACTATACTAAACATATAATTGTAACCTTGAGTACTGACCACTGTTATTTTACTTTGAGTAAAAAACAATATTTTTATAAGATTCTTAATTTCAGATGAGTACTGTAGATGAGAGGTTCCAAACCTTTCCAGGTCGGTGGCCCAGAGGAAAGGGAGGCAAATTTGCGCACACGCATGTGCAAATGGAGCCGCATGCTCCTGCGCGGCACTCACAGCAGCACTCATGCCCATGTGCAGAGTCACTAGCACCAACATGCATGTGCGAAGAGGGCTGCTAACACCTGTGCAAACGGGGCTGCTAGCACCCATGGAAATGCGCAAACAGGATGCTAGTGCCCATGCAATTGCTAGCACAACAGGGGAATGCGCGCACACATGTGCATGCACTGGCCAGCCACTGGCCAGCAGGCTATGGACCAGTAGTGGGCCATGGTCCACAGGTTGGGGACCCCTGCTGTAGATGTCCTAAAATGGTCCTCAAATAACTGTGATATGTGGATATGGATCATTTTCCCTAATTAATTAAACAATCAATAAAAAACTACAGTTTTTTATTCATTGTTTAATTAGGTTTCTTTAGTTTTAGCACTTGTATGGAGAGCAGGTCACAGTTTAGGTCATATTTATGCAAAAATATTGAAACTTCCAAAGGATTCACAAAGCATCACTGTATTTCAGCTCTGCCTATTTCCTTTTATGCTTAGGCACCTACTAATGCTGCATAGATACATATGTATTTTACTACAGTTGCAATAAACTGTTTATATGACCACTTTAATTCTGCCCTATTTGTTTTCTTGTTCATTCTCTACTTCAACAACCCATTTCCTGCCTTCACACACTGCGATGTCAGGTTAAAGACACAGACTACAATGGCAGACACTTTTACAAATAGCAGCATTCCTTACCCCTAGTCATTCCAAAATTGCCAATGTGGAGAAAACAGCAGTTTGGAGGGAAAGCTTTATAAAATATTTTTCTCATACAACAATCAATTGCTACTGAAGGTTTTACATCTTGGTATGTTGTTGCTTTCTCTCTGCAAGCTTCTTCTTTTTCTGCTTTATAACATCCATACTAGCTTTACTGTATATTCAAGTCAGATATTAGAAAATATTTCAATACACTTTACTTACCAAGATGGAGTCTTTTCCTGCCCTTGTGGTGTGGAATGAGGACTGGTTTCACATCAAAATCAGAAATAATCATAGGTTCTACCCTGTATGCCACTGGATCAAGCTAAATAATAAAAAACACAACATAAATAATTTGAAGTCTAACCATAAAACACATTACTTACAGAACTGCACAACTAGTTTCACACAAAAAGACTGGATTGGTTTCAGTCCAACATAGAATACATAGTTGGGAAAGAAAGCACATGCAAAAGCTTGCAGATGCATTATCTAAAATCACGTATTATCCTTAACAAAGCTTTTCTATTTCTATTCGTTCACATGTTCTTTATTTGTAGATTTGATTTATTTGCAAACACATAAGAGACTGGACAGCCATTTGTCTGAAATGGTATAGGGTTTCCTGCCTTAGCAGGGGGTTGGACTAGATGACCTCCAAGGTCCCTTCCAACTTCTTCTTCTTCTTCTTCTTCTTCTTCTTCTTCTTCTTCTTCTTCTTCTTCTTCTTCTTCTTCTTCTTCTTCTTATTGTTATTGTTATTGTTGTTGTTATTATTATTATTATTATTATTATTATTATTATTATTATTATTATTATTATTATTACATCATGATGCATGAGGTCATGTATAATTAGCATATTGATAAACAAATAATAAAATATCAGGTCTTAAACATTCAATACTCAGTTATGCTACAGAATAGCCTACTCAGTTTAGGAAGGAAATCACACATATACTGTAATGATTCCAGTGTACAAACAGAATACTACACAGAGTACTACACCTTTTTTTCAGTGTTTTAAGAAATGCCTCTATAATAATTAAGACAGTAAATCCTAATAATATGTATATTGTTAAATGGAATACAGAAATGCATCCTCTGTTCATGCTTACAAGAGACCTAAAGTTTTGATCTGTAATTTCAGAAAACTAGAATAGGAAGATAAAATAGATCTTGGTCATTTGAAAAACAGAAGGCAGCTGCAACAAACAGAGAACAATAACAAAATATTCTGAGATATTAATAGTAATAGCACTACTGCATTCTAACCACTGTGCCACCATGACTTTTTTCACATACCCCACAAACAAACTTATTTGCCCCAAAATACTTAATAAATCAAAATGTAGATAATCCAGTGTAGAAATACACGTGGTCCTTGACTTACGACCACAATTAGGATATGAATTTCTGTTGTTAAGCAAGGTGGTTGTTAAGTGAGTCACATCCAATTCTACAATCTTTTTTGCAATGGTTGTTAAACACATCACTGCCGCTGTTAAATGAAACAGGCGGCCATTAAGTAAATTTGGTTTCCCCCACTGAATTTTGTTTGCTGGAAAATGGCTGGGAAGGTCACAAACGGCGGTCACACGATCCTGGGACACTTCAACCGTTGTAAATACATATCAGTTTCCCAAGCACACAAGTTTTTAATCAAGTGATTATGGGGATGCTATAAAGGTTGTGGTTGTAAGGAGCAATCATAAGTCATTTTTTTCAGTGCCTGTAACTTTGAATTGGTAACTAAACAAATAAGTCAAGGACTTGTTGTTGCTGTTGTTAGCTGCGAAGTCGTGTCCGACCCATCGCGACCCTATGGACAACGTTCCTCCAGGCCTTCCTGTCCTCTACCATCTTCTGGAGTCCATCTAAGCTCATGCCTACTGCTTCAGTGACTCCATCCAGCCACCTCATTCTCTGTCGTCCCCTTGTTCTCTTGCCCTCAACCTTTCCCAGCATTAGGCTCTTCTCCAGTGAGTCCTTCCTTCTCATTAGGTGGCCAAAGTATTTGAGTTTTAGCTTCAGGATCTGGCCTTCTAAAGAGCAGTCAGGGTTGATCTCCTCTAGGACTGACCGGTTTGATCGCCTTGCAGTCCAAGCGACTTGCAGGAGTCTTCTCCAGCACCACAGTTCAAAGGCCTCAATTCTTTGGCGCTCAGCCTTTTTTATGGTCCAGCTTTCACTGCCATACATTTCAACTGGGAAGACCATAGCCTTGACTATACGCACTTTTGTTGACAGGGTGATGTCTCTGCTTTTTAGTGTGCTGTCTAGATTTGCCACGGCTTTCCTCCCCAGGAGCAAGCGTCTTTTAATTTCTTGCCTGCAGTCCCCATCTGCAGTGATCTTGGAGCCCAGGAAAATAAAATCTGTCACTACCTCCATTTCTTCCCCATCTATTTGCCAGGAATTGAGAGGGCCGGATGCCATGATCTTGGTTTTCTTAATGTTAAGTTTCAACCCAACTTTTGCACTCTCCTTCTTCACACGCAACAAGAGGCTCAAGGACTACCTGTGTAAAATCCTGATGACTCAGGATTTCAAATATTCAATTTAAAAATATAAAATAGATATGTCAGAAATGAATGCCATGGAAGTTAATTTTCTTAGTTTTCAAAAAGTTACACTTAGAATGTAAACAGGTAAGATACAATATTGCTTTCATCAAACAGAATTGAAAACCTGCTCTTCTCACTAACCGGATGATATATGTTAAAAAATCCCTTGCAGGTTGGCAGCCTGTAGCTTTCATCTATTTTTTCCACTCCTCTAACAGTGAGAAATACACCAATTGGAGAACCGAAAGCAAAGAAAATATCTGGTTCAAAATCAAGTGTGTTGTATACCACAGACACCTGCAAGACAAAAAGTATTTTTAAAAAAAAAGAAAAGAAAAGAAATTAATAATCTGCTTGCATCTCAGCCACTTCACTTTCAGCCTATTACATGTATTCCCAGACTGGAGATAAGAAAGTTGATTTTGGAAACAGCAAAGCGCAAAATGCTTCTCACTGAAACAGTTTTATGTGAAACTGATGCTGTACGAGTAGGTTCACAACAAAGCACGGGCACATGATATCATCTGTACCCCAGCCTCTGAGGAATATTTTATGTTTCACTTTATTCTTTAATACACAATTCCTTATCTGCAACTGCATAGGATATTGTTCTGTACCAGCCTGCTACCGGCCCTGCAGATAAGGCAGGGACAACCCCTTTTACAAGAAGGCAAGAGGCTGGAACTAAGCCTGCCAAATTTATTAACATAAAAACATAAACAGAGCAAAGAGAGCAAAGAGAGCAAACACGAACAGGAGCTGTTCAAACGGTTGCCTTCAGCAAACCAGCCCTCCCACACATTCCCCTTTTATACAGTTCAGGGCGTGGCTTCTCTCTGCCTCCTTCCGAGGTGCCCCATTGCCTTCCTCTGTTTACTCCTGATTGACTGCCTCCTGCGTCGGGCGTCCTTGAACAGGGCCAGCTGTGGGTCATCTTCATCTACGCTGTCAGGCTCACACAGCTGGGTCTGCGTCGTGACCAGATGGGAGGGGCCTGGCTGAGGGCTCTCATCAGCAAGCTCTCCAACCCCCTCAGCAACCTCTCCAACACCCCCCTCCTCCTCCTACTCTGAATCGTCCGACCCAACTGCCGAACCCACAGGCTGACCCTGAATCACAACAGCTATGCAGGAAAAACTGTGGTCCAAAAGGAGACAATTATACCAGTTGGAAACAAATCGTACCTGGCCTGTTCCCACTTCAAAAAATTCATAGTCTACGTGTGCAGATGAAACAGATGCTCCAAATGGGAGTTTTCGTTTGGATGCCTCCTGAGGAATGGCAGGTTCCGAAGATGCAGTAGCCGAAGAAAACTTAACTGTCTGAGCAACTTGTTCTTCCATTGCAGCCTTTTTATCTAGCAATGCTTTCTTTTGTTCCTATTGAAATCAAGATTTTTTTTAAAAACTGAAGAATGAAAGAGTTTACTATTACACAAATATGGGCATTTGTATTTGTATATACACACACATGCACGCACACACTTCAACTAAGTAATAAAAACAAAATTATCAGACAAATCTCTTTTAAGATTACAAAACAAATTAAATCCAGTCAACAAATTGGATCTTAATATCGACATCATATCACTTGGGAACTTAACAATCTTCAGATACCCTTAGCATATTAACATTGAAAGAACATTCTAATGCATATTCAGAGTAAACAGGCAACCTACTGTACATTTAAAAAAAAAACACATATAATCCTATATTTCCTCCTAGCAGTCTGAACAGGAACCAGTTAATCCAAAGGACAAAACTCTCCTGAAGACTCTCAAAGCACTGATTAGTAGTACTTACTTGAAAGTTACAACAAAAGAATTCCAGCAAGTTTGTGTTTTTTTTTACTTTCAAACAAGGCACCAATATAAGATTTATGGCAGCCAAACTCTCTTTGTTCTTGTGGTCTTACAGAAGAATGGACACTTTAGTGCAGTGATGGCAAACCTTTTAGAGACCAATTGCCCAAACTGCAACCCCAAACCCACTTATGTATTATCAGGTGCCGGGTGGGTATGGCCCATTGGCTGGGTGTGGCCCATTGGGTGGGTGTGGCTGCGGTGGTAACGGCAGACTGGGTGGGACTAAAACGTTCAATCAATCAATTCCAACTTTGCGAGATCTTTTTTTTTCCTTATGAGAAGTTGAAATTGATTGATTGATTGAACCTTTTTTTTTTACACGGCGGCAGAGGCCTAAAGCGAAAAGGTTTTATAAAATCCAGCTGAAGGCTTAGGACTGGGGCGATGGCACACTCTGCGTGCCACCTGTGGTACGAGTACCATAGGTTCGCCACCACGGCTTTAGTGAAAGCAGTAATATCTGTATCAGTTCATTGTTTTGGTAATACTTATTGCCAAATGTGAGAAGCAAGTCTCATGCTATCCGTGCATTTGATGAGGTTCCAGATTGTGGTTAGATGCCCAGGAATACAGAGCATGGCAAAGCAATGAAAATAAACATGTCTCCTTCGAGAAGAGGACAGCAGTGGCCCAATTAAGCTATACCAGCACCTGGATCTACAACATAGACCCTTTCTTCTTCATTGGAAACAATTATCTACCTCCACGTCTCCACATTTTTGGGAGATGTGGAGGTACTGTTGGGAGTGGGAGGCACTGTTTTGCGGTGGTTCTCCTATCTCCTGGGCCGCTCGCAGTCGGTGTTGACGGGAGGGCAGAGGTCCACCCCGAGGCCTCTTGTTTGTGGAGTTCCTCAGGGGTCGGTTCTCTCGCCCCTCCTGTTCAACATCTATATGAAGCTGCTGGGCGAGATCATTCGTGGTTATGGGGTGGGGTATCATCAGTACGCTGATGATACCCAACTTTTTTTCTCCACCCCAAACCAACCCAGTGATGCCCTCGCCGTGATGTCCCGTTGGCTGGAAGCGGTCCGGGTCTGGATGGGGATAAACAGGCTTCGTCTCAATCCTGCCAAGACTGAGTGGCTGTGCATACCGGCAACTCGGGTCAACCAGACTATTCCATCTCTAACGATGGGGGGTGAGGTGTTACCCCCCGTTGATAGGGCTCGCAACTTGGGCGTCCTCCTGGATTCGCAGCTCACTTTTGAAGACCATATAGGAGCCGTGACCAGGGGGGCTTTTGCCCAGGTTCACCTGGTGCGCCAGTTGCGACCCTACCTGGACCGAGATGCCCTACGCACAGTCACTCATGCGCTCGTGACCTCCCGTTTAGACTACTGCAACGCTCTCTACATGGGGCTGCCCTTGAGGACCACCCAGAGGCTTCAGCTGGTGCAGAATGCAGCCGTGTGAGTCGTGATGGGGGTCTCCCGATACTCCCATGTAACACCTCTACTCCGCGAGCTGCATTGGCTTCCAGTTGCCCTTCGGGTGAGATTCAAGGTGCTGGTGATGACCTATAAAGCCCTAAATGGCGAGGGTCCGGGATATTTGAGGGAACACCTGCTACCAGCATCAAGTTCCCTTCGTCCAGTGCGCTCCCACAGGGAGGGCCTCCTCAGGGTGCCGCCGGTTAAAGACTGCCGGCGGGTAACACCCAGGGGTAGGGCCTTCTCAGTGGGTGCGCCTGCCCTGTGGAACCAGCTGCCTGCGGAGCTTAGGACTGCCCCCAACCTCCGTTCATTCCGCCGGGACCTGAAGACCTGGCTCTTCGAGCTCTCTGGCCCAGGCTGAGAATATTTTTAATTTTAATTTTAACTGGGTTTTAATTTTCTCAGGGTTCTATTTAATCTCTTTTAATTTGTTTTAACGTTTGTATTGACTGTCTTTTAAATGCCCTGTAAACCGCCCTGAGTCCTTCGGAAAAGGGCGGTATATAAATCTAAATAAATAAATAAATAAATAAACAAACAAACAAACAAACAAATAAATAAATTTGGATAGTAGGTTTGACATTGGGACCAACTAGTGAAATTTTCTGCTGCTAGATCCTTGGATTGTTAATAAAAAATCGTATCTCCACCTCTGCCATTCTCTTGGTGATGACTGCTGATGATTCAAGTTTCAAGCAAGTATTCTCTAGATAATTATTTTTCCCAATTCTCAAATACATTTGAGAATTGGGAAAAATAATTTAGAGTCCACAGGCCTTAATTTAGGAAGTTTAGAGTCCACAGGCCTTTTGTCATTTCTATTTACATTTCTTATAATTCCCCTTTAAACTTTTCTAGAATTCTTTTGCTTTGCTGTATTGAGTTCATATCTGCATTATTGATTTTCAGTCTGATAGTAAAATTCTGCTGCAAAACTCTTTTCTTTCTGACTCAAGTTGCACAAGAATACCCCTTGGTTAATTTTTTTTAGTTTTGCAAATTGTATATCAATCATCTTCTTCTCCAGGTCAGCTTCATCCCATCCCATTGTTAAAAGTTGAACTACCTGTTCTTCAGGATCCTCTGGAACTGCTCAAAATATCAGGTAGAATTCTTTTTTTTCTTTCAATTCCAGGAAAGCCAAATTGTTTTAAGTTCTTTTTCATCTGTTTATTATTTCTGTTTTACTTGCTAAAATTTCTACTTTGTCATTAATTTGTTTAATTTCTCTCCTAAGATGCCCCATGGAATGTTCATTTTTCCCCCATTTATTCAAATGTTTTCTGTAATATTGCTGGCTAATTCCTTTTTCTACCAGTTGATCTAATAAACCTCTCCTTGCCTCATTTTGCTTTGCTTCGATGGATTACTTATAATCCAAAAGTAAAATTACAAAGATGAAGGTAAATAGCAGGCTTCTCTTTTCTTTCCTACTGTCATTCTCTCTTTATCTTTAAAGCTTTAAGTCCTCTGCAGCTTTCCACTTAGCCACTACCCCAAACTGGCACTCAGGGTTACAAATACAAAAATTGTACTAGGAGCTGAATGTTAAATATTGTTCATAATACTTGGACAAAAGGGTGTTTCTTCCACATCTAGGGTCAGTAAAATATGTTATCGCCCTGCTTATTTTGTATTTCATCACATTTCTGTGATGAAATGTCAACACTCAAGCAGAAACAAAGACAGATTCAGTGAGATTACTTCCCAAAGCAAAACTATTGATTCCCACCTGTTTGGCTGCTTTGTCTTTTACAAAGTTTGCTATCTTCTTCCGAGGCCCAAGAGGTATTCCCATTTCTTTCAGGTCATCAACTGTACACAACAACTTTCAAAATAAAATGAGGGAAATCAAATTTTGTATTTTTTTTCTTTTAATACAAATACATTACCCTACAGCTGGTTAGTATAAACATTTTAGTAGTATAGGTAGTCCTTGATTTACAACAGTTCGTTTAGTCACGATTTGAAGTTACAACAGCACTGAAAAAGTGAGCTATGGCTGTTTTCACCCCTATGACTGTTATAGCATCCCCTTGGTCACATGATCAAAATTCAAATACTTGGCAACTGACTTGTATTTATGATGGTTGCAGTGGCCTGGGGTCATACGATCACCTTTTGCAAACTTCTGACAAATCTGACAAGCAAAGTCAACGGCAAAGCCAGATTATAACAACCATGTTACTAAATTAACAACTGCAGTGGTTCACTTAACAACTGTGGCAAGAAATGTTATAAAATGAGGCAAAGCTTTACTTAACAAATGTCTCACTTAACAACATAAATTTTCGGCTCAATTGTAGTCGCTAGTCAAGAACTCATAAATGTGTTGCTGACAATTACCATGAATCCTGGGAGGCAAATCATGATACTCCAGTATAAACAAGTCTGTGTAATTGAAAGAACAGCTATTTCCCCACATTTATCCTTGTTTTGTAGATTGAAAGCCATAGGAGCCAGAGCTCAAAATACATGTTAAAAACCAATACTATAAACCTAGAGTATCTATTACTCCCCAAATGTCATCACAGAGAAATCCCAAGTAAAGTAGGTTTATCGTGACCAATAAATCGTACTCATTCAGCTACTGGTGTGATAGCAATATAGCTGCAGCAGTTATCTTGTTGTTTTAATTTTAGTTTTTAATTTGTTTCATATCCAGAAACTAAGCTTTTATGTTTCTACATCCTCTCAACTCTAAAGGAACAAGTTACTATTTTGAAAAAACTCAATGATTTAAAACAAGTTCTTTCCAATCTCAAGAGTTTAATTTGGATAATTTAACTCAACGAGTGGCAATGACAATAGGCAATTCATTTCTCTGTTTCATCTTGCCAGGATACTGGCCCCTAACATACCAGTAAACATCTTATACCAGTTGCAGCTCAACTCTTTCTCAAATCCCTGGCCGCTGATCATGAAATTTCAATGAGTATATCCTACTTCCTGTTCAACTCTCACCAAAGTAAAAGCTACAGATTCTGTTGACCTAAACAATATTCATTCCAATGACTTCTTCATGCACTAAAGAATGTACTCCAAGTTTTCTAATTCAAGCATATAGTCTTTGGGGATCAGTTCAACTTCAATCATTGGCTTGTCCTTCAGTCACAAGAGCTATGGCCTTCACTAGGTCAACATCAATGCCAACTCCAGCAAATGACATTTGGCAACACACGATGCCATATGGCTACTCTCATGGAGTACTGTTGGTTAGATGCCAAATATGAGGATCCTAGCTTTCATTAGTATTTTGGAACAATATGAAATCCTTTTTCACAGGAAGCCAACCTCCTCCCTCCCAAAAAAACATGGAATTGTAAAACTAAAAAATTAGACAGCTGCTTTCTGTTAATAACACATACCCTGAAGTGTGGTGATGCCCCCAATGAGAAATGTGTACAGTTCTATATTTTGTGCAAGTGTTTCTTGTTTTTATTCACTAGAACTGGCAATTGAACTGAAAAGCACATGTGTAAATTTGTCATTAATTAACCTATGACAACTTCTGTGCAAACCCTGAAATAATACTTATTCTTCTCAGGGATTTACCATTTTTGAGCTATCCTAAAAATATTTTCAGAGGGTGTAAATATCTCAGGCATTGAATGATCAAGAGGAAGTGGGGAGGGGTGGTAATGACCTCATGTTCACTAACATTATATTGCCACATATTAATGCATGCTTATAAATTCCTCCAGATTAACAGTGATTCCTGGCTTCAACAGATACTTCAGGATGTGCATAAAACGGGAATGAAGTTGTTTTGAATTCAAACAAGCCATCTTATTTTTTGAATTTTTACTATACCAGAGATTCCATGTCAATCTTCTCCTGTTCAAAAGTACTGATATACTCTGACAAACTAAGCATTTCCAAAGTTCTTTGCAAGGTTGGAATATCATCCTCCTCATCATGATCCCCATGTTCATCATTTAAATGAGAAAGCAGACCACCAGCAGAATTAGAATTCAATGACCCCTTGAAATGGAAAAAAAAATCTGCATTAGGTTAGAAAATTTAAAACCAAAGAAAAGTCAAAATAAGTAAGTTTCACTAATGAATGTGGATAACTCAAAAATAAATCTCGTAGAGTGAATGTATGCATGTTTGGTGCTCACTTCAATCCACCATCACAAAAAGAAGCCCAGTCTAGATTGCAGAATATCTAGTTTGGATCTAAAAAAACATCAGGATTAAGTACTAATTAGAATTAACTCTCAAAGGCATAAAGGAGCAAAAAAAAATCTCACAGAAGAAAATATATATTCTGCAATAGCCTCTAATGACAATACAGCTATTTATGACAGAACTTTTTAACAATAAAAGCTAAGATTCTAAATAAAAATATGGACAGAGGACCTGGTTACTTAGCATACACCATGTATGCATACGATGGCATATAGAAAATGTTTTCCTTTGATTAATGCAGTGTAACCATCCTTATGAACTGATCATTTATGACAGAAAAGGATCCTATTTGTTAAAAAATAATTCATGTACACTTGAAAGAAGACATTCAGTGAATTATGGTAGCAGAACTTTTTAATTTGATTAGGCTACATATTTCTAATGTTATGAATATTGCACTGATCATTTGAAATTTTTTTTACTAATCACACAAATATTAAAGAAGATTGTTTAGTAAACAAAATACCTGCTGGTCATCTGTCACTTCTTTCACAGCACCATTGGAAGCAACAGTAGTAGAATTAACTGCAGATGTCCAATCTTTTTGATTGGACAGTATGTCAAATAGAACCAAAGATCCTAGGAGATACAAACTCTATTGTTAGAAATAGAATTTTGAGATATCTAAATAGTCTGGCTTTAAACAGTAATTACACACTGATGTCTTAGATACGTTTCCCAACCTTTCCTTTACCTAACAAAATAGAGATATTCACAATGTCAGAATACTAGACATGTTTCTAGGATAAAAATATAACTACAACTAAAAAACCCATTTAGAAAACAGTTCTCAAGAATTATGCAATAAAAATGTTATATTGAACTAATCATCATATTAAACCATTGCGTTACCTAAACTGTGGCCAGAAACAGAGATTCCTCCTTTAAAATCAGGGTTTCTGCTCATGAATAGTGCATAAAGATGGTTCATCTCTACTGTTACTTTATCCACAACCGTTTGGCAGTAAGTGGGACTATTGTAAAACAGGATATCAAGTAGAGTTTCATTGGTGAAGTGACGGAGGCGTCCAATAGTTGGCAATGTTATCTTTTTAATATTCCTTGAAATACACAATTACACAGATTATTAAAAAGTAATTTCAAATAAATTTTGCTAAACAAAGAAATCTTGAGAGTAAAAATTGCCAAAGTAGTTTTCACAAATCATTTTTCAAATCTATAAAGCAACCGTGGTCATTATGCCTCTCTACTCCATAATAGCCTTGGCCAAATTTAACAGATCATCTGGGAAAAAGAGGTCTGTTATTCATGATCCTCTGTTAAACTGAAAGTTATACCATTAACTTCATTCGTTTGATGATATCATTACTTAAGTTGACACAAATTTGGTCTGTTGTATCAAGGTTGAATAAACTGTTTCACTTTGTGTGAGCCTAATTAGTGATGTTGTATTCAATAACCCATGGTTAGGCAAACCATGAGTGCAGTATGTGATCCACCAGTTTGGTCTAGTGCACGGGTTGGCAACCCAAAGCTACCGCTTTCTCCGAAGGCGGTAGCTCTGCAAACGGGCCGCGGCAGCTTTCCAAACCAGTGGCAGCAGGTCTGCAAATGGGTGGCACCACCACCCGTTCGGAGGTGCGCGCGCACCTCTCCAAAGGTTTGGAGAGCTGTGCGCGCACCTCTTGGAACGGGCGGTGGCGCCACCCATTTGCAAAGCTGCTGCGGCCCATTTGCAGAGCTGCCGCCTTTCTCCAAAGGCGGTAGCTGTGCAAACGGGCCGCGGCAGCTTTCGAAACTGGCAGCAGGTCTGCAAACGGGTGGCGATGCCGCCCGTTCGGACGGAGGTGCGCGCGCACCTCTCCAAAGGTTTGGAGAGCTGCGCGTGCACCTCTCGGAACAGGCGGTGGCACCACCCATTTACAAAGCTGCCGCGCCCCGTTTACAGAGCTGCCGCCTTTCTCCGAAGGCGGCAGGTCTGCAAACTGGCCATGGCAGCTTTCCAAACCGCCGGTGGCAGGTTTACAAACAGGAGGCGCCGCCGCCCATTAGGGCGGAGGTGCGCATGCACCTCTCCAAAGGTTTGGAGAGCTGCGCGCGCACCTCTCGGAACGGGCGGTGGTGCCGCCCGTTTGGAAATCTGCTGCGGCCCATTGGCAGAGCTACCACCTTCCTCCGAAGGCGGCAGGTCTGCAAACTGGCCGTGGCAGCTTTCCAAATCGGTGGCGGCAGGTCTGCAAATGGGTGGCACAGCCGCCCGTTCGAGCGGAGGTGCGCGCACACCTCTCCAAAGGTTTGGACAGCTGCGGACGCGCCGCCGCCCGTTTGGAAAGCTGCCACGGCCAGTTTGCAGACCTGCCGCCTTCGGGTGGTGCCGCCGCCCATTCGGACAGTGGGAAGGTTTGGAGAGCTGTGCGCGCACCTCTCCGGACGGACAGCAGTTTGGAGGTCCCGGGGGTGGCTTCGGCGGCGCCCAGGCTGAAGGCGGCGCCGCAACCCAGCGCCCGTCACCAGGGAGACCCGTCACTGCCGCCGTGCAGGTGCCTTCCGTTTTGCGCAGGAAGGAAGGAAGGAAGGAAGGAAGGAAGGAAGGAAGGAAGGAAGGAAAGAAAGGAACGAACCTAATCAATATACCAGACAGGAACAGATCTGTTCCCTTCATACACCATAAAGATCATTAAAGATCCTGCAATTTATAACGTGGGCCATATGTTAAACATAGTGATATAAAGTATGCCACAGTATACATATCACTTTGTCGTACCACACTTTGCACCTTCATGATCTCAGATGAATTATTTAAAAACACTTAATTAGTGCAATAGTCATTTAGCTCTGTTATCCTAAATGGTGAGGGTCCGGGATATTTGAGGGAACACCTTCGTCCAGTGTGCTCCCACAGGGAGGGTCTCCTCAGGGTGCCGCCGGTTAAAGACTGCCGGCGGGTAACACCCAGGGGTAGGGCCTTCTCAGTGGGTGCGCCTGCCCTGTGGAACCAGCTGCTGCGGAGCTTAGGACTGCCCCCAACCTCCGTTCATTCCGCCGGGACCTGAAGACCTGGCTCTTCGAGCTCTCTGGCCCAGGCTGAGAATATTTTTAATTTTAATTTTAACTGGGTTTTAATTTTCTCAGGGTTCTATTTAATCTCTTTTAATTTGTTTTAACGTTTGTATTGACTGTTTTTTAAATGCCCTGTAAACCGCCCTGAGTCCTTCGGGAAAGGGCGGTATATAAATATAAATAAATAAATAAATAAATAAATAAATAAATAAATAAATAAAGAAATAAATAAATAAATAAATAAATAAATAAATAAATCCTAGAATGACTGGTTCAGATATTAAAGGAATTACACTGGTTGCATTCAAATATTAAAATTAGCAATTATTTAGTATGGCAAGAACAAGAGTTATTAAATCTGTTTTCTATTTTACCCATCCCTGTGCAAACTCTAAACTATGATCAGCCTTAAACACAGTTGGTTGAATCAAGTTAATTTCAAAACTATGGTATTAATTTAACCTATTTCAGACAAATCAGTACAATAAAATGCAATTGCGAAAAATGGAATAAAATGCTAGGGAAAATCAATATTTTTTTATTCTAAAGAAAAATTTAGTATAAGTTCTCAGAATATGATAACTTATTCATGGGTAACAACATTTAGCAATTCTAAACTAAAAAAATCACAAAAAGTATACACTTAAAAGTCACAACTGATCAACTTTGAGATACTAATCAATGATCAAAGAACAACTCTACTTTGTTAAAACATATTACAAACTGATTGGATGAGAGTGATATGTGAGTACTGTAGACCTACCTATCCACCCCTGTTGCATCTCCATGCAAAGCATTGTGCCAATGAACTGGCAGGAATTCGACTCTACTCACTTTATGTTCTTCTATCGATTTCCTAAAATGTGTTTGCAGCAATTTCAGGGACACTGTCCGAAAGTCATCAACTTTTTAAAAAGGGAGAAAAGGAACAATGGTGTCATACGATTAATATCAAATGTTATAGTAATTATGCGCATATTGACTGTAACAGAATTTCTAATTTCTGAAAATAAATATTTTCTAGACTAAACTCTGCAGGTGGATTTGTAAAAGCATAACTAAAATTTTGAATATACTCCAAATATTTTCACTTTAAAACCCCAGCAAGTTCTAGAGTGTTCACCTTCCAAGCCATTAAATATATGTATGTAGTTGACTTGGATAAAGCATCAGAAGCAATTTACCACCTTTCACTTCTCCCAATGAGAAAGCTTGACTTCTAAATATTATCAACAATAATAGTTCATAATTCTGTTTTCTTTCACTAATAGCTTTTAAAGCTAATATATCATTTATTTGAACACCTTTTAAGAGGATTATCCCTTTGGAGCAGTTTATTCTTTCCATTATCTTCTTAACCACATTGAAATTAGTTTGTATGTTTATATTTCTGATGCAGTAACTGTTGTGATTTTAAATCCAATTTAAAGACCGGCCTAAATGCTTTAGTGTATGTGACTAAGTGCCTTCACAAACAACTCTAAATAAAGGTCTAAGAACAACTACATAGTAAGGTAGTAGCTGAAAAAAGGAACAAGCAAATATGCTTCATATGCATTTCTCCATCCATACTCAAATAATCCTACCACATTCAACAATGCTTCTGAAGCGCAGATCACAGACTGGGCCAATTCCATGGACCATAAATACCAAATGATCTATTTGAGACACTTCACCTATAAAAATAACGATAAATACCATCAGTTACATTCATAAATACATACAAGGCAAACTTTCCAATTTAAATATCTCTATATATCTCTGTATAGTTGCAATATTTTTCTACTCAACTTTGAAGGCATTTTAAGGCATTCCTTAACTTGTGGTCTCAAAATGAGGCAATAGCCTCTCAGGCATCTCTGGATAAATATCACATATCCAGAGGAAAAATGTTTCTATCTATTCCGGAAAGCAACCTTACTCATTCCCAACATCTGTACAGTCAACATTCAGAAGCTTGGTGGGAGTCAATATATTCTTTAGCCAAAATACGTTTATCATCCTGACATGTGAGGAGAAAACAAGTAGGGGAACATTTTATATGAAATCCTATACAACTTACCATCTGGAATATCCTCATGATCATCATCAATTCCACGTTTAACTATTCTTGGTCTCGTCTGATCGTCTTGCGTGGTGCCCCATTCATCTGGTATTGAAGAAGGCTGAAACTGAACTATAACCTGAGATAAAATCAATGCATCACATTTATACATAATTTAACATATTGCAATTTTATGCAATAACATATATACTATAGCTTAGGTGCATTAAATTCATGGATACAACCATTTTTTTCACCAAGAAAAAAAATGGCATGATTGTTCACCATATGGTAAACAAAAATTAAGTTTATATTTATTACAATTTCCATTTAAAAGATTCTCAACACCTGAAATAATGATTTGTGACAGCACATTATCCGAAATGTTAAACTGCACTGTTGGAAAGAAACATTTAATATGCCTCCTAATATCAGATTATGTTGGATATGATGTAAATCCATTGGCGATATCCATTTTGCTGCCCAAATTGATGTAGACCTAACCTTAAGTGGATTTTCCTCCCAATGGGATTTTCCCATGTATTTTACTAAGAAATATAGATAACGCATGTGTCAAGTTTCCGACATATGGGCTTTTCAAGTGACTCTGAGAATTTCAGAATTCAGCACTCTCCTAAGCATACCGACGCAGTACAAATCCATTAGAAATGTCCATTTTGATATCTGAATTTATTTTTTTATTTTTTTTATTTTAATTCCATTTATATCCCGCCCTTCTCCGAAGACTCAGGGCGGCTTAAAAGCTTAGCAGTAGCCTTCATTCTATGTATAAGCCTACTTATTAGGGCTTTCACACACACCCCAAGCGGCATTATTACAAAGTCAGCTTATTGCCCCCAATAATCTGGGGGCAATAAGCTGACTTTGTAATAATTTATGAAGACCTAACCCTAACCTTAGGTGGATTTGTCCTCTCAATGGGATTTTCCCATGTATTTTACCGTAGATAATGCCAGCTCGAAAAGTCAGCATGATCCTAAGCATACCAACGAACTACAAATCCATTGGAGATGTCCATTTTGCTATCTAAATTTGTGGAGCCCTAACTCTAACCCTAAATGTATTTGCCCACCGAGAGGGTTTCTCCATTTATTTTACCAGGAAACACAGATAAGGCAGGCTGGAAAAACCAGGGCCCTCCTAAGCATATTGAAGCACTATAAATGTTAACAATATCATCTTGCTGTCTGAATTCATGGAGACCTTGACCATAACCCTGAGTAAATTTACTCCCCACTGGGATTTTCCCAGGAATTTTATCAAGAAATATAGATAAGGCCTACCCAAAAATTCAGCATCTTTCTAAACGTAGCAACGTGTTATGAATCTGTTGGTGAACCCATTTCATTCTCCAAATTCATTGAGTCCTAACCCTAATGACATGCAAAGTGATTTTCTATGTATTTTACCAGGAAACATAGATAAGGTGGGCTCTAAGATGAATCAGCTATCCCTTAACGTAGGGTGATTGAAAGACAGATATGATTAACTGCTCTTTAAAAAGCAAAATGGTACCATTTTAGGCCCCAAATAGGAGCAACTTCCCACATCCCCAAATCAAAACTAGTGGAATTTTAGCAACATGCTTTCCAACCGCCTCAAACTAATTGGGTTTGGAATATTTTTCCTCCCAATTTTGGTACTTTTCAGGGTTTTAAGAATGGGAATTGTAATAGGAAGCCTCCGACAGTCAAAACATTCAAATTCTCTTCCTTAAACCTCCATAATTTACCCTTAGAACTACCCCAAAACATCTTGAGACATTTCAACCTTCCCCTTTTGCCCAAAACAGGCTCCTGCTTCTATATTCAGTTATGATCATCCTCCAAAGTGATAATACCAATACAATACTGATATCCTCCAGAGTATCTAATTAAGCAACATTCTCATTACCTTAGGATTATGCATAACGAAAGTTTCTCCACCTGGAAATTCTAATCGCCGATGCCACTGATTTGTGGTAACAGCTTTCTTATACTCAGCCTACAACAAATACCAATTATATATCTTGAATATCAAGAAAGCACATCAAAGGACAATGTGATAAGAAGGTAATTTAAATTCATTTACATTATATTAAACCACAAATTGTTCCTACAACTTGTGGATAAAGACTATGCATTTCCTACCAATTACTTAATTTGTAAAGGTAGTTACCATTTAAATATTATTAGAACTTTGAAGTCAAATATGTTTTTGCCAGTTTCATGTCTGATGCTCTAAATGGCACTTGTCCCCCAGATTTGAAGCCACAATGAAAGTCAGATCCCAACAATATGAAATTCTATTTTCAGTTAATGCAGCATAGAGTGCTCTAGTTTCAAAACATATTGGCTGTATCATGAAATAATCTAGATTATATATTAAGAATATATAACTGAACCATATCTAATATACTAACCTCCAAAATAATTTATTTTGACAACTGAATAAAAATGATTACAGTTAATTTACTCCACCATTTATGTGGCAGTTTAATACCAGGTTTTGCCACATACAATCTATTCAGTATAAAGTAATTTTGCATTTTTAAAAAAAAACAATTTTCAACAATTTTTTTAATTTATACTAAAATTTTGGTTTAAAATTAATATCACAGCAACATTTTATAAAGCTAACTTAAAGGCCACAAAATAATGATTTTTAAAATAGATTCATTGGGAAGCTTGCTGCCCTATGAACTTCATGCAAAAGGAACTGATGATAATGATATGGATGTGGTAACACTTTTATTTTATTATTAAAAAAAAATACTTTTGAATCTGGTATTTTTTAAAAAATCTACAGCTAACATTGTTGCCTTCATTTTAAAAATACTCACCTCTAGTTTTTCACTGAAATCCTCAGTATAAGGAATAAATCTGCTGTCCTTATCTCCCTTATAAAACCAAGTACATCGTCTTACATTAGATTGTTGTTCTTCCCAATATACAGCTTTCCTCACACGGTCATATAAATAAACATCATAACGTCCTCCATCAGTACTCAAAATTACACTCTCTGGATCAGGTTGCACTAAAGATTAAGAAGGAAGTTATTACTTTACCAACCTTTCTTCTTTTCTCGTCCAACGTTTGAATATTGGAAATGAGAAAGCTTTACATTTTACACTGAACAGTGGTATTTTGTTTCTATTGGAAAATGAAGTTTCTATTGGAAAAGTTTCTATTGGAAAAGTTTCTATTTCTAAAGTTTCTATTGGAAAATGAGGGCAAGGAGGAAAGTTTTCTAGATTTACTGTTGCATTTCTTTCAACAGATGTTCCACTTTGCTCATTGGTGATGTCAAAATCAGACAATATGCGAAAAACACCAGCGTGGACTGAACAGAAAAGTTCAGTAGATACCATAGAAAAAGAACAAGAAATAGGAGAAATAATCTGAAAACTAGGGGGAAGCCCTCTTTGAGTAATGAAGTATTCAGTATCCAATCTTTATTATTTTGAAATGATTAGAGAGTTTTCTCTCAAGAACCTTGACAGAATTCTACTCATTACTCAATCGTATGACTTGATGGAAACTTCCATAATAAACTTGCTGAAAGGAAGAGGGGAAAAATTGAACAATCTCTCTTACAGAATTGGAGGCTTAGTGTTGATTACTTCATTATTAACTGTCATCAAGATAATCAAATGATTAATATAAATCAAATACAGTACCATGACAGGTAAAAAACGTATATAATATACCTATATTTAACAAGCTGGTATTTTCTAATTGCTCCTTGAGCTATAGCATCTGTGAGGAATGCTCAGCTTGATCATTTCCAGGAGAGCTCTCAGAAAATATCAGGAAAAGCAAAACAGCAGGTAAAGAGTTTCTGAAGAAACACTGCTTGTCTGCAAACAAGGATCTGCCAAGTCTCATATTTTCAATGAAAAAAAGTCTTTATATATATATATATATATATATATATATATATATATATATATATATATATATATATATATATATATATATATGCATGCAAATAATATCTCACTTTAAAATGATCTGCATGTTATATAATATGCCTGTCCATTCTAAAAGCACAAATTATTACACAAAGGCAACCTTAAGTCTTACCAGAATTATAAACCTTCTCTAGAGCTGTAGAATCTAGATCACTGAACGGCATCCATAGCTCCTTGTTTTCTACTTCCTTACAGTAAAACCAATGTGGTTGAACTGGTTCATACTGGTTTTGTAATAAGACAGGTGGTGCCTTCACAAGTGGGCCTGCTGACATTGGTGTCTGAGGTGACAGGGCTGGCTGAAGTGGAAACAAAAAGAGAAGGGGGAGAAGTTTCCTTAATATTCTCCAAGTTTTACTTGATGTTTAGATACAGGACTTTATTATATACAATTAATTCCATTCTGAATTACAAAAATACATTATTTTTATAGATTTTAAATTAACATTGCCATGCTATGTTGGCATAGCAAGAAAAAGCAATATGGGAGTTGTCTCTTAATTTTGTATATTTGATTGCCAATTATTTTCAAACTTGATCTATCTAGGTGGAAGACATTAGGTTTCACAATTGATTAACTCTAGTTGATGTAACTTTAGTCAATGTAACTTTCAAAAGTTATCAAATTAAATACAAAAACTAATCAGTTTCATAATTTTGCAAATATTTTACATTCAGATATGACCAATAAACTAAGCCAAGTGTTAACTCTTCACTTGATATAATTAAACTGTCAAAAAATTCCTAAAATCAAAACATTTCATTTTTGTTTTCATGCAAATTAATAATCAAGTGCCAAGATAGGAAATGCATATAACTTTATTTTAAGGGCAACATTTGTCTCGAATGCTTTGTTAATGTATGTACAGACTTTCATTTCTCAGTTAAATCAAGTTACAAAACATATCCAGCAAATCATTAATCATTATTACTGAGCTGCTTGAAGACATGAGTGAAATGATAATTGTTAGAAGAGCAACAAACTACAATATTCAGTCTGTAACTTTTTTACAGCAATTGCAATATACTGAAAGATAAATCTTCCTACCGGTGGCATTGGTCCTGCAGGATACTTCTGCATAGGTGGTACAGAAGGTGAAGGCTGCAGACTCTGGGCAGGTGCTTGTGTCTGTTGCAGCTGTGGTGGAGTGATGTAAGGATTGGCTCTACTACTTAAGGTAGTGTGACGATAAGGGTTATAACCTTGTTGTGATGCTCCCTGAGGTGGTGTTGAAAATACTGTTGGTGGAGGACCACTTTGCTGAGATGTTTGATAAGTTCCAATTCCTTGTCCTGAAGTAGATGGAGTATTAAAACACTGTGATTTGGAAACAGAAGCTGGAAATATATTTGGCCCATCTTGTGATGAAGGCAGAAGAGGGAAAGAAACTGGAGGTTTAGAGAAAACAGATGTTCCAACTTGGGTTGAGGTTGCCACCCCTAAGGGTGGTTGTCCAATGCTTCCAAAGGGATCGCTGCTGCTAGGAATTTGGGAGAAATAATTGAATGTAGATGGAGGGTTTACATTTGTTGATGTCTGGCCTAGGAAGCTGTCTTCTTCACCAACATCTGTGTTATCATCTGCATTAAAGAATATAGTAAGGATCAATAAAAAATATGATGGGTTATATGAAAGAATGGCATCTCCTCCATAACGTCAACCATGCTATAGTTCACCATTGCATTTCAGCAACAAACATCTCTACCATTTTCAAGCCTTTCTGTTCAGCTACAGTATTTGTATTACATCGTTAAGATTTTTGGTTTTTTGGCAAGTTTCATTATCCCAATAAAGGTGTTCACTCAATGCAGTAGCCCAGCGGTCCCCAGTCTTTTGGGCACCAGGAACTAGTTCCGTGGAGAGAGGGTTTTCTCTGAACCAGAGAGGAAGTGTTTTCATAAGGTGACTGCATCCCAATGATCGGGCTTCGCTTATTTGCATGGCCTGGTTTCTGGCATACCATGGACCGGTGCCAGTCCACGGACCAGGAGTTGGGGACCCCTGCAGTACCAACTTGGAATAGTAACATAGTTTTTAAACTGTGTATTATTATTTATATATTTAAACTATTAAGGAGCCATTAATTAATCTAGAAGGTGACCTTTCCTTCGATGGCTACAGGCTACATTTAACATGGGAATTGGGGGGGGGCGGAGCATCAAAAATTGGACAAAATGCAAGGAAAACTCTATACAATATAGACATGGATGGGGGCAGAAACTTTCAGATTTGGGAATGATTGAGAAAATTTTTGATAGTATGAATCCTATTTTAGGGCTTATTTCAGGTAAGAATATTATCTAATCAGTTTATTGATTAATCACAGATTATTTGCTAAAATTAACACCACCATTTTTATTGTGGCTTCTCCTAGTGGTAAGACCATTTTTTCCCCTTAACTCTGCCTAATTTTTGAGGATGTTCTTCAACACCATAAAAAGAACTAAGCTATTGCATATAAAGAGGCAGCAAATGCCAAATTGACTTTGCTGACCTTCCAAAAAGATCTGAAAATATATCTTGGCCATCTGGCATCCAATAGCATGGATATGAAGTCTTCAAAGAGTTTTGTTGCTAGAGCAGACATGTCAAACACAAGGCCCGGGGGCAGGATCCGGCCCACGAAGTGGTTTCATGTGGCCCGCGAAGCCATCCAGGAAACAGTGAGGGAACGGCCCCCACTACCTTGGCCCCGGCCCAGGCCAGCCGGGAGCCAATGTACAATTTCGTGGTAGTCATCTATGCTGAAATACATTCAGTCTTAGATCCACAAGGCCATCTCGAAACAGTGAAGGACTGGCCCATGCCGCGTCGGCACTGTCCCCTGGGCACACGCTGGGGAGGTATCACCCTTTGTGAGGAATTAAGAAATGCACCATCACGTGGAAGTGGCCAGCATATGACCCTGCCTACTGTGGGCAAGCTAGGGTCTGGGCAGCATTGCGCTTCTCTTCAGATTCGTGCCACCCAGCTCAGCCTCACGGCACTATCAAGAAAGTGCCCCACTGCCTGCCCAAACTGGGCAGGCTGGGGGCTGGGCAGCATTGTGCAGGTAACATCGACTCTCATGCTGCTCATGGCATCCCCTCCCCCAGAGCCCACCAAGCCGGATATATGAAGTAGGCGAGGGCAATGTGCTGGCCACTTCCAGGCGATGGTGCATTTCTTCGTTCTTCATGAAGGATGACACTTCCCCAGCGGCGTTTCTTGCCTGTTTTTCTCCCTCCCTCATCTCAAATATTTTCCTACCACTCTGTTCTAGGAAGGAAGGAAGGAAGGAAGGAAGGAAGGAAGGAAGGAAGGAAGGAAGGAAGGAAGGAAGGGAGGGAGGGAAAGAAGGAAGGAAGGAAGGAAGGAAGGAAGGAAGGAAGGAAGGAAGGAAGGAAGGAAGGAAGGAGAGGGAGGGTCTGAGGGAAGTCCTGCCTTAGTCCTGCCCTGCTGCCCTTTCACCATCCCCTTGCCCCCTCCTCCTGGCCTATCCTGGGGGGGGGTCTCCAATCCTATTGCTAAGGAAGGTTTGGATACAGAGCCAGGTCTGCTCACATGGAGAGGGAGTGGGCCTCCCTCTTGACTTTGCCCTTGTACCCATCATGAGCAACCTGGCTAAGGAGAACGAGCACAGCAGCAGCAACCTTGAGGAGGAGGTAAGTGCAGCTGGGGGCCCCCTTGGGGAAGTGGGCTGGGCTTAGTGCCGCGGGTGCTTGATGGCTGGGCTGGGCATTTGACCTCCACGCTACTGTCCAAACTGCCCCCCAAGGCCTGAGAGGAACAGTGAGGCTCCTCCAGTGGACCGTGCCTTGGCACTTGCCCAGGTCCCATCTTCTTCTGCCAGAGACCCTCAGATCTGTCCCACTCCTGCCCTTGATGCAAATGATGGAGCTGGCCACGCCCACCCAGTAGGCCACGCCCACCCGGCCCACCAAGGGCAACTGCAATGCCCTCAATGAAATTAAGTTTGACACCCCTGTGCTAGAGACATTGAATGGGCCCTCCTGCAAGTTATGTTTAATGTTTTTAACATGATTTTTGCTGATTCTTTTGGTTACTTTGTTCCATCATTTTGCATTTTTAACTTTGTACACTGTTTAGAGTTACGGTTTAGAGATGGGCAGCTTTATAAATTTGCCAAATGAATAAATAAATCTGGGAATTTTAAGAGAAATATGACTGTGTGAATTAGGTGAATGCTACAAAACCTCTCTTTAACCACACATTTTCTTCTCCCCCATCTGATGTCATTTTCCCTACCATCCTGGTGCTTTACCCCTGTCTCCAATCACCATCCTAATAGATTCCTCCAAATCCCGCCTGCTATGGCTTCTTTCCAAGAAACACACCAACATTATGTTCTTCCACCTAACTACTTATTTCCAAAGAACTAAACTTCCGGGAAGCTTAATTTCAAGAAGAAGAAATGCAACAAGTCACATGAGCCAGGAAGGAAATTTATACCCACTCATTGGACAAGTCTCAGGAACTTTCTCTGCCTCTTCAGCAATAAGATGGCAGCACCGAGGCTGTGAAACCACAGACTTTTGTGCACTAAAGCCTTCAAGGGGCAGGGAGTGCTGCCCTGAATTGTCAAAAGGGACCGTTAAGAGCAGGGCTCTTCAAACTTGGCCCTTTTATGACTTGTGGACTTCAACTCCCAGAATTCCTCAGCCAGCAAAGCTGGCTGAGGAATTCTGGGAGTTGAAGTCCACAAGTCATAAAAGGGCCAAGCTTGAAGACCCCTGGTTAAGAGGATTGAACAGGGCCAGCAAGCCAGGAAACTCGAGAGCCTGACCGGTAAAATAACTCGATTTCCAATCAACCCGCTTATAAAGAAACACAGGCCGGGATCAACAATACATCCGGCTTCCCGTTATCTCAATACATGGCGCGTCCATCGAAGATTCCACCTTCTGAAGCAAACCCCCTCGTTCATCCTTCCCTCCATTGTAGGTCCTGGAGGTGACGAGATCCCCCCGATCTACAAGACGGAAGAGCTTGCAGGCGTCGTGATCGCAGACCTCCGGCACGGAGCGGCCCGATCCACCTAAATGCGAGATTCAGCCATCAAAAGGAAGCGCGGGGAGGGTTGCGGGTGCGCGGCCAGGCGTCGGAGGAGCGAAAATGGGATTCCAAGCGGGGATTCCCAACTCCCGTGTCTCCACACACAAACACACACACACACACACACACACACACCGGCTCCCGACCATTACCTGAGGGAAGGAGGCCAGGTCCCGAAGTGGCCACGGGTGGGGTTTGGCTGACGGGGATGAAGGGGACGGTGAAATTGAACTCGGTGGCTGAGGAGGAGAAAAGCAAGTTGGTGCCGCCGCTCGTCGAGGAGATGCCGCCCGTCGCGGAGGTTTTGGGGGCAGCCATGACGGAGGGACTTCCACGTCTCCGTTTCTCCGGAGCTCTGCCCGCCTCGGCCCTGCCCCTTCCGCCCGGCTCTAAGATGGCGTCGCCGCTCTCTTCCCTCTTCTCCCGCCAGCCCGAGCCCGCGCTGAGAAGCGAAGCGAAGTGAGGGGGCTTGGAAGTCTGCACGGCGGCCTTGGCTGCGCCCGAGCCCAGCCTTGGAAAGCCAGCCCCGCTTATCTGAAAAGCGCTCTCGCGCGGCGCCTAGCCTCCGGGGAAGCAGGTCTCTGAAGACGTTGGGCCCGACTTCCTGGCCTTTTCACGCGTTTGAAGAAGAACCGAAAAGATGCCGTGCGTGGCGGACTGGCTGAACTGCCCGCTCAGTATCGTGCAGGGTATTTTCGGTGAGAGAGCGCGGGCCGAGGGGCAGGGAAACGTGGGAAAGCTGTAAGGCGGGTCAAGGCGGCGGCGGCGAGCTACCCTGCTACGAAGCGGACAGGCAGAAGGGAACTCGGCCGAATCCAGAAAAAGAAAAAAGAAAAAAACACGCGGTGGCACGTTGCTGAGAATAGTTCTGGGTCGGGGACGACCAGGAAGGAGACGGCGGCAACTCGCGGCTCCTTGCGGAACGGGGTGGGAAAGGGAGCGGAGGGAAGGGTAGGAAGAAGCAGGCCTATCCCAGCAGAACAGAACTGACCGCCGGGCCAAGCTAATAAGCGAGTTTGGCCTGGTGAGTCGGAACCCCCGCTGGGTCGAGCGGAGCCGAAAGGCAGCCTCGCCAGTTCGTGTGAGGCAAACTTGGCAGCGGGAAGGGCAGTTCCGCACGCCGAAAGTTGCAAACCCCACGGGAAGGTAGCGAGTGTGCGTCCTGAGCGTGTGCGCTGTGTCTTTTCGACTTCTTCTGCCGTTTGGGAGGCTGAGAGAGAAAATAAAAAAGGTTTCTAAGCCTTGAAGGGGACTTTCCTACTAAACCAGGGGTCGGCAACCTCGGCTCTTTTATGACTCGTGGACTTCAACTCCCAGAATTCCTGAGCCAGCTATGCTGGCTCAGGAATTCTGGGAGTTGAAGTCCACGAGTCATAAAAGAGCCGAGGTTGCCGACCCCTGTACTAAACGTCAGGCCGGGCGTCCTTCTTTTGAGCGCCTTAATTACTAGTTTGCTGCTGCGCTTTGTAATTAAAAATAGGGTGAAGAAGGCATGGTGTTAGGCTTCTGCGTGTGAAAACTGAATAGGAATCTTCTGGCTTCTGTTTTCAGTGGCTATCAATGGCTATTGTAGCCAATTGGCGTGTTTGTATCTCATGAGTGGCTTTCTAAACCCAAGTGGTTATGTATTTGTTTTCTATTCTGTTTTTGTTTTTTTTAGCAAATCTGCTTGCTGTATCCTTTTTATTTATTTATTTTATTTTAATCCCATTTATATCCCGCCCTTCTCCGAAGACTCAGGGCGGTTTACAATCTAAGCACAAATCAAATGTGCTTAGCAATAGCCTTCATTCTATGTATATACTTGCTTATTAGGGCTTTCACACACACCTCCCAAGCGGCATTAGTACAAAGTCAGCTTATTGCCCCCAACAATCTGGGTCCTCATTTTACCTACCTCGGAAGGATGGAAGGCTGAGTCAACCTTGAGCCTGGTGGGATGCGAACCTGCAATAATTGCAGGCAGCTGGTGTTACTTAAGGAGGCATTAGCCCACTGCTCCACCAAGGCTCTTAAAATAAATTTTAACAAATTTATTTGCAATTTTATCAACTTTTGCTTAAAAGTGACCCAAAGGTAACCCTAAAATCTCTGAGCACATCTGAATAATTGCTTAATGGTTTTTGTTAATCCTTAAAACAAAACATTAATTAATTGGCAGGCTCCCAAGTGACTGTGGCTAGCTCATATAACTGAAAAACCAACATTTGGAAAATACAGCTAACAGGAAGTACAAAATACCAAAACAAAACCAGAATAAATCAAACAAAACAAAATAGGGACTTCGAAATCGCTCTGTCCCCAAGACATTCCATTGTAAGAATTGTAATCTTATACTACTTTAAAGGGGATATAATTAAATTGTGTATATAATATAAAACCTTTGGATAGTGGAAAGCAGAACGTTGGAATGAGATTGACTAGGAATCAAGTTCATAGTAACTTTGGGGCACATGTATCTTGTCTCAATAATTCAGTAGTTTGAAGGATAAAATACTAGAAAAAATCACTAAGATTGGAAGTGAATATGTTTAAACCAGATTGCCATGTCTTTTGCTTTATTGGCTATTGTAGTATATATGAACATTACTGTTTGCAGAAGAATCTGAGTAAAGTAGAGGGATAAATTTGTCCCTTTGGGTAGTTTTAATAAAGCTACTTCCCAATTATGTAATTTAGATTTTTTTTCTCCATGAGCTAACAAAGCTATGGTAACTTTTTATGATTATTTGTGGTCACAATAGTATATCTGAAATACTGTGGCTCAGTTCTGATTAAAAATGTAGTAGTAGAATAATTAGGTCCATGTCATAACTAAAATGTGAATTAATAATACACAGCAGCAATTTGTACAGGAAAATGTTATCTTTTGTGTCCAATAAGTTGGAGAATCGTGATTTTAAAAAATCAGTTTTCATAAGAATATAGTGAAATAGAATTGCTGTATACAGACAGATATCACTCATGGATAATTACATACTAAAAGCCATGTACTATTAAGGATTTTTAATGAAATAGATTGATTTGCTGACCAATAAACTCAACTGCTTGATACTTTTGTTGAATCCTTCAAAACTCTGAAGGCTTATTTTATGTTGAGGATCTAAATTTAAGAATAACTGAATCATTCAGTTGGAAATACACTTGAAGAAAGTATAACTGAAACATTCAGTTTGATAATAACACTTGAAGAAAATTGTCAGTCCACCTTTCAGATTTGTATCTCAGATTCTGTTTCCAATAAAAAAGATGCTGTGATTCTTCTTAAAACAATCCACAATGATAATTACACAATTATCCACAAATCTGAAGGAACCTGACAACTGAAACAGAGAGAAAGCCTTCACATTTTAAATCTTCACTAAAAACACAAGTTCCACATCACAAGGTCGGAAGGATCCCAGTATATCACAAGAGGATTATACTCTACCAGAGAGATCCCCAAAAGAGTCATAGTCCTTCCTTCATATGTGTGTGTGTGTGTGTGTGTATGCTATATGGGAAATCCTAGGACAAAGTAATCCTAAGTAGCTGGAATCTAGTTGGGAGATCTTCATACTACAAAGATAACAGTTTCATAAATGTTTTGTGCAAGCTTGATATATACTGGTACAAAAAACTTGATTCCTAACTGCTCTGGCTCTCAACCACGTAACAGTAACAAAATCACAGAGTTGGAAGGGACCTTGGAGGTCATCTAATCCAACCTCCTGCTCAAGCAGATCTATCCCATTTCAGATAAGTAGCTGTCTTTTCTTCAAAGCCCCTAGTAATAGAGCACCCACAACTTCTGAAGGCAAGCCTTCCACTAGTTAATTGTTCTCACCGTTGGGAGAATTTCTTCTTGGTTCTCAATTGCTTCTGTCCTTGATTAGTTTCCTGCCATTGTTTCATGTCTTGCATTCTGGTGCTTTGGAAAATAGGTTGATCCTCTCTTCTTTGTGGCAGCCCCTCAAATATTGACACACTGTTAACATATCACACCTAGTCCTTTTCACTAGACTAGCTATACCCAATTCCTGCAACTGTTCTTCATGTTTTAGTCTCCAGGCCCTTAATCATCTTTATTGCTTTTCTCTGGACTCTTTCCAGAATCTCAACATCTTTTTATAATATGGTAACCAAAACTGGATGCAGTATTCCAGGTGTGGTCTTACTAAGTACTAATACTTCACATGATTTTGATTCTATCCCTCTGCTTATACAACCTAGGATTGATTGCACTGCTACATGCTGCTGGCTCATATTTAAGATGCTGAAGCTAGAATTGGCAAGGATAGGTACAAAAGCATTCTACATACACTGATAACTACCTATCTGAATGTAACAACCACAGAATATTTATTACTTACATAATGGGCCACTTCAGTGATAATTCAGTCAAGACTCTACCCTAAACATTAATTGGCATGTATCTCCCACTACTGAGATGGAAGTTTGAGATCAGAAATCTCTGAAACAAGCCCTTTAACTTTTTTTTTCATCTATAAAGTTTTAAATCTCTAATGTATAAAAGAAACAAATCTTATACCGTAAAGTAATTATGTCTGAAATACGGATTCATTAAAGTGGATAATATAGAATGTATATGGACCTATTTCTTTTTGGAATCATCATATTCTGTACTCTAAATGTTTGCTAAGAGTCCTTATCTATTAATATAAAACAGATATTATAGTTGAGATCTGGAACATAGTTAAAAACAGTAAACATAGATTTTCCACAGTCTCTATAATGGTTTAAAGATTTATGCTAAATACTGTACTGTTAGAAGAGGGAATAAAACTATAGTAAATTACCATTATCTAAATTGACTTTTTATAGTTTTATTTTGATTTTTTATCAATATCATAATTTGAGACATTGTTAATCCTGCACAGAACCTGACATTTCTATTACTAGGAAAGTAGTTATCTGTTAAAAATCAAAGCTAACAGCTGTATTATGTTTTACAAATAATATATTATTTACTTTTAATAGTCTTGATCTTTAGTCCATTCAAATTATGATCTAGAACTTCATTTATTTTCATTTTTTCTTTGTCCCTTCTCACAAAATTCTTCAAAATTTCAACAAATCTATTTTGTAAATACAATGTAGGAAAATTATTCATGTGAGTCTCTTGGTTTATTTTTGTGTATATCCCTTTTAATTATTAAGGCATCGCCCAGTTTCTTTTTTTTTAATTCAGTATTGCATATTTTTAATAATTCTTATAGCTGGTCATTTTTAAATCCACTTTCAGGTCAATCTCATTCTTGTTAGGTAAAACTTGTTTCTTTACCATAAAATCTTTTAAGCACAATCTATGGAGGCAGACGCTCTTAAAAGTAACTTCCATTGTCCAAAAATATCTTCAGTTTGTTCCATGTTAAAATGTTTTGCTTTATTCTTATAAGTCAAATTTAAGTATATATTTTTGACTGTAATCTTTAATTCTTTCTGGTTCCTTCAAAGTCTCATCCTATTATGTTCTTTTTTAAAAAAGCATTTTCCCACAAGAAGTATTTTTATAATTAATTCCAAAATCTTATTTCAAGTACATTTGGACTCTTAGACTGTTTGTAACTTTCCAAAATCAAAGTTTTAATGAACCTTTTGCTGTATATTTAAAAATAAACCCTGCAGCTAAAACTTGTATAGGATAGTCCTTGACTTACACTCAAATTGAGCCCAAAATTTCTGTTGCTAAGTGAAACATTTGTTAAGTGAATTCTGCCCCATTTCTTGCCACAGTTGTTAAGTTAAAACACTGCAGTTGCTAAGTTAATAACACGGTTGTTAAATGAATCTGGCTTCCCCATTGACTTTGCTTGTCAGAAGGTTGTAGGAGCTGTTCACATGACCCCAAGGCACGGCAAACATCATAAATATGAGTCAGTTGCCAAGCATTTGATCATGTGTCAATAGTCGTGTGAAAATGGTCAGAAGTCACTTTTTTCAGTGCTGTTGTAACTTTGAACGGCCATTAAATAAACTGTTGTAAGTCAAGGACTACCTGTATTTCAAATTTCTTTCACGAAGCGTTGAAGGAAACTCTCCTGATTTTTTGATTCAAAGGTTCCTAACAGCTAAAAAAACAAGATGGTTTGAGGAAAATGGCTATTCCCCTCATTTCCCAGAGCTCTAAACCTGCCACAAACTATTCTCATGTAGTTGCCTTGTAAGGGGAAATTGTCTTGAGCACTTGTGGGCAATCCCAAGTCTTCTCATTTGGAGAATTATGAAAAGCCGTTCTACTCACCAGCTCCTCATTCTACTGCAGTCATCGGCTCCAGTTTTAGTCTTCTAAAAATACGTCTGCTTTAATGCGTTAAGTAAAGATTCCTCAGTGTTAGGGCCCAGGCCCAGGGTTCAGAATCTGAATCTAATTCTGAATAAGCTGTTTCAGCTGAAGCTGTAGAACAGGGGTGTCAAACTCAATTTCATTGAGGGCCGCATCAGCATTGTGGTTGCCCTCAGGGGGCTGGGTGGGCGTGGCCTACTGGGTGGGCGTGGCTAGAGTGCGTATGGCCTACTGGGTGGGCATGGCCAGCTCTACATCGTTCGCATCAATGGTGCCTATGGGGGCCCGGGCAGGAGTGGGACAGATCTGAGGGTCTCTGGCAGAAGGAGGGTCTCTAGGCCAGGGCCAAGGCAGTGGGGGCCGTTCCCTCATTGTTTCCAGGATGGCTTTGCGGGCCACATGAAACCACTTCGCGGGCCGGATCCGGCCCGGGCCTTGTGTTTGACATGTCTGCTGTAGAATGTCAGCCTCAGGAGACCCCAAGCCAAGTATCACAGGAGGCTAATCAAAAAAAAACTACCTGGGCAATTGGAGCAATCAGTTGAGAATGACATAAGGCCACCCAGCTCCTGCAACAGGGGAGTAGGAAAGGGAACACAGAGAGAGATGTTCTTTGAGGCTCCTCGCCAAGCAAGGGAGTAAATTTCTTAATTAGTTACAGCTGGCTGCAATTTGATTTAAGGAGGGCCCTGATCCATGATCCCTTGTTTCAAGCACCTGTCTGTTATCCAGCTCCTGTCTATAAAAGCCTGATCCTTGAATTAGCTGACAGCTATGATTGGCTCTTGGAACCCAGAACTAGATTTGGATGCTCCTGTTAAAAACTAACCATTCCAGCAAGTATCTGTCAGAGGCTTGGTTTTGATTTTCATTCCTAGATTACTGTTACCACTTTGGGGGTCAGTAAACTGTTAATTATCATAAGTGTGTGTGTCTGTATTTGAAACCAGGAAGAAGACATTTATGCAAAAATGGTCCTGAAGCATCTGTTTTAAATGCTTTGTGCAACTTTGCAACACACTAGTTATAACCTTTATTAACCTATATTTGTTATCTGAAAAAGTCAGAATTGCAGATACTCCTACACATATCAAAATTATTTAGTCCAGGAAGATTTTGCTTTTTTAATTGCTTTTTGCTTTAGAAAAAAAGCCTAAAATACTAGTCGATCATTAATTATTGAATAATACTGTGTTTGCAAAGTAAAATTTTAAATGTACTTTACTGCATTTTACATTTGTAGACTATAGTTTTCACAAATTAAATATTGTGATTTGATTTATGTCTTGTTTAGCTCAGAATAGTCTAAACCCTGAATGGGAGAGGAAAGTAACTGAATACTTCAAAGAGAAACTAAAAGAAAATAATGCAACTAACTGGGTAAGACTATGTTTAGTTATCAGAACTTAAACTGTTTGATGATGAGTTTCAGAATCTTTAGGCAACTTTGCTAACATGGCATTGAATGCATACAGTAGAGCTAAAAGGAATTATAAAATAAATTGAGTTTTTAGTTAAGGATATTAGTACAGAAATAAAACGGGACATTGTTATTGGCATTGGATATAGGATCTCTAAATGTATAGTCTTTAAATTTTTGATTCTGAGCAAATTTCCTGCACGTTCAATAGTATGTGATAGTATAATTTAATTAGTGTTTATTTAGTAATTTCCCTAACCTAAAGATGATGCATTTTTGACTACAGAATACATTGTCATATTTTTATGATAAAAAATGATATTTTAATTTGAATAAGGAAAAAGAATACCAAAGAGGCATGGAATACAGCACATTTTTAGTAATTCAGCCCTGATTTCAAGAGATGAACAAATTAAACTTAGGCATTCAGAAAATTGAATTTTGGCTCATTAGAAATTGTATGGTATGAATATAATCATTTATTCATTTTATTTCAGTAACTGACCAGCTGCTTGAAAAATATAGTTTTATTGACACATTTTATTTTTTGCCAAACATCTTACAGGTCCAAATCTAGGTGCAAAATATTTTTACAGTGGTGATATCATTGAATTGTGATTCTAACAAATTAAGCATAGAGTCAGATAAATGAATTTGGAATTGTTGCGTTCAAAAAAATGGAATGTATAGAGTGGATTTAGTCAATTAACTAAATCTGAAATATGCATGATTGAATTAAATCATATTTCAGTGATTACTAAGAAAATGTCTATAAAATCAGTGTAAATTCTATCAGCCTTTCTGTGTAGGTATTAGATCTTCAGACTTACATAAATTAAAATATAATTAAATTAATAACATTGAAAATAAAGATATACAATTCTGTTTGCCTCATGAAGCTGATAATTATTGAATTTTGTTTTACAGGTACCATCAATGAATGATGTCCCCCTACATTATCTGAAGCCAAATAGCTTAGTAAAATTTCGCTGTATGGTTCAAGATATGTTTGATCCTGAATTTTATATGAACATTTATGAAACAGTTGACACAGTTAGTAAATCACGTGTAAGTTAGTTTCTTCACTAGGGTTCTTATTTCCTATTTTCATTCCCAGCCATGTTGTTTCTTTCATGGTTCTTATTCCTCTTGATATAATTGTTGAAAATTGAGAATAATTTTATATAAATTGATGCTTACATTGAAAAAAAACAGTAGTATAAAATAGGAACAAAACAAATTCCAAAACCTCAAATTCTTATCAAACCAATTCCAGGACTACTGTATTTGTGCTGTGGCCTTACCCCCTTCGTGAGTCTGTCCTCCCTCCAAGTTAAGTTTGGTCTTGCCCAACAAAAGTTTGTCCATCACTGTGCTAGGTCCATCATTTCCCTTTTATTCCACGTGACAAAGGACTTGCTAGTACTTCTTTTGTAAGAGTATCACATGAAATAAAGGTAATCTTAAGGTTTTTCTATGTGTATTCTTAAGTGAAATACCAACAATCCGCATCTGATAATAGTTCCTTAGCAATTCTGCTCATATATATATTGTAGGGAACAGATGCTTTGCCTGTAACCAATAAAATATTATGAATCAACCCTTACCTTTTCCAGAACGAAACATTATAAAGAAAATATTGAGCTTGACGAGTAGAACCACTATGTTCATAGAAAAGTTAATTGTGAGGAAGTAACAGTAACTATTTAAAAAATCCCCCCAAATCTCCCCAAAATGAGCATGGTAAGAAATTGTATAGATTACAATTGTGATTTTATGTTTTTAACAGGTTATGCATTTTGGAAAATATAGAGATGTAGCAGAATGTGGGGTAAGTCCAGCTATAGAAATAATGGCAATGCAGTTAAGTTACTATAATATTTATCATTTTCTTTCTATTTTATCTTTCTATGGATATATTTTTGGAGAACTGGAAAAACGTGGCTTTTCAAAAAGACATTTGGAGATTATTATTTTTTTCATGCAAGCCCAAATGGTGGTGCATTGGAGTTTTTAGATACAATTGTATTAATTGATTTTTGCCTTAAAGCTTCCGTAATTAATACTATAAGCAATCAAGAAATGGAGACAGATACAAGTTTTGTAGTAATAAATCACACAGCATCAAAATATAGTTTGTTTTTTAATGAGTAGAATAGAATACAATAGAATGGAATGGAATGGAATGTACCTCCCAGAGCCTTCTCTAGTGCTTCTTTTTTAATTAATATAATTGAACATTCATTTGCACTGATATATCCTCACTTATTGAATCAGTGACAAAACTAGTCCTCCTAAATGTATTTTTGCAGAATATGTGCCTCTATTCTATTTTGAATGTACAAGGCAACAATGCCAGTGTCAGTGTTTTTTAAAAGTACTAGCCCTTCACACATTCTAATATTTTCACTTTTCACTCAAATGTATGTCTGGGTCTACACTTGAGAAGCTGCACAACATTAGTCTGTTTCCACAAAAATAATTTTATATTATATTTTTGCTTTCATAAGAAAAGTTCACCTTTATCAGAGTCATGAAGTAGACTTAAACTAAGGCAAACACAAATAAATTATTAAGGAGTATGAATGTGTATTTTTAGCATTGTCATTGTAAGATTTAACAATGCTTGGAACATTTGAGATTGGATAACAGATCTTAAGATGGAGGCAGCATACAAGTTATAGTAAATACATTTTATAATGTATTCCTGTGCAGAAGGTCTCTATGCCAATTATTGCCTTTTTGGGGGATGGTCTGTTTCTCCCCTTTCCAAACATACTGTGTATTTATTCTACTGTTGCTAGGAGTGTTCTGGGATCTCTTCCATATAGTTTTGTTGTAGAATTTGTTTTGGGGGGTCACACCTTGCAATTCATATGCTTATATCCCTTACATATAGATATTTGGTGCTGCAGTGATAACATTAAAACACTTGGAAAATGAATTGATTATTAGCATATATTAATAAATATTGTGTAGACTAGGATTTAATTTAAATTTGGCTCCATACATTTTCACTAGTGCTCCTACTTGAATACAATATTGCCAACAAGGAAATGTCATGCTTCAAATGATAAAGTTCAAACTAGCACTGTACTATTGTTGATATTAAAAAAACAAAATCAGCTTTCATTATTTTATATAAGTCAAAAAAAGTTGTTACTGGAACTTTTGATCCACAGAGATTAGAGTTCCTTCCCTATAATTCCTTAGAATAAATACCGATATTGCCTTCTAGCACACTAATTGTAAATTTATTTTAAGATTACTTCCCTTTAGAGAGAAAAAATCACATGTATTTCACTTTTATAACAACTTTACACTATTTTTTTATTTTTACAGTATGCTAATGAAGTATAATACTTCTTCTTCTAGCCTCATCAAGAAATAGATTTAAATCCTAAACAAATTGTGACTGCAGATAGACAGACTTTTTACTGTGTTCCAGTGCCAGGAGAATCAGCATGGGTAAAAGAAATATCCTTTCTAGCTTATAATATTGTGCATTCATATATAAAAACTATAAAAAAACTAGTGATAATAGTGCAAACCCTTTAATACTTAATAGAAAAGAATTGATTGGTTGATTGATTACATGCCATCAATTTGTATCAACTTGTAATGACCACTGAGATGGACTTCCTCTATTCCCATCCTGATCCTTCATGTCTTCCAGTAATGCAACCATTGCTGTTGTAATTAAATCCAGCCACCTTGCTTCTGGTTGGACTCTTCTCCAGATTTCCCACCATAAGAAGTCTTGGGGCAGCTAAGTATTTTCATCATAGATCCAAAATATAATCATTTCAGCATTGTTATCATCTCAAGTGAGAATTCTGGATTGACTTGTTCTATGATCCATTCATTTATTTTCCTGGTTATGGTATATTTCAGCAGCAAGCAGATTTCTATACTGCTTCTTCAATGTTTGCTTCCACAGAGTATTACAGAGAAGATCATTGCCTGCAGAACATTGATATTTGTAGATGTAGATAGATCAGAGTATGATCTTCAGAATTTATCTTTTGACTCCATCAACAATTGCTATAGATGCTGAACAAAATGGCTATTTGAAGAAGTCTGTTTGTCAATAAAAGTAACTTTTTAAAGAGCTTTTTTAAACTGTAGTAGAATCGGGTTTTTCTGAATCCTTGACAATAAAGAAAGCATATTTGGGGACAGGTTTTTATTTTTGTTTGGATCATGTATATATGTTGAGACAGAGAACATCTCTTCCAAGCTGATTGTGATAGCGAGATATTTCTATATCAAGTGATAAAGAATTGTAATAAGGAGGAAATGAGATAATTTATAGAGAAATAGCATGTATTAAGCAATTTAGCAACATTTTGATTACTTTTCTAATATGAAATTTTTATAGTGCAGCATCTCTAAGCTGCAATCAGTGTGGTACCTTGTTTATTGTATTTTTTTATACAGATTGCATTATTTTCTGCATTGCTTTTTGCTCCAGGTTAGATATTAAGATAGGCAGCCATACCCTGAATTAAGGGATTATAGGGTTGCCAAAAGGAAGTTAAATAAATAAATACGTATATACAATAACATCTACAGATGAATGACCTGCTATTGTAAGCCAAATCATGCTCCTTCCTTATTGCCATATAGTCTGCTAGTATTGGTGTAGTATTCTTTTTTAATTTCTTTACATTCATTCTTCAATATTTGTACAAAACTATTTAAAATTATATAAGATTATGAAACATTACACGATGTAGTTATATGCTAAACTTACAAAATGCTATTATCTTTTCATTCAGCTTGGGAAAGGATAGCATTGCCTTAATTTTAAATTAAATGTTTAATTAAATTTCCAGATAATTTTATTCATTCATTCTGTCCTTAACTTAAAACTTACGCTTATAATAGTGCAAGTCAAGCTCGAGTTTGTCCATCAACATCATACACACCAAGTCGCCATAAGAGGAGTTATGAGGATGATGAAGACATGGAGTTGCATCCATCAAAACAGAGAGAGCAACATATGGGTATCAGCTGAGATAATGTTGTCTTTCTCCTGAAAGTCACTTACTATTCTTAATTAATATTGTGGTGTATCCATTTGCACTGAAGTGATATATGCCTTGATGACTTAGAATATTTTTAGAATAGGATCTTATATATCATTATCTCATTTTTGGAAATAATTAGATGAGTTCAGTGATAGTTGCAAAAAGAGCAAGACTGTACCATTGGTCTGAAGTTCTTGATGTATTACCCATAGGTCAATTTGTAGCTACAGATATATGATTTACAGACCAGTATTTGCAAATAGTATACTCTTGAAAATGATTCTGGTTTATAGGAAGAGCAAACTCATGTAGAGATGATATATTGTTAGCCATGAAAATAAATAGGACAATATATAACTGAATGCTAGACGCAGCAAAAAAAATAATGAAGGTGGTTGCGAACTTGGTGATTATTTGGCTTGCAGTTATTGGGAAAAAAATTGCAAGCTAGATCAGAGGTGGGCCATTTGCAGAGTCCTCTATATTTTTGTAGTTCTAACATAATTTTAAAAACACTTCATATATAATGTCCACAAATAAGCACTTTAGTCCACTGATGCCGGATGTTGAGGTCAGGGAGAGAGAAAAAGTGTAAGAAACAAATAAAATAATGGCTTCCCTCTTCTTTGTTCCTAGTCATTTCCACTTCTTTTCCTACCCTTCATAGTATTCTGAAGAGAGTACTCATTTGCTTGGTTTGATCCGTATCCCTTTTGTAAATTAATACTTTTGGGGAATTACTATTCTGAAAGGAATCTAAGCTCAAGTTTTTGCAACTGCACTTTTGATTCAGCACGTTATACATTTATTTTTCAAAAAGCAATAAGTTTTAATCTCAAATTATGAGTTTTAAGGTAGTTGAAACTTGTTTGTTTTTTTAATTCTAGGAAATGTGCCTGATATCCAAGGGAGTGGAGAGCCAAAGCGATTAGAAACAGAAGCTTCTGCAAGACATCAGATGTTTTCCTTAAACTGTTCATCTCCGCTCGATCTGAACTTTCCACTCCCAGGAGAAAAGGGCCCTGCGTGTCTTGTGAAGGTAATGTCTTGAGCAGCACCTGAAACAGAATCACTTTGACATGTGTTAGAAGTGTGGAGATGTGTTGAAATTTACATTTAGAACTGGTACATGAACCAAAGCCGTGTACAATATACAGGTAGTCCTCGACTTACAACAGTTCATTCGTTCTAAGTTACAACGGCACTGAAAAAGGGGGCTAATGGCTGTTTTTCACACTTACAACCGTTGCAGCATCCCCATGGCCATGTGATCAAAGTTCGGACACTTGGCAACTGACTCATATTTATGATGGTGTCCCGGTGTCACCTTTTGCGACCTTCTGACAAGCAAAGTCAATGGGGAAGCTGGATTCACTTAACAGATTAATTTATTAACTGAATAGCTGCAGTGATTCACTTAATTGTGACAAGAAAGGTGATAAAATGGGGCAAAATAAACTTAACTGTTTCACACAGCAATGGAAATTCCGGGCTAAATTGTGGTCGGAAGTTGAAGACTACCTATATTAAATTATATATCACATTGCTTCAATCTTTATTGATGTAAAAATAGTCTGATAGTTGCACAAAGCCCGTCACTGAAGGGTATATTGAGCCACTGTATATTGTTAGGATTTGGAACGCAGCTACTTTTTTTATTGAAGCAGACAGTTTTGAGAGACAGTTATGATACAAACCTTCTCCCATAGTAGTAAACTATAATTTATTAGTATGTTCAAGTAGCTATTGCTTTTACAGTACTTCATATTGTCTTACTGCAATTTCTCCTCTTAAACATATTCTGTTTGTGGCAGATATATGAAAATGGGGACAGTTTCAAAGTCAATGATATTCTTGAGGTGTATGGGATTTTGTCTGTCGATCCTGTCCTGAACATGCTGAACAATGAAGAAAGGTAACATTTTAGTGATGATAAAATGCAAGTTTGCCATCATTGTGACTGAAGAAATTCACATATTTGGTCCACAAATAATAGGTAATTTGTAAAGTTTCTATAAAACATTAGCAGCAACATTTAATTTTCTTCTTTGTCAGTGTGTTTCAGAAAAACTGAAAAATAATACTTTTTTTCTTTCTTTTTTTGGAAGAATAATGCTAGCCAGTGCTTTTTTTTTTGTAAAAAAAAAAAAGTGCCGGAACTCACACACATCATACAACTTGCCTTCCCTTCCATCCAAAAAAGGTGCCGGAACTCCGTTCTGGGTGTTCTATGACAAAAAAAGCCCTGGTTGAATCTATAACTAAATTTTAGAGATCTAGATTTGTCCCAATTCTAAACAGTACTTATTTCATTGTACCATATAAAGAATAAAAAGGTGATGTCCGTTCTTTATATTCAGGAGCATTTTTAAAAGAGATAACTGATCAAAGTTTACTTTGATTGCTGCAAAAGTATGAAATAAATTCAAGAACCTTATTTATACTGTTTATCATACTGACATTTTATGTTTAAATAAAGTACCTTTTTCTTTGACAGGAAAAAAATCTTGCGAGCAATTTAGAGATTAAACGGGCCTAAATAGAGCAACTTTTATATTTTAGGGAGAATTCCTCCTCTCCGGTGGAGTCTATGGATTGTATGGATACTGTGGAGGAACAGAGAGTTCATAGTCCTCCAGCATCATTAGTTCCCAGAATCCATGTAATTCTGGCACAGAAACTTCAGCACATAAATCCATTGTTACCTGCTTGCCTTAATGAGGAAGAAAGCAAGAGCTGTAAGTATTTCAGCTATTTAGAGAAAGATTACCTTGTTACTATTGAATGCCTGTATTGCAGAGGTGTCAAACTGCCAGTTCACGGGGTGGATCCGTCATGCCAAAACCCCGCCCACCCCATTTGCCGGCAATGGAAAAAAAGTCACGATACGTCGTGACACGTCACGTGATGTTGCAAGTTTGACACCTCTGCTGTATTAGATTTTATTGTTTCCATTTATACACAAAAAGGTCAGTTTGGTCCTAGCATCCTTAATACTTAAGCGTAAAGGTACATTGCTAAATGTTGTATAAGCCATTTTTCTCCTCCTTTGAGTCAGGGAGGTCCATAAGAAAAAAATGATATGGCATAGACTTTTTATTTTCTCTTTCATGGCAAATATAAAGTGAATACCATATGTGAATACCGTTTAAGACTTTTATATTTCTGTTGTCTTTTTGTGAGAGTTTATATTTTAAATTTTGGATTTAGTGTCTAAACCTGTACATTTTAATAACGTCCTCACTAAAAGATTGTTGAAATATTTCACAAACACATTTCCCAAATCAGTATTTTTAAATTCATGCATACCATAAGTTTGTCACAGTGTATAACAGCCACTGACTTCTCTAATAATAGTAGATGAGTTGATGTATTTTGCAGTTTTACCTAATGAAGAGAGGCAGATGAAATGTACAGGCAGTATTAATGTATGTTTATAATGTGTCCGTAGCTAGATTGATATTATTATTGATCTCTATAATTTTAAATCTAAACAAACATTTGCTAATGTCCATACCATTTTATTAATGTTTTACTATAAAATTCTTAGCTAAAATGAACAGTTTATTTTCAAATACATTTATTTCAAATACATTATTCAAATATAATTTATTACAATAATCCAAATTGCTTTTAGAATTCAAGGAAAATGAATTGCAAATAGGATTGACAGCAACCTTTTTTGGTAAAAGATCCAGTTATCAACTGTCCCCAAAATGTGATCACATGATTGCCAAGGGGACAACCATCAAAATAGATTGTATGTAGCTTTGGGGAGATTCATTGTCACTTCGAATGGTCATTAAGCGACCAGTTGTAAGTTGAGAGCTATCTGCACAGTACGGGTAGTCTTACGAGCACAATGGAACCCCAATTTTTTTGTACCAGTTGTTGAATGAATCACTGCAGTTGTTAAATGAATCATATGGTTAACTGAATCTGGCTTACCCCATTGACTTTGTTGTATGCCAGCTGAGAATGTTACAAACAATGATCACATGGCCCCAGGGCAGTGGAACTGTCATAAATACATGCCAGTTGCCAATCACCTGAATTTTGATCATGTGACCATGGGTATTCTGCAGTGGTCATAACTGTGAAAACCAGTCATAACAATACTTTTTTCAGAGTTGTTGTAACTTTGAGCAGTCACTGAACAAATGATTGTAAGTTGAGGACTACCTGTATAGAAAAATTCATTTGTATTTTCTGATTCTTGCCTATGCTGTCTATTTTAGTTGTTTCTAGTTTTATGTCTGAACTATCACCTGTTAGAGCAGAGCTTCTTGGCTTCCTCACTCACGCCTTTTTGGGAGACAGCTTGGCTGCTGAATATGTTATATTACATCTCATTTCCACAGTGTAAGTAACAAATTTGTCTGTTTAACATTTCTTATCTCGCGGGAGAAGAGGTAAAAGGGAGAAAGTATTTAATTGAGACAAACATACACTATTATTCTGCAACCTAAAAATGAAAATTATTTTAATTTTCATACTGCAATTAAAGTAAATAATTTGTGTTTGTTTTTCCAATGTGTGGTAATGTTATGTCTACTAAGGTAAGTACATCTCCTTGACGTTCCTTAACAGTTTGCATCATTTTCTTATCCATAGAACTGCTACACTTATTCATTGAGCTGAAAGTAAAAAAAAAACAACACCTGTCTAGAAGGAATTAACATAACAATTGTTAATATAAAAATGTTAACTTCTTCTAGACAGCTTTCCTTTATCTTTAGTTTCCTGTTCATAGCCGTTCTAAATTGAAAGGAGGGGAAGAAAGAAAAAATAATCTCCTTTTTTTCAGCTCTTTTGGAGAACCAGCTCCCTGGTCTGCTCTGTTGTGATTCCCATATTTTCTAGCATGGCTTTTTCTTTCTAGTCATGATTCAGTCCTTCGCCATCAAATATACTTTGTGGATCCATCCTTCTTGCTGGGGTAATCCAGTGAATCTACGTTCTTCTGATAATCACTCTTTTAGTCTTCCTGCTCCTTTAATTCAATCCAGACAGAAACACAAAGGAAAGCGTCAGTGCTTTTCCTGGCAATTTTGCCCGTTATAAATCTTGTCCTAGAAAGCAACTGTGTGTTTATTTCTAATTAAACCAAAAACTTTCTAGATGTCGGCTGCCCATCTTGCCAAGGCAACTCTAGGTGATTTACAGTGATTCAATAAAAAAATATCACATAAAACATTAAAGCAATAAATAAACACCGTAAATTTAAAATTGACCAAGATGGAGAGGAAGGGAACAAAGTGCACATAGGGAGGACGTGTGGTCTGTCTAATCCAGACATGTCAAACACAAGGCCCGGGGGCCAGATCCGGCCCGCGAAGCCATCCTGGAAACAGTGAGGGAACGGCCCCCACTGCCTTGGCCCTGGCCCAGAGACCCTCCTCCTGCCAGAGACCCTCAGATCTGTCCCACTCCTACCCAGGCCCCCATACGCACCCTTGATGCGAATGATGTAGAGCTGGCCACGCCCACCCAGTAGGCCATACGCACTCTAGCCACACCCACCCAGGCCATACCCACCCGGCCCCCTAAGGGCAACCTCAATGCTGATGTGGCCCTCAATGAAATTGAGTTTGACACCCCTGGTCTAATCCATGGGTGCCCAATCTCTGTCTGGGCCACTTTGAGTGAAGGGGAATTGACGTGCATATAAAATATATAATGTAGTTAATGTATATAAATCAGATAATAATGTTAAAAGTTTACGATCTTACGGGGCCACATCACTAGTTATCCAAGGCTGCATGCAGGCCATGGGCCTCAGATTGGACATCTAATCCATTAACCACCTCCAAGATGCCACTCCCCCATTGAGGCCCTGGACCAGTTGGCAGAGCCTAATCTTCAAACCAGAAGACCAACAGGGTGGGTGCAGATCTTGCCTCTGGAAGCACCGTGTTCAAGAGTATGGGTGCCATGGTAGAAAAGGCTTTTCTGGACCCTGCCAGGCAAAATTCCTTGATTGACCAGGACTACAGCAAGCTTCTTCTGCCAATGCTGGTGGGACAGACTAATCTCATCCGACTCACATGGTTCCTCAGATAAACTGAACCCATGCCATGAAGGAATTTTATGGTCTTTAATTTTAAAGGCCTCTCAAAATTAAAAAATGACACTGAAAAATTATTAAATGGCATTTATACATTCATAAAAATAAGAATGTATTCAATCAAAACATGTAGAGTAGGCTTGTAAGGCCAAAAAAAAGAGGTGTGTTTTTTAATTTTTTCTTGGATCTTTATTTTTTTTAATGTAACGGCTGTTGGCATTTTAGTATCTATACAATACAAAATGGTAGTATTCTAAATCAACAATTCTTAAGATGTTAACACAAGTATCATGTTGGAAGTAAGAAGAATATTTGCCAGGAGAAGAGGCAAATGCAATAAACAGTTAAAGAGTTGAAATTCACAAATATCCATATATTTATTTTTGCAGCAACTCAAGTGAGATATGGTAATTTTCTTCAGCTGATGTGGATGATGATCTTCTGAATATGATCAAAGGCCAATAGACACTAGCATTGTATTTTAAGTATTAAGTGCATGAAATTCTGCACACACAAAAATTACAAGTTGTTACAAGAAGTTATTACAAGTTGTTACAAGAACTATCACTTCTGTGCACTGCATCAGTGCAGAAGCAAGCAATTTTATCCACATTGTATTTGCCTTAACAGACAACTGATGAGAGCATAGACAATTAAACAATTTAAAATAGCAGTTAATTCATTCCCCCATGGTCTTTTTGTGGTCTTTAAAAAAAATAATCAATTCAACACTTTAAATCATTTCAACATTCTCTGCTGCCTGAAATATCAATGGAAAGGAGCTCAAGATTTTAAAATAGTTTCCAGTATGGACATGAATATATTTCCAAAACTATATTCCTATTACAGTTTTAAGCTATCTTCAAATACTATATCTTTGTTGGTGCTTGTTCATAATTGTTCTAGTAATTTCACTGTATGTATGCTTTCAAAGTATCAATATTGCTCTTAACCTTACCTTTCTATCTTTTGTGTTATCTAGCTATGCAAGAAGAGATGTCCTTCCTCTGGGAAAATTTGCCCTGAATTTAAGTGGCTGTCCAAGAAACAGTGTCTTCACAGAGCATGTATACCGTATTATTCAGCAGCTTGTTCCTGCAGTAAGAATTACATTTATAAGCTGTGTACCTTAACTGCTCGTTCACGTCAGTACCTGTCACATTAAGTTGTAATGAATTTGTCTTTCAGCCTTTTGTTTATGTCATAATGCTATGTGTAAAATTGTTCACTCATAGCTTAATCAATTTGCCATACTTCTGATTGAGTCCTAAATGGACAATTCAAAATGGTGTGTATGTGTTTTTGTATGTGTGTGTGAGAGAGAAAGAGACAGAGAGAGAATAACTAGTATTCATTGTATACAGATAGTCCTTTGTAGGGTTGATAGTCCTCAACTTATGACCATTTGTTCAGTGAAAAAAGTTATGATGGTGCTGAATGTATAGTGATTACAAGCAGTCCTTGGAATCCTTCCCATCCTATCACCTTTGCAGTCACATGATTGTGATTTGGGTGCACTGCTGGCAACTGTCTTGCACTTAAAAGTACCCCACAGCCACGTAATAGCCATTTGTGACCTTTCCTATCAGCTTCCCCAGAAAGTCATTGGGAAGACAGCAGGATCTCAAGTCTCTGGAGTAAACCTTCTCCACCTACATATCCTCTCCCAGTCCTTGCACTGCACCAATCACTCACACATCCCCACATACCCTCCCCACGCCTCTCTTACCACTTATCCATTCTTATTTACCCTCCCCAAGCTTTACTGTTCCATCTCACAGAACTGCATTCTCATCACACCTCTCTGACCCCCTCCTCAACTCTCACTATATCTTTGCACACCCACACCATGCCTCTCTTGCACCTCCTCATGCCCTCCCCCATCTACTGGACTGTCTGGGATTTAATTAAATGGCAACCAAGACTGCAGGGATTGCCATTGCTTTGTAGTGCAGTCATATTTTACAGGCACATTGCATTGCAGTGGAAATTCTGATCCCACAATTGCTGTCATAAGCCTACCTGTTTGTCACCAATGCACGACTGCTTGCATTATTTATTTATTTATTTTATTTATTTAATTTATATACCGCCCTTCTCTCAAGAGACTCAGGGCGGTTAACAGGGCAATACGTAAAAGACAGATACAAAAGTTAAAATTATTAAAACATGATTAAACAATGCCCATAGTACAAATTTAAAATTAAAGTCATAATAACAAACCCGCCCCATCCCATCAGGCCAGGCCCGCTTCCTTAAAGAGATGGGTTTTAAGGTCGCGCCGGAAGGAGCGGAGGTCGGGCGCCATCCGGAGCTCTACCAGAAGATGGTTCCATAAGTCCGGTGCACCCACAGAGAACGCTCTCCCCCTGGGGGCCACCAGTCGGCATTCTTTGACCGGCGGCACCCTGAGGAGGCCCTCTCTGTGGGAGCGTACTGGGCGGAGGGAAGTTGACGCCGGCTGCAGGTGCTCCCCAAGGTATTCTGGACCCATGCCATGGAGGGCTTTGTAGGTCATTACCAACACCTTGAACCTCACCCGGAAGACAACTGGCAACCAATGCAGCTCGCGGAGCAAAGGTGTAACACGGGAGTATCGGGAGACCCCCGACACAACTCTCGCGGCTGCATTCTGTGCCAGCTGGAGCCTCCGAGTGGTCTTCAAGGGTAGCCCCATGTAGAGAGCGTTGCAGTAATCAAGACGAGAGGTCACGAGTGCATGAGTGACCGTGCGCAAGGCATCCCGGTCTAGATAGGGCCGCAACTGGCGCACCAGGCGAACCTGGGCGAACGCCCCCCTAGTTACAGCTACAATATGATCTTCTAAAGAGAGCTGTGAATCTAGGAGGACTCCCAAGTTGTGAGCCCTATCTACAGGAGGTAATGACTCACCCCCCATAATGAGGGGTGGGATATCCTGAATATCCCGGGATGCCGGTACGCACAGCCACTCCGTCTTGTCAGGGTTGAGACGAAGCCTGTTCCTCCCCATCCAGACCCGGACCGCCTCCAGGCACCGGGACATCACGTCGAGGGCATCACTGGGGTGGTTTGGGGTCGAAATGAAAAGTTGGGTATCATCAGCATACTGATGATACCCAACTCCAAAACCACGAATGATCTCACCCAGCGGTTTCATGTAGATGTTGAACAGAAGGGGCGAGAGGACCGACCCCTGAGGGACTCCACAAGCGAGAGGCCTCGCGGTCGACCTCTGCCCCCCCGTCAACACCGACTGCGAACGTCCCAGGAGATAGGAGGAGAACCACTGAAGAACCGTGCCTCCCAATCCCCTGAGACGCCGCAGCAAGATACCATGGTCGATGGTATCGAAAGCCGCTGAGAGGTCTAATAGGACTAGAACAGAGGAGTATCCTCTGTCCCGAGCCCTCCAGAGATCATTCACCAGCGCGACCAATGCCGTCTCCGTGCTGTACCCAGGCCTGAAGCCCGATTGGTACGGGTCTAGATAATCCGCTTCATCCAGGACCAGAGGGAGCTGATGCGCCACCACACTCTCAACAACCTTCGCAAGGAAGCGAAGGTTGGAGACCGGACGAAAGTTATTCAAAACAGCCGGATCCAAGGTAGGCTTCTTGAGGAGAGGTCTCACCACCGCCTCCTTCAAGGCGGCGGGAAAACTGCCCTCACTCAAAGAAGCAGCTATAACCGCCTGGAACCAGCTTCGTGTCCCCTCCCGGGCTGCATAAACCAGCCAGGAAGGGCACGGGTCCAATAAACATGTGGTGGAGCTCAGCCTCCCCATGATCCTGTCCACTTCCTCCGGAGTCACAGGATCGAACTCCTCCCAGATGACATCGACAAGATCACTCGTGTCCTGATCGTCCGATACTGCCCAGTCGGAGTCCAAACCGGTCCGAATCCGAGCGATTTTGTCCGACAGATGTTGACTAAATTCCTCGGCACGCCCCTGCAAGGGATCCTCACTGACCTCCTGGTTGAGGAGGGAGCGGGTCACCCTAAACAGGGCGGCCGGGCGATTATCTGCGGACGCGATGAGGGCAGCGAAATAGTTAGATCTCGCTACCCTCATCGCAGCGAGATAAGACCTAATATGGGTTCTTAGTCGCAATCGGTCGGATTCAGATCGGGTGGACCTCCAGACGCTCTCTAGGCCCCGTCTCCGACACTTCATCTCCCGGAGCTCCGCGGAAAACCATGGAGCCCATTGGGATCTGCGCCGGGTCAGGGGCCGCAAGGGTACAACTCGGTCAAGTGCCTCCGTGGCCGTCCTTTCCCAGGCCTCCACTAAGGCATCCGCCGAGCTGTGAGCAAGGGAGGCAGGTGGGGCCCCCAGTGCTGCCTGAAACCTCTCAGGGTCCATTAAGCGCCTGGGGCGGAACCATCTAGTTGGCTCAACAACCCCACGGTGGGGGGTGGCAAAACGGAAGACCAGCCGCAGGAGATGATGATCGGTCCATGACAGGGTCATAACAATTGGGGAGCCCCCACCAAGATCATCTAACCACCGACCAGATAAGAAAACCAAGTCAAGGGTGTGGCCTCCCTCATGGGTTGGTCCATGAATTACCTGCGTCAGGTCCATGGCCGTCATGGAAGCCATGAACTCCCGAGCTAACTCAGATACTCCTCCCAGGGATGGTAGATTGAAGTCTCCCAAAACCATTAGTTTAGGAAACTCAATCACCAGCCCTGAGAGGATATCGAGAAGCTCAGGCAGGGCTGCTGCTACGCGACTAGGCGAAAGGTACGCGAGCAGCAAGCCCAACTGCGCCCTAGGACCAAACCTCAATAAGAGAGATTCACACCCGACTATCTGAGGAACGGTGGCCTCCTGCGGACATAAGGTCTCCCTCATAACTACAGCCACTCCCCCACCCCTACCCTGAGTCCGAGGCCGGTGTAGCACCCGGAAGCCTGGTGGGCAGAGATCCACCAGGGGGATACCACCCTCTGGGCCCAACCAGGTTTCCGTAATGCAAGCCAGGTCCGCTTGCTCACCCTCGACTAAATCCCGGACGAGGGGAGCCTTATTAGCAACGGACCTGGCATTTAGGTACACCAGTCGGAGCTCAGGTGGCTGCACATCCCCGCTCCCAGAGCCTTGGGTCAAAGGCAGAGGGTCGGAGCGCCTCACCGCTTGGAGATAGCGGAGAGGCCCTCCCGGAGGTCGATACAGCCCTCTGATCTTACACCTGCAGCCATTCCCTATCGTCGTGGGAATTGGCATTCCCACGACCCGCTCCAGAGCTCCAGAGATGACCGACCCCGGCTCCCTCTCAACGCGATCTCTACTAGGCCTGGTCTGAACAGCAGTTGGCAGAGTGCCCCCTCTCTCCAACCAACCACAACCCTCCCCCCTCCCTAACCCTACAAAAAATTTAGCTAAAAAAGTAATCAGGGGCCTCTTGTTAAATTTATATCTTAGGCCCCTGTTTCTGCCCGGCCATCTCTCAGGGTCCCAACAGTCGGACCCGTCATCAAGAGGTAAATTAAAAGGTAAGGCGGGTCGCTCCCAGGATGGGGGGGCACCTCTGAGAGCGAGTAAAACCGTGCTGGAGTATCTCAAAGCCATGGTAAAATTGGGTAATACAGCAAAAACAGACCCAGATCGAATAAATAAAAAGGGGAGGATCTTAAAAATGGAAGGGGAATATCCAGACTGCAAACCCAGCTCTTCTGCCACTAGAGCAGGGTAACCCCGGGACAATCCCCGTTCTCTCACAACGGTCAGAACCGGGGAGCAGCCTGAGATATACAGCCGGGGAGAGAGATACCGCCTAGAGCTCTCACCTCTAGGACGGAAAAGATGGAGCTCTTAACTCTTAACCACTCTCTCACAGTGGTTATACACCCGGCACCTTCCACAGCCCAGGGGGAAAGGAAAGGAGAGGACAATAGGCGAAACCAGTCAGCGAGATGGATTAGGGTAAAAACCCATAAAGTCACGGAGTGGGGCTCAAGGATATGGTCCAGTGAACTATAATAGTCCATGCCTCCAGATGTCCAGGCATAATAGTCCATGCCTCCAGATGTCCAGGCATAAAAGTCCATACTCCACCCAGCCATAGTCACTGTACCAAGACGGTCGCGGCACTCCAACCCCCTCACCGCCAACCGTCTCAGACGCCAACCAGGGCCGTCTCCACCACTCCAGCTTAAAACGCTGACGCTGTTCCAAACCGTAGTTCATAATGGGAGTTGTTACTCAACCAACATCCGGCTCCTGAGCAACTGGAGACAGCTGGTCGGCACCGCAGAGCACAGTCAGCTGGTCGGCACCAAGAAATTCAACACGGGGCTCAGTCAGATCTTCCGGACCCACACGGCTCTCCCAAACCTCCTCCGAGCAGCCGGGGCCCTCCAAAAAGCCGACAAACACTTCAACATTTCCACGCCAGCGCTGCTCCAAGCCGCGATTCGTAGTTAATCAATCAACACGCGGCTCCCCCAAGCAGCTGAAGGGCGCTCCGGGACACCACCAAGCTCTAAAAAGATGTCCCAGGCTCCACAGGCTTCGAGAATGCCTCCCGGATCCGTAGTCAGCTGGTCGGCGCCGCTTAGAGTAGAGCTCCGCAGAATATCTGGTCTCCCAGGCACTCCAGCAGCCTCCATTCAAGTTCGCAAGTCCGCAAGCCTTCCGACAAACAGCTGGTCCGACAAACAGCTGATCAGGCACTCCCAGGCACTCCAGCAGCCTCCATTCAAGTTCGCAAGTAGCTGGTCCGACGAACAGCTGATCATGCAGCACAAAGCGCTGCTCAGCTCCTCCATATCCTCTGAGGCCTCTAAAACTCTTCCGGGCTCAGATGGGAAAAAAAAACAAAAACCAAACCACGGAGAGTTCAGGGCTCACGGGGCCAAAAAACAACAGTATAAAGGCTCACCTCGTCCTCATCCCCCCTCCAAATCCTTCACAGAAAAGAATATTCCTGTGAGGCTCCCATGACATATCCAGAATGATGGATCTGTACCCAACAAGATAATTTATTTCTAATTCCTCTATCACTCAAGGGAATATAGATGCCATAATTTTAATGATACAGTTTCTGCCCTTGCTTATTTGCTAGTATGTTTAATGACAAGAGGGGAAAAGTGTAATTAAACATTCTTTCTGTGTGTGTGTGTGTGTGTGTGTGTGTGTGTGTTGCTACGAATCCCAGGCATTGAAATTAAGACAGAAATCCAAACACTGGAACAAGGTAAAAGCCCTCAGGAGTTGGGAAGAGGAACGGCACAGACAACGTGAATACTCACAGAGTATAACGTTGAGCCAGGTTCAAGATTGTACGGCTATACAGCAATCCCACATTACAAAAAGCAGGAAGGGGGAGGAGCAATCCCCAAGAGCTTCTGGCATGAGGACATGTGCAATTACAAGGGCATCAATCGTGATTGGAAGAACAAACAGCAATCCCCCATTGACAGCGAGCATCCAGATGCAACCGCATTGCATTAAAACGAGTGCGAAGCAGTCCGAGAGAATACAGCTAATAGAAACAAACAGACCATGAGTGGAGCGCAAAAGCGCCAATGATATAAATGTGGTTTTCACCCCTCCAGCAATTCCATCCTGACGACGTTGGCAATTGGCCAACGAAAGCTCGATTTTATTAAAACTATCCCAGTGTTTGGATATCTGTATATATAAAATAAATTTAAAAACTGGAATCCCGGGTGTAGACGTTTGAAGTTAGTAAAAATAAAAACGATGAACTCCGAGATATAAGAGAAAATTCTTCTTTATTGCTGAGCTTTCGTTAACAAGCTGTTGACATCATCAGAGCAAGGGCTGAATGATTTATTTACATATATATATATATTCAAGCAATGTCGTGTAGTTAAGGGAAATGTCATATATGTTTGATGCTTTCAAGGATAATGGAATATTTTTAAGATTCTTGTCTTTTGAAGCCAATTTGCATACATTTTATTACACTTCTGATTTTCGAAAATACCTAAGTGTTTCGAAAGAGTTTATTTCTTGTGGAAGAATCAGATGTCTTTAGTTGGAATATCTGCAATTACATGATTCCTTGATTTTTATTAAAACGTTAACCTCTTATGTCATTTTTAGTGAAATGTAGTAGCTTAATTCTTCATTTGGTACATGTTCCATATGACAGTTCATTATAGCCATATTTTTTTTTGGCAGTCATATCGCCTACAGATGACCATAGAGAATATGAACAGCTTAACATTTAACCCACACAAGGACTACACAGCTAATCGTTTAGTCAGTGGAATACTACAGCTGGCCAACAGTACCTCTTTTGTCATAGATGAAACCCTGTTGCAGCAAGGACAGCTTGACACAAAAGGTTAGTATTCATGGATAACAGTTTCAGTTCAAATATCTTGCGTAAATAAATGTTAAAAAAACATGGTTGAAGCAAAAAGAGAGTTGCCTCCCTGATTCTGCTTATTTTACATTATATAAGCATATACGTGCTTGTCATCTGAGACTGTCAGTTATAAATGTTAAATAAAATTGTAAATGCATTATATAAAATAAATCACTTTCTGCTTACCTGTAATTAAAAACTGAGAAAACCAAAAAAGCCACAGGAGCAAAACAATATATACAGTGTAAGTATTTGAAGCAACTAAGTGCAGCAAGAAATAAGATTAGATGGAGGTCTTGTATGCTTACGTAGTTACTATTATGGGTATTGTGTGAGTTTAGGGAAAAGAAATTGATCTAATTGGAAATAAACTAATCCCAATTTAATACACAGATAAAATTTCCTTCATCTTTGCAGATTTAACACCAATTTCATCTTCTGAAATCCAGTTATCTTACAACCACAGAAAAGCAGAACCTTCACAGGAATAATACTGTAGGCATATAAAACCTATCTTGCTTTTTAGCTCAATTACCCACAAGACGTTACTCTTTTTTTATCTAAAAAAGTGGTATCTTCATCCATCTATAGGTGCAGGATGATTAGCTGCTTCCTAGTTTCTCCTGCTATCAACAGAGACCTAAACCTTTCTTAGGCTGTTTTTCTGCTTTTCCACTTGTGTCTTAATGCTGATGATTCACTATGCTTATAATTCACAACAGTGCAGAACATCAAATCAATGAAAGTCATCATAATCAACCACAAGAGAAAATCCAACATCTGAAAACCAAGATAGAGACTACCCAAAGAATGTTGAAATAAAACAGTTTGATTCATCAAATTTTAATAAAGCAGTTACTTCTTGGTACATTTTAAAAGGTGGGGCCTTCTGCAGAGAAGACCTTCTAACTTCAGTTTCTGGATCATCTTCAAAGGCAGCCTCATGAAATGTGTGTAGGAATTATGCAACTGGGTGGTGTTCACGGCATGAGTCACTGGTCAGTCAGGACATTCTGATCCCTATTCATGCTCATAAGAATTAAAAGGTCTATATTTAAACAGCTTTTATCTCTTTTTTATATTTTTTGAATATTTCCATTTAAATGGAATGTTGGACAGAAGTTATGTAAATAGTCTTGGAACACTGTATGCCCATCTCTCTCTGTCACTCGCCAGAATTAATGAAAACAGGGAAGAGCAAGATAAAACTTGGTGTAGGAAAGAAAACTGGCAAAAATTCAACAGTGGACTACATTATATCATGGCAGAGGAAAATATTCCAGAAGAAAAATCCCTAATACATCTCTGTGGCCCCTTCATGGATTACTGCCTTGTCGTGGCGAAGGGGCTTGCGTAATTCAATGAAGCTATGAGCTATGCCGTGCAGGGCCACCCAAGACGGACAGGTCATAGCCGAGAGTTCTGACAAAACGTGATCCACTGGAGAAGGAAATGGCAACCCACTCCAGTATCTTTGCCATGAAAACCCTATGGACAGTACCGAAAGGCAAAACGATATGATGCTGGAAGATGAGCCCCTCAGGTCGGAAGGTGTCCAATATGCTACTGGGGAAGAGCAGAGGGCTAGTACTAGTAGCGCCAGAAAGAATGAAGCGACTGGGCCAAAGCCGAAAGGACGCTCAGCTGTGGATGTGTCTGGTGGTGAAAGGAAAGTCCGATGCTGTAAAGATTTTTTCTCCATAGGAACCTGGAATGTAAGATCCATGAATCAAGGAAAGCTGGACGTGGTGAAACAAGAGATGACAAGACTGAACATCGACATCTTAGGTATCAGCGAACTAAAATGGACAGGAATGGGTGAATTTAATTCAGATGACCATCAGGTATACTACTGCGGACAAGAATCCCTCAGAAGAAATGGAGTAGCCTTCATAGTCAATAAAAGAGTAGGAAAAGCAATACTAGGATACAATCCTCAAAATGACAGAATGATCTCAGTTCGAATCCAAGGCAAACCATTCAATATCACAGTAGTCCAAGTCTATGCCCCAACCACCAGTGCTGAAGAGGATGAAATTGACCGGTTCTATGAAGCCCTACAGCACCTTATAGAACTAACACCCAAAAATGATGTCCTTATCATCATGGGGGATTGGAATGCTAAAGTAGGAAGCCAAAAGATAAGCGGAATAACAGGCAAGTTTGGCCTTGGAGTACAAAATGAAGCAGGGCACAGGCTGATAGAATTTTGTCAAGAGAATACGATGGTCATAGCAAACACTCTTTTCCAACAACCCAAGAGACGGCTCTACACATGGACATCACCAGACGGTCAACACAGAAATCAGATTGACTATATGCTCTGCAGCCAAAGATGGAGAAGCTCCATACAGTCAGTAAAAACAAGACCAGGAGCTGACTGTAGCTCAGACCATGAGCTTCTCCTTGCAAAGTTTAGGCTTAAACTGAAGAAAGTAGGGAAAAGCACTAGGCCACTCAGGTATGAATTAAATCATATCCCTGTTGAATATACAGTAGAGGTGACAAATAGATTTAAGGAATTAGATCTGATAGACAGAGTGCCTGAAGAACTATGGACAGAGGTTCGCGACATTGTACAACAGGTAGCAACCAAAACCATCCCAAAGAAAAAGAAATGCAAGAAAGCAAAATGGCTGTCTGAGGAATCTTTGCAAATAGCTGAGGAAAGGAGGGAAGCGAAAGGCAAGGGAGAAAAACATAGATATGCCCAATTGAATGCAGAATTCCAGAGAATAGCTAGAAGAGATAAGAATGCCTTCTTAAATGAACAGTGCAAAGAAATAGAAGAAAACAATAGAATAGGGAGGACCAGAGATCTTTTCAAGAAAATTGGAGAGATGAAGGGAACGTTTAATGCAAAAATGGGCATGATAAAGGACCAAAATGGCAGGGACCTAACAGAGGCAGAAGAGATTAAGAAGAGGTGGCAAAATTACACAGAAGAACTATACAAGAATGAGCTTAACGTCCCAGATAATCACAATGAGGTGGTCACTGACCTCGAGCCAGACATCCTAGAATGTGAAGTGAAGTGGGCCTTAGAAAAGCTGAGCAACAACAAAGCTAGTGGAGGTGACAGTATTCCAGCTGAGCTGTTCAAAATCTTAAAAGACAGTGCAGTAAAAGTGCTACACTCAATCTGCCAGCAAATTTGGAAAACTCAACAGTGGCCACAGGATTGGAAAAGATCAGTTTACATCCCAATTCCAAAGAAGGGCAGTGCCAAAGAATGTTCAAACTATCGCACCATTGCACTCATTTCTCATGCTAGTAAAAGTCATGCTTAAAATCCTACAAGCTAGACTTCAGCAGTATGTGGATCGAGAACTACCAGAAGTACAGGCAGGATTTCGAAGAGGCAGAGGAACTAGAGATCAAATTGCCAACATACGCTGGATCATGGAGAAAGCTGGGGAGTTCCAGAAAAACATCTACTTCTGCTTCATTGACTATGCTAAAGCCTGTGATTGTGTGGATCATAACAAACTGTGGCAAGTTCTTAAAGAGATGGGAGTACCAGACCATCTTATTTGTCTCTTGAAAAACTTATATGCGGGTCAAGAAGCAACAGTGAGAACTGGACATGGAACCACTGATTGGTTCAAAATTGGGAAAGGAGTCCGGCAAGGCTGTATACTTTCGCCCTGCCTATTTAACTTATATGCAGAGCACATCATGAGAAAGGCAGGGCTAGATGATTCAAAAGTTGGAATTAAGATTGCCGGAAGAAATATCAACAACCTAAGATACGCAGATGATACCACTCTAATGGCAGAAAGTGAAGAAGAACTAAAGAGCCTCTTGTTGCGGGTGAAGCAGGAGAGTGCAAAACTTGGGTTGAAACTTAACATTAAGAAAACCAAGATCATGGCATCTGGCCCTCTCAATTCCTGGCAAATAGATGGGGAAGAAATGGAGGTAGTGACAGATTTTATTTTCCTGGGCTCCAAGATCACTGCAGATGGGGACTGTAGCCAAGAAATTAAAAGACGCTTGCTCCTCGGAAGGAAAGCCATGGCAAATCTAGACAGCACACTAAAAAGCAGAGACATCACCCTGTCAACAAAAGTGCGTATAGTCAAGGCTATGGTCTTCCCAGTTGCAATGTATGGCAGTGAAAGTTGGACCATAAGAAAGGCTGAGCGCCAAAGAATTGAGGCCTTTGAAATATGGTGCTAGAGAAGACTCCTGCGAGTCCCTTGGACTGCAAGGCGTTCAAACCGGTCAGTCCTAGAGGAGATCAATCCTGACTGCTCTTTAGAAGGCCAGATCCTGAAGCTAAAACTCAAATACTTTGGCCACCTAATGAGAAGGAAGGACTCACTGGAGAAGAGCCTAATGCTGGGAAAGATTGAGGGCAATAGAAGAAGGGGACGACAGAGAATGAGGTGGCTGGATGGAGTCACTGAAGCAGTAGGCGTGAGCTTAAATGGACTCCAGAAGATGGTAGAGGACAGGAAGGCCTGGAGGAATGTTGTCCATAGGGTCGCGATGGGTCGGACACGACTTCGCAGCTAACAACAACAACAACACATCTCTGTGGATAGACAGTTGGGTAGCTGTTAGGAATATTGGCAACTGTTCCATTCTAAGCTTTCTCTCCTAGTCACATCCTCCCAGACCTGACTGCATAGAATTTCCCTTATTTTTCCCACTGGGCTATAGCTGACTCAGGAATTCTGGGAGTTGAAGTCCATGAGTCATAAAAGCCGAGGTTGCCTACCCCTGTACTATACTAAAGGTAATAGGAAAAGATCCAGAAACTGCTTTTGGCATGCTTTCCATAGCTTATTAATTATTAACTTACATTCTGGCAAGCATACAGAGACGTTCTTGAAACAATTTGTTAAATACAGTGAACCAAAACAAAAATACACCGAATGGTATATTCTTTTCTTATTCTTATTTTTTTAGGATAAGAAAATAATAAGAAAAAATCTTCCCTTTGTTAGACGAAAAGGACTATTAAAGGAACATACGATGTATTTTAAAGTCTAATATTCAGTCTTTAGCAAGTAAGGCATTACAAGTGTGAACAGTTACGCACATCTTGCTAACTTTTCTCTGCAATACAGCTCTCAGCTATTGAATCTATTTTAGATAGTTGGGGAAAAAATTATTTTAAGAAAAACTAAAGTTATTTCTCACTCATTAAAAGCCATGTTTAATGTTTTGGTTTGATTTTACTGTCTTTGATAGATAAAAATACTAAATATAACCTTAGAGAGAAATTACCGTAATGGTTTAACAACACATGGCGTTCTTCCGGTCTTATCCAACCAAATATTTTATTATAGTCACAAGCTAGCATAAGATGAATGGGATACAAGCAATTTTTAAAAAGTTAAAAGATATAAAAACAAAAGTTGCACAAAGTACATAAGTACTTTAAATAAATGCAGAGGAGGCATAAAAGTTAATATATAGCTAATTAAATCTATCACAGCCCAAAAGACTCTTAACTAACAAATTAAACAATAAAGCTGGTTTGTGGCACAGGTCATCATCTGACAGATTTAAATACTGCTGCCAGAACCTGGCAATATATTTTGTAAAAGGATTAGTGTCTGTCAGCAGCTGGGAATTCTAGAACTGTCTTGTGTGGCCTGGGTAATGATGTGGTAAAGGTAGTGCAGAAGATATTGATATGACACATGGAGTGGTGTTAATAGAGCCCCCAGGCCTCCTTCCACTCTTCTGTGTTTTACACCTGGTTCTGCCCCTAATTAAGAATGCAAAAAATCCATTTAATATCAGTTTGTCAGCAGTCCAGGTTTCCTGAGTCAATACATAGTTATGGTGGGAAAGGAAGTGAAACAGGATTTCAGAAAACCATCCAGCCACGTTCCCAGTTAGAAGAATAATCTTATGTTGGTCACTTTGATGTCAAATTACTCTGGAAGCAAGTTAAGAAAAACAAACATCAATTTACTAAGGTTTCTGCAAAGATATTCTCCTCTTTAAATTATATTTAACCCAGGTTGCTGTTTCCCTTTCAGACCAGCAACCCTAGATCTAACAATAAGGTTTACTTTTTAGGGGGAGGGAAGCCCTTTTTAATTTTTTAACTTCTAAAACATCATATTAAGAGTATTGCATTGTAATGTTCATTGTATTTATTGTAATAATTTATAATTTCCTCTTTGATTAATATTACAGTTGCGTACTTGATTGTGCAAGCAAAAAATGCATTTTTGCAGAATTTTTCCTAGTTCCCAATGATAATTTGCTCATCTTCCTAACGCCTAAAGGAATTTTACCTAGGAACTAGGTTTACATATAAATTCATAGGGCAGAATGATTGAAGACTAACAATTAAAATGCTATATTTTATTTTATATCTGAATTTTTTTATATAGACCATCTTTTTTTTTCTTTTTTCACTGTTGTATTTTTTAGGTGTTCACAATGTGAAAGCACTGGGCCATTTGATAACTTGGCAGAAGGTGGATTATGACTTCAGTTACCATCAGATGGAATTCCCGTGCAACATTAATGTCCTTATCACTTCAGAGGGCAGATCGCTCCTACCGGTATAGCAAAGCTTCCCTGACCTTCCTACTTCGTAATTTCTTAAAGAAGAATGAAAGGATACAAAGATAACCGTGCTGTACATCAGTGGTTCATACTAGATACTGTACTTGAGCAATACATTGCTCTTCTATGAAACTTTGGCATTGTAAACTTTGGAAGGAACAAAAATAATCTAAACAACATTCATATATAGATCAATTAACATTAAAGTGTATGACTTTGGATATTATTTTTAAAATCCTCAATCATTAGGATACTATTGCATTAGGGACGCGGTGGCTCAGTGGGTTAGGACGCTGAGCTTGTCGATCAGAAGGTCAGCAGTTTGGCGGGTCGAATTCTGAGTGCCGCGTAGCAGAGTGAGCGCCTGTTACTCGTCCCAGCTTCTGCCAACCTAGCAGTTCGAAAGCATGTAAAAATGCAAGTAGAAAAATAGGGACCACTCCGGTGGGAAGGTAACAGCGTTCCATGCGCCAAAGGCGTCTAGTCATGCCGGCCACATGACCACAGAGACGTCCTCTTCGGCTTTGAAACGGAGATGAGCACCGGCCCCTAGAGTCGGAAACGACTAGCACGCATGTGCGGGGGAACCTTTACCTTTACCTTAAACCGATTGGATTAAAAAGACTTTTGAATTCTTTTCTAATTTCTCAGACACAACTCTACCTAGCATGAGGACAATTTCAGAGACAATATGAAAAAAAAACCCTTAATAGTTTTGGTGTTTAGTCACAGTGAAATTGCTACTTTCTTAGTATTACTAACTGAAGTGTGAAATAATGATTTAAACTTTATTTCCACAGTCAGATTGCCAAATTCATCTGCAGCCGGAGCTCATTCCCCCTAATATGGAGGAGCACATGAACAGCCTTCTCACAGCTGTGCTGCCATCAATCCTCAACAAGTTCCGCATCTATCTAAGCTTGTTGAGACTGCTGGATTATAGCATATCAGATGAAGTCACAAAGGTATAGAAATCATCATTTCCTGGTTAAGTGTTCAGATTGGGACAAATAATTCTTTTAGGATTAGGATGATGGCCTAGTGTAGGAACAAAACTGCTAGGAGGAAGAAGCTTGTTTTGAATTTCTGTTACTCTATGGTAGAACATTAAAACGCTAGCTTTGCTCCATTGGAACATGGAACACTTGAAATGTTTAAAAACTGCCAATTTTGGATAGAAAAGGCACACCATCTGAAAAACTAGTTCTTGTCATTGACAATGATTTTTTTTTTAAAAAAAATGAACTTAGCATTTTTAATCATCATCAAGCAAGCGTTCCTCATATGGTCCTTGCGTTGTAATGGAAATTTATTGTATGGTTCTTCCCTGACCATTGTGAAATCACAGCTGGATCTTGACCCTATATAAATTAGTAAACTCTGCCTCTTTTAATGGAAATATGTGGGATATGAAAATATTTTATGACTGAAGAGTGTATGTTCATATGGTAGAAAATTGCTTTACTATGGCACTGTCACATCAAAACCACTGCATTTGAAGGGAGAAAATTAGGCAAATCTAAGTTAAGTGATAATGCTTTTAATCAATCTCTTCAACAGGCAGTAGAAGATGATTTTGTAGAAATGCGTAAAAACGATCCTGAGAGTATAACAGCAGATGATCTTCACAGAACTCTGCTGGTAGCAAGGTAAGGGCACAAATGTTAAGTAGTTTGCTGAATTATCACTTACTAAAGCGATCACAGACTTGGACTCAGCACTTTAGCACATGCATTTTTCCACCTGGAACTTCATTAATTTACTTTTCTTTCATTTATTTTTAAGTAATCACTCCTTTTCTTTCCTAATTTTGAATTGCAGAGTTTCTTGTTTAGCACAGAGTTGAACTCTAACCTAATACTGAGCAAGCCATTTCCAATATATTCACGTTATTTTATATATTTCTTGACATATCGAACTCCCATGTATCATATTCTGCAAAAGCGTGTGATCTTATACACAGCCATTTTCACTTCTTTTGACAAGCATTCATTCCTTTAAAACCAGCATTTGCAAATTTTAAAATTTCTGCATCCACATTTTAGTTTTGAATGAACATGCCAAGGTACCTTAAATCATCTAATTTTTTTTGATCATTCACTCCATTTTTCTGTCCGACATCTTGGCCTTCAGTACATTAAGATCAATTATTTTTGATACATCATGTCATCTAATATTCAATGTATTAGCTGAAAAAGAAATAACATCCATGTTCCCAACTAACAACTCTGTTTTCATTTCCTTGTACATTTTCCCATGAATATATTAAATAATCAAGGAAGGTCACATGGAAAGGTCTGGAAAATGGGAACTCATCTTTTCCATTAATTTTTGTAGTCAAGCAAAAAGACAAAAAAAGCCCTTTGTTTTATCCTATTTGATTTTGTTTGGATGGGGGTGGAGGTGGCTTTTTTCCCCCTGAAACTGATGTAGAGATTTTTTTAGAAAGAGCAAAACTCCCTTCTTTTCCTCTTCAGTAAGCTATAAAAACTTTCTGGAGATAATACAATCTTCTGTCCCTTTTCTGCTTCCCTGCTCCTGGTAAAACAATGACATGTGTTTATGCTGATATGACAGCTCAAGCTTTGATTTTCAATGGAAGAAAAGGCATAATAATGTACAAGTAGAAGTAAGGGCTTATGGACCAAGTGATGGGACCAACATAGACAATGGTTCCAGCCGTACAACCACAGTGTGGATGAAATAGTTAATAGGACAATTTGTCCCAGTTATTATCTGGATCGGTCAGGTTTTGCATGTAGAAGCATCATCCCAAATTCAGAAACCAAGCTGTCTTTGGCTAATGAAAATGCATCCCAGGAATCATGAAAATAAAACAGACTAGAACAGCAGAAAGAAGGTAGAAAGACAAATAATCCTCCTCCAACAAGACTTTGATTTTTTTGAACGTGAGAGATAACATTAAAGAATGATTGCACAGAAAAATCTATAGAAGGTTTGGAAAGGATGTGGGGTTTTTTTATTCCAACTGTTGTTTTTACAAATAACTCAAAATAGTGAACACATCCAATGCACTTTCCTCCTCTTATTTTCCCAAAACAATCCTGTGTGGTGGGTTGGATTGAGAGTGAGTAACTGGCCCAAGTTTACCCAGCAGGCTTTTATGGCTAACACCATGAATTTTTCTCATCCATGCCACAGGAAGAGTGAGAGAAAAGACATTCCTTTCCTCATCCTCCAGTTGTTTCCTGGAAATCAGCCTGGAGATTTAAAGAGCAAGCCCTTTCCTTCTTCTTTCCCCCTCAGTGAGATCCACAAATGTTGCTGCTGTCTCATTTAGATAAGAGGTCTAGCCAGTATACCTTTTTTTTTTGGCCCTCTGGCAGAGTGGAATGATTCTAAGCTGTTTTTCTCTGCCGCAGAGCACTTCCCTAAAAGTGCTAACTGCAAGTTAACAAGCTCGGCTTTGTGACCTTGATTAGATTAGAACTCCCCCAGCTGCTCACAGGACTGCCTGAAACTCAACAGACTTTAATCACTTTCACCCTGAAGGTTTTTGTCGGGTGCAAAAATTTGGTCTAAATGTGTCTATTGGCAAGAAAATGATTTTTTTTTAATTTTCATGTTTGCATACCATTGCTAAACCTGGTAGCCACTAAACAAGGAATGGATATATTTTTATTTTATTAATTCATACTCTTCACCATATATCCCTGTAACATTCCATGTTGCAGTCTTCTTAGACGCTATGTTGAGACTCAATGAGATGAATTCATCAGGTTGTTTTTCAGGGCTCCATTAAGTATCTGATTCCAAGATGAGTTTATTTGTAAAGCCCAAAGGAGCTTTGTTTCAACCAACGGCAGCATCTAGCAAATGTTACCTTAGCTAAAACATTTTCAGACTTAGACTTAGAAGGAATTACCGGGGAATTCCAGGGCTGATGGCTAGGCAAGAAATCATGAACCAGTCCCAGGAATAAACAGTAAGCCACTTGGTGCCAAGAAAAGTGTACACAAGTGTTCCTGTACTCACCAAAAGTTGAAATGGACTTGAGGCAATCCTTAAATGAGCTTCAGGGTATGACTTTCTCTGTACACAGATTTTATTTATATGCTTCCTATAGTTGCCTCATTTTGATTATAGTAAAGGTTTTCGTTTGTACTACACAACCTGTTCCTCATTGGGTCATTTCAGAGATACTTCCTTATCAGATTCCTCCGTGTCCAAGAATGACAAACCTTCTGATATACTGCCTTCACCAGCAAATCTGGGATACATTCAGAGATGTATCTATCTGCCTTGAAAATGGCCCATGTTGAACTCTACAGCATAGTCAAACAATCGCCTAGGGAACCTCTTATAAAATTAGTCAAATTTCAATTCCACAGGAGTCATGGCTCCTAGATTTGGAATGCATTCTGTAAGTTAGCTCATTTGAAGTACCTTGGTTCAAAGTTTTGTCCTATGGTGCACTGTTCTGCCCAGTTAAAGGTTAAAGGAATCAAGAGTTTTAGTACTATATGGTGTCAAACTCAATTTCATTGAGGGCCGCATCAGCATTGCGGTTACCCTCAGGGGGCCGGGTGGGTGTGGCCAGGGTGGGCGTGGCCTACTGGGTGGGCGTGGCTAGAGTGTGTATGGCCTACTGGGTGGGCGTGGCCAGCTATAGATCATTCACATCAAGGGTGCCTATGGGGGCCTGGGCAGGAGTGGGACAGATCTGAGGGTCTCTGGCAGAAGGAGGGTCTCTGGGCCAGGGCCAAGGCAGTGGGGGGCGTTCCCTCACTGTTTCCAGGATGGCTTCACGGGCCGCATGAAACCACTTCGCGGGCCGGATCTGGCCCCCGGGCCTTGTGTTTGACGTGTCTGATATAGATACTAAAGAGGTTTATCTCTGTTTCTTGTGCACAGGTTCCTTTCTCTCAGTGCTGGGCAGACAACACTATCAAGAGAGAGATGGCTAAGAGCAAAGCAATTGGAGGCACTACGTAAAGCCAGATTACAGCAGCAAAAATCTGTAAACGGAAATGAACTTTAGGACAACAGTACCCATGTTTATAAGACTGTAAACATGCCTAATATTTGTAGAGCTGATATGAATAGAGCTTATGTTTATACTGGGTTTTGTAGATAATTTATATCAAAGTTATGGCTCTTTTCTCAAATGAACCCAATTTATGGTGTTCAGCAGATTAACACTGAAAAATTTTGGAGTTTGTTTTGTAACCAAATTAGCAACTATGGAAAATCTGTTTGATATTAAAGTTTTACTATAAAAATGATGTCACACTTTTACTAAGAATTATTATAACAAACATTGTACGGTATTAGAACACATACCAGATTTTAATGGGATTGGTCTAAAAATCATAGTAGAAAGTACAATTTGTTGAAAATGGCTCTCCATAAATAGTCATAAATTTACTAATTACTATTTACCCAGAATGTAAAAGTGTAAAATCAGTATAGAGTTAGCTGTATCTTTGTCATCTTTATTTAAGACCATCAAAATGGAGATTGTATTTAACGTAGATATCTACCTACTGATATTAGCATTGCTAGTTAACACTTTAATGTGCTGGGTTAACATTTAAGTTCCTCAATTTGTTTCAGTGGTTATTTTGAATTATTTTATTCCAACATTATTTTTTTATATGTACAGAACTCAAAACAGCAAGCATAACTAATACTCCTGCCTCCTATATCCCAAGGCAGACAGCTTTGCAGATTATACCCTTGCAGTATCTTAAAATGAAGTTTTATATCAAAAATACAACCTAACAAGTGACAATGCTGAGCTTTCTAACATACCTTGTGGACCCACAATTTCATTACAGAGTTACAATGTATCCAGAGTAGCATTGAGCCTTGGTGGAGCAGTGGGCTAATGCCTCCTTAAGTAACACCAGCTGCCTGCAATTAGTGCAGGTTCGAGTCCCACCAGGCTCAAGGTTGACTCAGCCTTCCATCCTTCCGAGGTAGGTAAAATGAGGACCCAGATTGTTGGGGGCAATTAAGCTGACTTTGTAATAATGCCGCTTGGGGTGTGTGTGAAAGCCCTAATAAGCAGGCATATACATAGAATGAAGGCTACTGCTAAACATGTAAGCCGCCCTGAGTCTTCGGAGAAGGGCGGGATATAAATGGAATTAAAATAAAAATAAAATAAAAATTTCATGAATATACACAGGCCATACTTTCTGAACTTTAGAATAACTGCAGATAACACACAGCAAGGAAAGACAGTATAGAATAAAATTTCAAAGAAATGTGTATCCCATTACTGATCTGAACTGTCAGAAAGATGAATTTGACCTACTGGTATTTTCAGAATATGTAACTCAGGAACAGTAGGAATAAAAGAGTAAATATTTCCTGTAAAAATAACAGTCTTATGTTACCAGAAAAACAAAATTTTAAATATGATTTACATCAGCTTTTATGGCTGATCAGCTAACAATATTTTCAATTCCCTCAACCTTGAGGAAAAGCGGTGGCAAGTGTTCATGCTAGTCATTTAGACATCCCTTCAATCAGTTACCAAGTAGTAAAACTTCATTAACATCCTATTCTTTATGGCCCCAGACCAAAGCCACATGCGGCTCCTTCAGCCGTCTCCTGCGGCTCCCAGTCCTCTGCCATGTGCAGTCCAAAAAAAAGTGGGACTAAAAATGTTCAACCAATCAATTCAAATATGCAGGGTAGGTGCATATCTTGCCTTGGCTCCACTCTTCAGTCAAACCCTGTTCTGCGCATGCGCGCATGTACACACATTTTTTGTGGCTCCCAGTTTTTCCTTTTGTGAGGGAACCGGTTCTGAGTGGCTCTTTCATTGTTTCAGGTTGCTGACCCCTGCCCCAGACAGATCTGTGCAATCACTGTATCAAAATAGCATCCTCTGAACTTTTTTTTTACTAATTAAATGTGTTGCTTCCCCAAAAACAATAAAAGATGTCTAAGGAAAAACATGGGAGCAGAGAAGCAGCTTTAGTCTTGTAAATGAGAAATCAACCAAGATCCTTAGTATTCTGAACCATATACACCAAAATGCATAGTGTTTTATTTTTTTATTAAAATAGCTCTTGTTTCCCACATTAAAACAACAGTTTTATTGTATATTTATTCTAAATATACTTAAATGTATAGGTACTCTCAAAAGAACACACATTAAAGTATTAATAAATAACAAAATACAAACAGTACAAAAGTATCACACAAAAGACAGTTTAAGTAAGTTATCACTTCTGATATAGTAGACACTCAGACATATAATTGACTAATTAACTGTTCAGAACACCACATGCAACCTAGCTATAGTAGAAGTGTACTAACAAACCCAAGTTCTAGAATAAGGACAGAGGTTATGAAGGAACAAGACTGCATTCAGTGTTGTTTCTGCTGCTACGTTCTATTATACTTCATCACAAGACTGTTTTGGGCAACTGCTTCTAAGAAATGAGCTAGTATTTAAATACAACTTCATTTCTCCGCTGAAGTCAAGATTGTAGCTACAGTAACTTCTCAGGCATGTTGCACTGATCACATTTTAGACAACAGTAAGGTATTATGGAGGAGGAGTATGTTGTCAGTTATATTACTGAAAATTATTCCCTTGCATATGTTTAAGTAATATCTCCTCACAGGGATACATTTTTACTCAGTATTTGATATCAAGCTTAAGAATTTTGCTTTGATCCACAAAAGACTACGCTCTAAGAATATGCAACTAGTTTCTTAGAAAATAATGCATTATGGTTTCCAGAAACACTGATTTTATTTTTTAAAAGAGGATTAATTTTTTTTCCAGCTAGAAAAGCCCTTTCAGCAGCTACCCTGAAAGCTTTAACAAACATGTTAACTTCTAGATACCATAACTATTAAATCAACAGAGGTAGAAAGAAGCAAGGAATTGGTGAAGGAAAGGGAGAATGCCTAAGCATGTTTATTTAAAAAAAAATACTCCCTCTGCAGTGACCATTTCCTTAGGAATGAAACCTGTTCAAGGAACACAATTTTTTTTAAAAAAATTAAATTAAAAAAATCTGGAGAAAAATAAATAGAATGCCATCTATGAGTAAAATATTCACTGGTACAGTGCAAGATTAATAAGGTAATGGGTGTTTAGTACCAGACCCTTAATATAAATATTCTACACAAATCTGAAGACTTATAAAAAACTTGCCCCAAAAGATATAATTGTGCATCCGATTACCTAAAGGAGCAGCATGCACGTCAACAATTGCTGTGCGAGTTACCTGTTTAAGTATAATTTATTGTCGCTCACTCGCTACAAAACAGTTCTGAAGCCTGTTCAAAACCCAACTAATTTCTCCCATCAGTTTCTGTAAACATTGTTACTGGTATTCTTAATACCAATACTCAGTGGCAGTTTGCCTTTCTTCCCTAGAATTTATGTTACAGTATTTAATAGTATGTACAATTGGATCTTGAGCTCTAAATCTGAATTATTCGTGTTTGACACTGGGTAAACATTTCTTTCAATTCATTTTGCTGGCTTTCATTAATAGTTTCTGGTTCCGCTGGGCTCTTCTGGACTTTAGCCACAGCAAAGTTGATTCCTTGGGTTAAGCCGGCTTGTGTAATGTTAGCTACCTGGGCCACTGAATTGCGTATCTTTGCAAAGGGAGAGACTGCCCTGCTACCATTATTCTCTGCTGGTGAAGGAGTCACATGCAACCCTGGCTCAGCTTCGAGAACAATAGACGAGCCTGGGCTTTTATGAGACTGAAATAAATTCATCTGTTCAACCACTAAATATTGTGGTCCTGTCTCTGAAAGTGATACATCCAGTTTAGATGGTCTAGAAGGAGCCTTACTAGTTCCCAAACAATCAGCTGCCTTAGGAGCATTATGGCTAATATCATGCACTGCTTCTTGGAGTTCTTGAGAACCCCTCTCATGTTCTGAAACACTGTTCATCTTAAGTTTAGCATCCTGGACAAATCTGTGACAGTAAACATCAATCTGTTTAGTGATATCTAGTGTTGTATTTTCAGCAGACAAAGCTTCTTGAGAAGTTTTGCCTTCTCTTTCATTGTTCATTTGGTGTCCAGATTGTGCCACATAGATATCTGAAGGAACAGGAATGCTAATATTGACATCGGTGCTGCTCACAGATTGGGACCGACTATTTAACCGAGGAGCAGATGCAATGATACCACAACTAGGTAAGACATAATCTATCTGTCCGTTCTCTAAAGAGTCCATGAATTGCTGGTCATCAGAAGATCTGGAATTTGTCAGGAAGTCATCTGAATGGAATGAGTCGTTATCAGACGAGATCTCAATATCCGATTCTATATTAGCATTAGTATCAGTCATGACATTTTCCATGGTTTCAAGACTACTGTCAGATTTCCAAAGATTTACTTTCAGATTGGGCTTTAAGAAATTGACTTTCATTTCAGTCTTTGTAAAGTTTCCCAATTTTCTAAGATTGCTGATATTTACGTTGGATTTGGTTTGTTTCACTTTTTGATTAAGAGATGAAAACTTGTTCATTAAGTAATTCTTCCCCAGGGCCAAAGAACCTCTACTCTGGGATCTGATCCCAATGATGTCCTCATGTGGTTTGCTGCTTTTCCTGAAAAAGTGAGAAAACTAATAACTTCCTTTCTTACTCATATGATAAAAACAGTATATACCAAAAGTCAGGCTTCACAATTTATTACATAAATTACATTAAATGTTTGAATTGGTTACTGTTTTCTTTTAAACACTGTTTTCTTTTACTCATTTGAGACATGACCTTTAAGCATTCCTAGGATACAGTAACATTGGCAAAAAAAATAATAAAGCATTCTGATTGGGTTAGAGGGTCTGACTTTTGCTGCACCTGGGATATATAACAATTGCTTGTTTATTGGGGTTTAAGCATAGCATATCGTTGACCTTAACACCAAGGCACTCAACATCCCCAATATTGCAAGACAGAATCCTCAAGTACGGTAATATAATTATTAAGAACTTTTTGGACTCCTTGGTGTCCTCTGAACTTGGATGTTTTCTTGTAAATATGTCATTATCCAGCTAAATAACTACTCAGTGCTACTCAACCTGAAAAGCAAAGTATCAAAATTTACATACTTTGTTTACATAAAAGCAGGAAAGTAATTAATACAAACAGATGGCTGGTGTATAGGTAGTCCTCAACTTACAACTATTCCTTTAGTGACCATTAGAAGTTACATCAGCACTGAAAAAAGTGATTTACAACCATTCCTCACATTTACAACCATTGCAATATCTCCACAATCACGTGAAAATTCAGGTTGTTGTATCCCAAGAATTGTGACCGGCTTCCGACAAGCAAAGTCAAAAGGGAAAGTTGGATTTGTTTAACAATCACATAGTTCACTTAACAACTACAGTGATTCACTCAACAAATGTGCCAAAAAGGTTGCAAAATTAGGTGCATTAATAGCCGCCTTGCTTAGCAATATAAATCCTGGTCTCAATTGTGGTTGTAAGTCAAGGACTATCTGTAGTATATACAACAAGTGTTGTAGCTTAAAGTAAATTAGGTGTCAGAGAATTTATGAAAATGAAAAAATTAAAATTCACCTCTCCAGTTTTTTCTCAATAATGGAGACATCTAACCCCATGGCCTGCTTGGTGATTCGCAGCATTTCTGCAATGCACTGAAGAGTGTCTGAAATTCAAAGAATTAATCCAGAATTCCTGAAAAGATCATATTCTTCACTAAATGCTAATGACAGTTTACTTGAATATATTTGTCTTCCAAAAGTAATACAGGATGTACTTCATACTCACATGAAAAATTCACCTTCATTTTACATCAAATGACTCACATATTAATGAAGTTAGGTACTTAAGCAAAAAGTAAAGAATTAAGCTATTTTTAGTTGCAAAGATTCATTTTTATCCTTCAGATAAAATTAAAAATGAAGATTTCTACTAGACACATGTACTACAGATTCAATTGGTACATCTGTTGTCTGAGACATACTGCAAAATGCATGGCATAATTAGTGAAGTATAATTGAAAGGGTGGAAATGTACCAAATTTCTCTTGAATGGGTATGCTGCCCTTCCAGAGATGTACTCTCTGCTCAAAAATTAGTAGAAGAACTGATGTTGGTGAAAAGCAGGAATAGGCAGAGTTCTGGTGTCAGTAATTCAGTAATTAAATTGGCTAATTAATTTAAAATACAGTTTATTTTCAAACAAGTTATTTTTCTTATTCAGCTATTTAAATGTCCCATTTTATTTTCATAGCTACATTGTAATTGCTCAGAAACTTCTAAATTGATTCGATTCATTCCAAAAAGTAGATACTTACCTTTTCCATCCTCTTCAGGGCTGCGCACCACAGCTCTAAGCGTATGGAAGTACCCACTTGTATCTTTGTATTTATAATGAAGCCTCATGCATGAGAACTTGGGTTTTCCAAAGAACGTTGGTTCGGGTCCTTGTTAAAAAAATAGCAATTCAGGAATGCCTAGTCTACTTTTTAAACAACACACTTCATTATAGCTGTTCTGTCCCAGCCTACACGAACACCGCTCAACCGCTTACTCACAAGGAAAAAACCCTTTACATTGAACAGGGCAGGACTTGGTAAGATAAATCCCTTTTATTTTTACAAGGGCTTTTATGGAACAAAACTCCAACCAGTCCTTTAGCTGTTGAAACAAACAAGATTCAGTCTGAGTTCTCAGCTGCAATGCTCAAGGTTTAAGTCACTCAAACATACATAAAGCCGACAAACCTGGTTAAATATTCAAAATCCTGAGGCAAGAAATCCCAACGATAGAAGCACAAAGACGTAGCATGAACGGTTGCCTTCAACAACCAGCCCCTTCCACGCCTCTCCTCTTTATAGTCCACCCAGGGCGTGGCTTCTTAGTGTCTTTTACTTTTCCTGGAAAGCCGCCCCACCGCCCTCCGCTGCTCTTCGTCTTCACTCGGTTCAGGCCCCCAACCCAGCTGTCTCTCTGCCTGAGCATGAGTAGATGGCCCAGTGTCACATCTAGCACTGAGTCCTCGTGCTCCTCAGAGCCTTCCACAGACTCTGATGTGACCCCAGGCAACCCTTCCCCCTCATCCGATTCATCTGACTTGGCTGCCGGATCTGCTGGCAGGCAAGGACTCACAACAATATCAACCAGGAACAAAGACTTTCCTAGCTCAGCTGGAATGAACCACTATTTGGTTCCACCTGAACTGTATGCTGTGACTTCGTTCTACCGCTTCAGTTATACACCATTAAAAGATTAATCCCATAGGTTTTGTTGTATGTTTTTCTTCCTTATACCAGTGAGTGGTAGTAGTGAATATTGTCGCTTCAGAGATTTTGGTTTATATCCCATTTAGCAATGAAGCTCACCAATTACTTTTGGTCATTCAACCTCTCAAATTAATCTACGGTACTTTATAGAAAGATTGCAAGAATAAAAGAGGAGCAAGAAATTGAGTTCCCTGGCAAAAGGCAAGGTAACATTTTCATAAATGCTCACCACCTTTTCGACTGTATCACTTTAAAATCTTAAATCACAGTGATTACTCCATAGCACTGCACACATGGAGACAGCCACTTGCAGTAACAAAACAGGTAAAGAAGGGAATCCCTGGAAAAGTTGGTACATGCTATGGCTGCTCCGGGCCACAGCCATTCTTTTATTAAACCCAGTACAGCCAACAACTGGTCCGCCTCTCCTGTTTTTTCCAGTTCGCTCCTTATTCAGCCTCCTTTAGCCTATGCCAGGGGTAGGCAACCTCGGCTCTTTTATGACTCATGGACTTCAACTCCCAGAATTCCTGAGTCAGCTGACTCAGGAATTCTGGGAGTTGAAGTCCATGAGTCATAAAAGAGCCGAGGTTGCCTACCCCTGGCCTATGCCATCCTTAAGAACAGTATATTTCACCTCCCACCCCCTCCCCATGACAAGGCAGGCAGTTGGCTTATGTTGTTTATGAGGAGTTGAGTTCAAAGACAGCAGCATCATCTAAAGGGAAAGGGGGAAGACAAGGCACTTTCGTTCACAGGCCACACAGAGGGGGAGCAGAGAGAAAAAGAGAAAAATGCACCAGTTTTGCTTACTCACCTGGTAAGAATTTACCTAGGCTAGAACCTGGAACAACTAAGATGTTCCTGGGTTCACTTCACTAACTGCAACCTGCTCAAAACAGTTCAGCTAAACTTCAGAGCCACTATTCATGAGTTTGTTTTCGCAGTTGGAAACAAAATATTTGTTCATTTGTTTCATGACAAAGAGTTACAATCATTATACAAAAGAGAAAGATTTTTCAAACTTTTTTTTTTTACAATTACTGATATGCTCCAATTGCCCTGGCAAGAAAAAGGGACATAGAATGCAAAGTACATACCTATTTCTATCTTCTCCAAATTTTCAAGGCTCAGCCTTTGATACTGATTGACTTTATCTATTTCATCATCATAGCTACAAGGGGGGAAAAACAGTGCCTAGAATTAAATCTTCACTCATAGGGAAACCATCGATAATGCACTTCTGACAACTTAGTCTACAACAGATGTTCCCAATCTTTTGGGCACCAGGGTTTTTCCGCGGACCGGAAGGGGCGTGGTTTTGTGTGCTGCCTGCATGGCATGCCATGGACCGGCGCTGGTCCATGGACCAGGGGTTGGGGACCCCTAGTCTACAATGTGAAATGAAAATTATGACTTACTAGGCTACGTAGTATGCAGAGTTAGAAAGTAGAAGAAGAACATCCACATCTCTATGCGTAGCATCAGTAAGGCTAAAATAAAAAGACAGTAGTAACGAAAATGTTGAAACATAAATCTCATAAACACCTTTTGAAGATTTTTCTGTTTTGTGGTTAGGATGGAAACATTTATTAATAAATCATAAACACAGTTCCCGATTCCTGAGCCAAGCAGGAGGAGGATTGGCCTCCTGCCCCACGTTATGAGATTCCTGTTCTGAGCTCATTCATCTCACTGGATTCACACACACACACACACACACACACACACACACACACACACACACACACAAACTGTTCAGCCGGTCCTTTACCTGCTGAAGAACTAGTTTCCTAGTGTGGATGTCCTTTACAGAGTAAACGCTCTTAATTATTTTATCCTTCATTATATTGCTATGCTAGTAAAGGAAAATAAATAAAGGTTCTTCTTTTATAAATTGTATAAAATGTAACACCAATGAATTGTATCAAATGTAACACTAAGATGTGGGGCTATCTATTTCCTGCTCAGACAGAGGTCTCACAAAGTTTTTTTTTGAAATGTTAAAAAGCTTCAAAGAAGATAGGAACATCCCAAGGTTGCAAGTAAACAAGATAAGATAGTGACGGATGTAAGGAAGTTGTTACAATAAGTCTTTTGAGTGTAAAAAGCTTCAAAGAAGATCTTTTAGAAATGTAAATGACTTCAAAGACTAACTTAAGTTTCTTAGGGGGGTATGTATCGAGAAAAGAAAGTATAAATGCCTGGTTTGAAACTTGCTCAGTGCGCTCTTTGAACCCAATCCAATTTGGGTAGGGTCTAAGAGGCCGTGTTTGCAAACGCTTTCTTTCTTTATTATTTTCAATTTCTTTTCAATAAATCTTTGTTTTTGTTAACTAGACTTGTCTTTGAGTTGTATCAAATTTTGGGTTTTTAAATCTCACACTAGCATCAGCTAAGCCTAAGAAGTTGCAATCATGATACAGCAGCCTCTCATGTAAACAGTCACAAGGCTTGTAGCATTATAATGATTTTATTTCATTCTTTAAACAAATATTCATGAACGTCAAATCACACAATGAAAAACAAAATGCTTAAACTGCTTAAAAACCACTAACAGTAGGACCAAAAACAGAATGAAACCTTACGCTTAGAAAATATGAGGGAAAAGTACTTTCTCTAGCACCAAATAGGGACCATAAAGTAAACGCACAAATAAAAACTTTCTAGCAAGAACATTCTATAACTGTTTTGTTTGAACTGTCTCATTTATCAGAACCATATGACAATATGCTTCCCGTAATACATTTACTAAGTCTAAAGATACTGAGTACCAATGAAGGAGAATATTTGTAGCTCAGGGTTGAAATGAGGGGTTCTTGGTGCTCTCTAAGCTTGCTAGTAGGGACTCCTTACTAGCACTGATGACGTTACCTAGTTAAGGTAGTGAAACATTTGCAACAAAACAAGCAAGCTCAGACAGCACAAAGGACCCCTCATACTGAGTACCCCCCCAAAGAATGAATCCTCGGAATATTTTATGCTAAATAATCAGAATAAGCAACAAATAAATCTCAGCAGCACATCAGGATAAACAGTCCATCAGTATATTTTGGTCACCATATCACAAAAAAGATGTTGACAGTTTGGGGAAAAATCAGAGAAGAGCAACTAAGATGATCAAAGGCCTGGAGACTAAAACGTACAAACAACGGCTGCAGGACTTGGGTTTGGCTAGTCTAAAGAAAAGAAGAAATAGGGGAGACATGATAGCAGTGTGCCAGTATCTGAGGGATTGCCACAAAGAAGAGGGGGTCATGTTGTTCACCAAAACACCAGCGGGAAGGACAAGAAACAATGGTTGGAAACTGATCAAAGAAAGAAGCAACCTGGAATTAAGGAGATAGTTCCTGACAGTGAGGACAATCAACCAGTGAAACAGCTTACCCCCAGAAATCGTGGGTGCTCCATCACTGGAGATTTTTTAAGAAGAGACTAGATATTCACCTGTCTGAGACAGTATAGGTTCTCCTGCTTGACCAGGGGGCTGGACTAGAAGACCTCCAAGGTCCCTTCCAGCTCTATTCTATTCTATATAAATCCCAAACTTTAAAGTGCTTTAAAGGTCAAAAAGTACTTCAACTGATTATATTTTGAATCTACTTGAGATTTCAAGATTGGTATAGATATTACTAAAACGACTATGAGTGAAACAAGTATTGTATAGCAATTTAGACTTATATATCGCTTCACAGTGCTTTACAGAGTCAGCATATTGCCCTCAAGAATCTGGCTCCTCATTTTACCGACCCCGGAAGGATGGAAGGCTGAGTCAACCTTGAGCTGGTGAAAATCAAACTGCCAAACTGCAGTTCTGTATATGATAAAGAGTTATACATAAAGTACCAACCATATTGAAAAGAAATTGTAATAAATTCTAACTACCTAACACTGAAAGTAGTAAGATTTTGATTTTAAAGTTCTTACATTAATCTGCTGCTTTTGTTCAACAGTATTCATATTATCAACTTCTTTATTCACTTAGAATTCATAATGAAATAATAGTAGTTGCATAAAAGACAATGATTACGATTCACTGTCCTATGACAATGTGGAAAAATGTAGAATTATATAATCAAATATTTTAGACTCCGCATACCTGGGGTCACAGTCAATCAGTGCCCAACCACCATGAAATTTTTCATCATCTGGTAAAAGCAATTTCATGTAACTCTGCAATAATTGGCTAATCAATTCCTGATGACTCCTCAAATTTTCCTTGTGCAAGGCTTCATGCTCTTTTTCTTTGGTAAATATGGAATAGAGATCTTCTGTCACAGGAATACCCTGCATTAAATCTAGACAAACACAGAACGCATAGAATGATTAAATGAGAACTAAGCACAGACAGCAGAAATTATACCAAGAAATTTTGGTTTTAAATATTCAATATTATAAAAAAATAGTACGCAATTGTTGACAGGCTGCTTCCATCTGTCATGCTTTACTAACCTCCAAATCAGAATTTGGCCATAATTGGGGAAAATCTGGAGTATAGTTATGAATTATACCCTCCTTCTAGCCATATTATTGCTATTGCTAAGCTTGTAAGCCGCCCTGAGTCTTCGGAGAAGGGCGGGATATAAATGGAATTAAAATAAATAAAAATATTAGGTAAAAAAATAAAAATAATATCAATGCAACTTAAAAATAAATAGGCTAATATTAGAAGGAAAGAACTGTTCATATTTCAAGAAGAATCAGCTAAAAATGAACCAATCAAAACTATATTCAAATAACATATAATACATTTTTCATTAATATGAAGAATCTCCAAAATAAAATATTTCTAGATGGCATAAACTCAAAGCACACTTGGGAAAACAAAAGAAAATTCAACCAACATATGTCAACAATTACACAGGAAGCACTTTCAAACATCAGTATAAATCTAAACTGAATTTTTAAAAATAATCTTTAATCACGAGGAAGTAGCATAATTTATATCTTCTTGACAAATATTTAAATTAGGTTCTGATCAGGACTTAAGACATGCATATCAAGATCACTGGGTTTATTGCTTTCTGAACAAGGGAAGTGAAATGAAGAAAAAAGATTTGCTCAGTCATTTCCACTAGCCCGAACGGCCAATTGGGGATGATGAGGTCTCAGTGCTTGGCTCATTCATACAAATATGTTATCCATTTGATGTGAAAATGGAACAACTGTCTTACCTATGACTGCTTGTCTATAAGCATCCCGGAAGCGGTTTAAGTAGTATCTATTTGCAGAGTTAACACCGTCTTTCATAACTCCTGCCAGCTTCCTTTCACCAGTCCTTGTGAAGTCACTCTAATATACAAAATGTATCTCTGAATATTCAGTGTGCAATTTACATATCATTTAGACAAAGTTCTTCTTTCCATATTAGATAGCTTTGCAGCTTCACTTTTTGGACTCCAAGGTAAAGGTAAAGGTAAAGGTTCCCCCGCACACGCGTGCTAGTCGTTTCCAACTCTAGGGGCCGGTGCTCATCTCCGTTTCAAAGCCGAAGAGCCAGCGCTTGTCCGAGGACGTCTCCGTGGTCATGTGGCCGGCATGACTAGACGCCAAAGGCGCACAGAACGCTGTTACCTTCCCACCGTAGTGGTCCCTATTTTTCTACTTGCATTTTTACGTGCTTTCGAACTACTAGGTTGGCAGAAGCTGGGACGAGTAACAGGCGCTCACTCTGTTATGCGGCACTCGGGATTCGACCCGCCAAACTGCCGACCTTCTGATCGACAAGCTCAGCGTCCTAACCCACTGAGCCACCATGTCCCTCCAAAGCATTCCTCAAATTGTTGTGTCTTGTTAACAAAAATTAGGGCTGGGAAGAATGTGTTAAGGTTCTTCAAATCCCCATCTACCCTGAAACAGTTCTCCAAATAACCACTGTGAACCATACTTGCACGATAGCTATGTTCACACAATATACTTAAGCAGGCCAATTTAAGAACAAGAGATTGCAAATGTACAGCCCTAGTACTAACTGTGATTTGTTTGCATGTATAGTCATCAGAAGCTATTCCATTTTCAATATATTATATAAATAAGGAAAAATGAGTAAATCTGGTAAATAGGTTAAGCCTGGTATATAAATACAGTCAACGTAAAAACAAAGACTTCTTTGCTAGATTCAAACAGAATGCTAAATCATATTGTGATTTGTTTGATTTTCGTTTAGTATTTGATGAAACTAAGCCAATGGAATTAATAAATTATAATTTCTGCTTTTGTGTAATGTATAAACACAGCCCTTCTATATTCCTATTGACTTTGGTATGACTCATTTTGCTTTTAGGTAATAAAATGAAAAAAAAACCTTTAGCAAAAGAAAATAACAAAATTTATAAGGACTGAACTGAAATTGTGGAGAACGATTTGTCTATTATCTATATAGCACAGGCAAGGTTGAGTCTAAGTTAGCCATACATGCATGAAACTTTATAAGTTTCAATAAAGGATGGCCATTATTTTATTGTAATAATCCACACTCTATAAGCAACTCATTCATAATTCACAATTTCAACCCACTGAATAAGGACCATACATTTATTTTTCTAATTTTGAAAAACTAATCACTTAGCAATAAGGACATATAAAATCCACAGGATTCAATTATTTTATTCAAAAGCGATGCTATGGACAGTGACTTCAAAATATAAGACAATACACAGTCCTGAAGATTTTTTTTTTAATTTTCCTTACATCAAATAAAATATTTACCTTTAAAGCTGCTGTGCCAGCATATTGTCTGCTTATGGCATCACCATTGTTAGCCCATATGATCTGATAAATTCTATTGCACTTCACTGGCAATGCTTGTTCTGGGGGCATTACACCTAGTTTTTTCAGCTGAAATTTAATGTATTTATTATTAATTGTCACTTGTTCTACTGAAAACTATAAAATAAACAATAAAATAATGAAAACTTCCAGCTGATCTTCTCTTATCCAATTACCTCCAAACATATATATTATGTAACAATTCTCTTTTTATGATAAGACTTATACTTTAATACATAACAGAGGGCACCAAATGGGGGAAAGCTTTCTGTGTTCAATTTTCAGATGAAATCTCCCAAACAATCCAAATTATACTACTTTCTAGAAATAATAAAGGTCCTGTGTACTGAAAACATGCATTCACTTATTCATTTCCCTCTTTAACAGGGTACTTATGACTTCGTACTTAATTTGCATGACCAGGCTAAAATCAAAAAAGGCATTTTAAATCATTTTGCTGAAAAGCATCAATGTAAAAGTACATTTAAATTTTAAATTTCAGCATTATCTATAGAACTTCTAAAAAACATATCCCAGTACTACTATAGCTATTTTTCTTCAGTAAATTCAGCTCTTCTATATGAATTATTTGGAAGCAATTTAAAGATAAGCAGACTTTTCAAAATGCCTATACTAGTGTTCTCTTTAAGGACAATCACTATAGTTTACACCGTTGTACCTGCTGTTCCATAATGGCACGAGCAATTGCTGCTTGCACAACGTTGGTTCGATCCAGACAATCCATGCAGTTAACACGGAAAATTCCTTCCTGTTTACAAATTACACCAGCTTGGTCCACCCTTCCAAAAAAGTGATATTAAATAATTTTAATAAACTTTTTTTTAAAATGGCCATACTATACTAAATAAAAATACAGTGGTACCTTGGTACTCAACTGCTTTGAAACTCATTGAGTTTGGTACTTAATGCAAATTGCCTCGGTACTCATTGTTTGTTTGGTATTCAACGCACAAGCTAAAACTTGTCGGTGTTAGCTGCTTTATGACTTAATACTTTATTTCTTATGGGAAAAATCTGTTTGGTATTTATCGTTTTTGGTTCTCATCATGCTTCCTGGAACAAATCAATGATGACTACTGAGGTATCACATATTCATACTCTTATTGTATACAATAAAACAGTTTTTGGTGCTTGTATACAGTATGAGTTACTGTTAATCATATCCAAGCACAACATATTTCTGTTTGCAGAATCTCTCATCTCCATGGAAAACAGAAAGCTCTACATGAAAATTGTTATGGAGATGCATATTGCCTTGTACTCGCCAAGCCTTCCCCTCATTCCTGATTCAAGACACAAAAGGCACGGGTGTCAAACTCGCCACGTCATGTGATGTGTTGCAATGTATCGCAACTTTTTTTGCATTGCCGGAGCTGGGGTAAGGATGGCCTCCGAATGATGCAACCAGCCCGTGGGCTTGCAGTTTGACACCCCTGCACAAAGGCAACACTGAATACCTACCAGCACCATTTTACATCAGTGATTATGTCAGAAATGGCATCTGTGAGGGTTTGAACATTTTCAAACTTCATTCCACGGCTGAAAGGTAGAAAGAAGGCACAGTTTGCTGTAATTTTTATTGTACTAAAAATGTGCTGCTTATTATACCAAATCTGGAAAAAAAATCCCCAGTTTTTTGCCCTTTTTTACAATCTGCTACCAAATAATCCATAGATTAACAAGGCAGACTGCTATACCCTAATTTTAATATATACATACATGCACACACATACAGGAATACGTTTTTTATTAAGGTACTTTTTGAAACAAGTAAAAGTTTGCAAAAGCCTTGTAATCCTTCACTCATGAAAACTCTTGAGGGAAAACCCCAAATCTTACCTATGAAGAACTTCTGTCATCATGTATCATATAATATCAAGTATAGTAATAGACTGTACATTCCAATATTTAGCTGCTAGGTTAAGGTTCTTTCATAGTCTTACCAATGTTCATGGAAATCAAATGAAACATATGTAAGGCTTGGATTATTGTACAATAAAACTTGTTTAAGGTAAGCATCACCAATAATTTTTTCTCGACCAGTCTGGTCCACTAGGTTAATGATAATCTGTTTAGAGATAGGAAAATAGAAACATGTTTTAAAATACGAATGTACATGTCTTTATTTATTTATTTATTTATTTTTATTTATTTATTTTTAGGACTTATATGCTGCCCTATCTCCCGAAGGACTCAGGGCGGCTAACAACAATAATTCCATTTTTAAAATACAGGAGAAGTGGTTCTTATTTTAATTTTTAAGGGCTTGGTTCTAAGTGACTGCTAAGAAGCACTCAGTCAATGAATATTAAAAGCTTCACCAGTTCTTTAAAAATCATATTTAATCTCACATTTTATATCAGTCAGAATTGCACTAAATGGACAGTAAATGTTCACCAAATGCTTCACTATAAAGCAGTGTTTCTCAATCTTGGCAACTTTAAGTTGGGTGAACCCATCCACCCTTGCTGAGGAATTCTGGGTGTTGAAGTCTACCCATCTTAAAGTGACAAAGTTGAGAAACACTGCTTTAAAGGGATACATTTTTGCCTATGTAACATGAGGTATTCAGCTTTTGCCTCTTCAGCTTCTAGAATTTTTTTCCTCACCCCAAAAGGTTGCCCCAGAAACATCCTATGGAACATAACTAGTGATAGGATAGGAAATGCAGAAGAAATGGGAATATTCAGCAAGTCCCAGCTACCTTAGCAAACATATGTCAAAATGCTTTCCACTAACACAAAACCATCAATAGAGACAACCCAGGATTACATGGTTAGCAAATTTTTATAATTCACAAAGCACTAGATATTGCCAAACTCTTTTTTTCAAAAAATGAAAGCACAGTATAGGTAGTTCTCAACTTATGACCTCATTTGGAACTGAAATTTTGGTTACTAAGTGATGTGATGATTAAGTCAGCTATCATGTGACCCAACCCAATGTTACAACCAATTTTACTGAGGTTGTCAAGCAAATCATTGCTACCATTAAACTAATCACACTATCATTGAGTGAATTCAGCTTCCCCAATTGACTGTGTGCTTATTGTAAGCCAACTCAGAAGGCTGCAAAACACAATCATGTGGTTCAAAAGCCCAAAGTCTGGTCAAGTAAGTACGGAGGTGATGCCATCGCTGTAACTTGGAGGACAGATCATAAGTCACTTTTGGGAGGCTATTGGAACTTTGAACCATTGTTAACCTAATGGTTGTTAAGTTGAGGACTACCTGTACTGTACAAAATTTCAAAACTTTCAGTAATTTAACATGGACTTCCAAGATGGTGAAACCTACCTGTTTTTTATAAATGTTTAATTGTTCTTCAAAATGTGCACAGAAGTAAGAAACAGTTTCCTTCTCACCTATAAAAGAAAGATATGTTAGTTGACCCCTCCTTTGAGATGTTTCCATGGAAAGCAGAAGTAATTAGATTGGAACAAGCATATTCTTGGACTGAAGTAGACATGAAGTTAAAATATTTTAAATAATTATTATAGATTCTAGAATTCACGGCAATAACATTTACAAATAGTTATTAAGCAATGTATATCAGCAAATAAAGAATGGAACATCTTTTTCAAGGTATATATTTTAACCGTAGTTTTTTAAATGCTGATCTCTGTGTTTAAGTTTTTATGAGTCTATGGGTCAACATGCCATTTGAATTGGTGACTTTGGGCTATGCAACCTATCTCATAGGGTTGTTGTGGGAAAAAAATCTCCTTCTTTCTAGCCTATTGCCTTAACTACTAGATCAAACTGGCTGTTGAATAAGATTGAAGAAATGGATATTACATGGTGGCTGTTGAATAAGATTGAAGAAATGGATATTATATGGTGGGGTTGGGGAAGATGGTATTCGAAAAGAGGAGAACCGCAGAGTCTGGTAGTCAGAATGAGCAGAGGTAAGGTTTTCTGTCAATCAGGACTTAAGGAACTACCAGTTTTTCTTTCCTTTCCCTTCCATTCTCACTGCTGCCTGTTCGAGGAATGAGGAAGGGACAGGTCATATCCAGTAAATTGCTCAATAGGGATTTTCTGGCAAAAGTGGGTGAAGACAATGTAGTACCAAAATAGTACCTTTTAACCCTGTTCATATCCTGTCAGAAGGGAAAGAAAGCTACTAGAAGATATGATTTGGTTAAGTAATTGTTAAGGTTACTTCTCTAGAAAAATATGAAGCCTACAAATATGTGCACCTACAGATACGCATATAAACATACATAGACAGACATTTACTTGGAATACTATGAAATGGAATACCATGTCATTCTTAAGAATTCATTAGAGAAAATAAAAGTTAAATATTTGTAAAACATTCAGCTAAATTCAGTTTACAGTATTTCTATCAAATACAGTTGCCTTTTTTAATTAAAAAACACAAGAAAATCTTTATCATGTGCTACATTGATGGACTAAGTACTTTAGGGAAACATAAGCAAGAAAATAATTTTTAAAAAATCACTTTGTGATAAAAGTTACCACACTAATTTGAAAGATGACGGAATAATGTTGTAATTGCATTATGTATCATACGAATACTTACACTTATCAAGACGTGGCCGAGGGTTGTATCTATAACCAACCTGACTCCAGAAAACAGGCACAGAGCCTCTTGTCTGAACAAAAGATAGAGTGTGATTATGAACATGGATCAACTGTTCAGTCTCTACATAATTTGCTACATTCCCATTTTTATCCACGCCTCTTCGTTTGTAACGCATCCCTAGGGGGGGGGAAAAAACCAAAGAATTTCAGAAAAGAGATTGAACTTGCATGAACTTGCTCATATAACATTTCTTCACATAGCACCCTAGCTACTTAATATTGCATTTTCAAGACTTTCATAAAATTCCTCATCAAAGTCTGTCAAGTAATATTAGCATTTATGAGATAATGCAGCTGGAAAAACTGCAGAACCAATATGATCAAATATCTTCCACATGACAAAAGGCTCAGAATATCTGGGACTCTTTAGCCTGATAAAAATGTCTAAGGGTGGATTGTTTTACATGGAAGCATGGACAAGGAGAAATATAGTACTTATCTTTCTCTAAAAGGACAAGGGTTGATTTATAGATGTAGAACAGGAAAAAGTGACTTCAATACATACACTGTATAATTAATTCATGAAATTCATTACCACAACATAGGCAAGCATATAATACCCTTAGCATGAACATTCCTTTGATTCTAAGTCCTGCTCTCTGAATATATGGGATGGAGGGGATATTGTCTGAAAGAAGTCAGTCTTTACAGCATTTTCTTGTCCAATTTTTCAAGTGCTTCTTATAGCTTTAAGTGAACATTTTAATTTCTGTATATAAATGCAAATAGGATTTAAGTACTTGTTTCACATAAAACTAATCACTAGAGTTTTTTGTTTCTAGACTATACTGAATAAACTTACCCGCTCTGTGACGGCTTCTCCGTGAGATAAGTGCCACAAGAAAACTTGGATGAATGTAATCTACACAAACAGGCTCCTGAGATGGTGTTTCAGGGCTGCTTTTCTCCTCGTCTGATGTTTCATTGTAATTAACTATAAGTTCTTCAATTTGCACAAATCCCTGGATGACTGGGATAATCCAAAAGTCCACTTCAGATTGCTACAGGACATTAAAACATATATACATCTATGTTATGACATATGCACTTTATAGAACCCAAAATTTAAATAAATGAAAATAACTGCAGCAGTAGTATTCAAAGTTCTTATTTTAAAAATTTGCATTTGGGCATAATTTGGGCAGCTTTATTTATTACTATATTTAATATATTAGGAAGTTATATTGCATAATAATAGCAAATTGTACTACATAGCTAAACTTAAAATAACAATTAAAAATTAAGAAAACTGCTGACCATTTGAACCTTACCAATATGAGTTATTAAAATTAGTTGAAAAACACCAAGCAACTGATTAGTGGGAATTATAAGTGTTTATAGGGGATTACCGAGTCATAAAAAGGGAGTTATTTGGAAGTTTCTCTTCCTCTAAAAGAAACTATGAATAACCTAGATCACGGGTCGGCAACCCGTGGCTCCGGAGCCACATGCGGCTCTTTAAGCTGTCTCCTGTGGCTCCCAGTCCACTTCTGCCGTTCTGGGGAAAAAAAGTGGGAGTAAAAAAGTCCCATTGAGAGAATGGGGCGGCGGAGGTTGGGAGAGCTGGTGCCTTTCGGGGCCGAAAGAAATGCGAACAAAGGCAGCAGCTCTCCAAACGGGCAGTGGCGGTTTGGGGAGCTGCGCGTGCAGCTCTCCAAACCTCCACCGTCCCGTTTGCAGAGCTTCCGCCTTCGTCCATGTTTGACGGAGGCGGCAGATCTCCAAACCTCCACCACCCCGTTTGCAGAGCTGCTGCTTTCGTCCATGTTTGACAAAGGCAGCAGCTCTCCAAACGGGCGGCGGTGGTTTGGAGAGCTGCTGCCTTCACCCGCGTTTCTTTCAGGGCCGAAACGCAGACAAAGGCAGCAGCTCTCCAAACCTCCACCACCCCATTCCCATTGAGAGAATGGGTCGGCGGAGATTTGTTTATGTTTATGTTTATGTTTATTGGACTTATATACCGCCCTTGTCCCATAGGACTCAGGGCGGTTCACAAGGTATTTAAAATAACAATACAAATTACAAAAGTTAAGAACAATTAAAATAATTAAATTTAGTCCTTGAATAAAGTATAAAACCCCTGTTAAACTCCAATTAAAACCCAATTAAAATAAAATTAAAATTAAAATTCTCAGTCCTGGCCGGAAAGCTCAAAGAGCCAGGTCTTCAGGTCCCGGCGGAATGAACGAAGGTCAGGGGCAGTCCTGAGCTCTATGGGCAGCTGGTTCCAAAGGGCAGGCGCACCCACAGAGAAGGCCCTCCTCCCGGGTGTTACCCGCCGGCAACAGGCCCTCCCTGTGGGAGCGCACAGGACGAAGGGAACTTGATGCCGGCAGCAGGTGTTCCCTCAAATATCCCGGACCCAAGTGATTTAGGGCTTTATAGGTCATCACCAGCACCTTGAATCTCACCCGGAGGGCAACCGGAAGCCAATGCAGCTCGCGGAGCAGAGGTGTTACATGGGAGTATCGGGAAACCCCCATCACAACTCGCCATTAGGCGCCTGGGGCGGAACCACCTGGTCGGTTCCGCAACCCAGCGGCAAGGGGTAGCATAACGGAAGACCAGCCGCAGGAGGTGATGATCGGACCATGACAGGGGAACAATAGCTGACGAACCCCATCCCAAATCATCCAGCCACTGTCCAGACAGGAACACCAGGTCGAGAGTGTGACTCCACACGAGTCAGGCCCTGAATTACTTGGGTCAGGTCCATGGCCGTCATGGAAGCCATGAACTCCCGAGCTAACTCAGACGACCCTCCCAGGGAAGGCAGGTTAAAGTCACCCAGAACTATAAGCCTGGGGAACTCCATCGCCAACCCTGAGAGGGTGTCGAGCAGCTCGGGCAGGGCTGTTGCCACACAGCTGGGTGCCAGGTATGTGAGCAACAAGCCCATCTGAGTCCGGGGGCCACATCTCAGGAGGAGGGACTCACTCCCGCCCATCTGGACAATGGTGGTCTCCTGCAGACATAAAGTCTCCCGGATAACCACCGCCACCCCTCCACCCCTACCCTGAGCCTGTGGCTGGTGTAGCACATGGAAACCTGGGGGGCATAACTCGGTCAGAGGAACACCTCCCTCCCAGCCCAACCAAGTTTCCGTGATGCATGCCAGATCCGCACATTCCTCCTCGATCAAGTCATGAACAAGGGGAGCCTTGTTAACAATGGATCTGGAGGCCCCGGGGGGTAGGGGCAGGGTGCTCAGGTGGCTCCGGCACCACCCTGAAGGCAGCGCCGTGACCCAGCAACCGTCACCAGGGAGACCTGCTGCCGCTGCCGCGCAGGTGCCTCCCAACTTGGGGGAGCTGCACTGCGGGAGACGCTCACGAGGCTTCCTTCAGCCGGGGAAGGGCCCTCCGTGGTCATCTCGGCCTGCGAGTCCCCGGTAAGCGGGCGGCAACAGGTATGCGCGGCTCAGGATGTGGCGCGGGTGTCGGGGCTGCCGAGGATCGGCGCCGTGCAAGCGATCCAGGGTAGGAGCTGATCCCAAAGCTTCACAAAAGGTGGAAAGAAAAAAGTCCCAGAGAGAGAGCGCGCAGGGCGGGGGGAGAGCAGTTTTTTCTGAGGAAAAGGTGGACGGGGCAGGGCTGGCGCACGTTTCGCCTTGTTCTGCGCATGCGTGCGCGCATGCGTGCGCACATTTTGCGGCTCCCAGTTTTTTGTGTGTATGACGGAACTGGTTCCAAGTGGCTCTTTTACTTTTTCAGGTTGCTGACCCCTGACCTAGATGATGAATAATGAATCTCCAATATCCCTTTTCCAAGCAAGGTTGTACAACAGATGATGATAACAGTGTCACAGAATGAAACTAAATACTTATCTTTCAAGGAAAGAGAGTAAAGAACCCATGTTGCTTTTGTTGCACTTAGCCACATTTGATACCATAAACTGTTATTTTACAAAAACATTTGGCTAGTACAGAACAGCTAGAACTGTGTCGCTCAAAAGATGTTGCATAGAGATTTATAAATTATATTTTAGATGGACTGTGGAAACATTTTTGTTCTGCATGATTCTACACAAAGTAATTTATCAATTTTTTTTATCTACTTTTTCCTGCTCGATGTGTATGGTGTTTTTCAGTTTGCTTTAAAATATTTAGTTGCAGGCTAAATATTTAGCTAGAGTGTTATCTAGATCAAAAACCAACTAAGAAACTTCTGATTTCCTGCCAGCCTGCCAATTGAGCTTCCTTATGGGAAGCTGGCAGGGAGTATCAGAAATCACATATCTTAAGAAAGCCGGAATCATGGGGGAATGTATATCACAGATGGAAGTTACTGAAAGTCAGTAACAATTCCACTTGTTACTTAAATGGAAGCACTATTAGAAATCTAAATTTTTGTGTCACAGACAATTAGATAAATTACATGAAACACTAATGAGCTCTTTAATTGCCATTTAGACTAAATGGTATCAAGAAAGCAGCACAATATGATTAATTCATTGAAATTCTCAAGAAACCATAAATATATGGAATATTACTTACTCCAAGGTTTATCAGATCTTCAATCATGTGCTTATTCCAAAAGAATCTATCATCAACCTAAAACATATAAAAGTAAACCTTTTGTATCCAAATCTTACAGAAACCCGTGAAATCTGAAAGACTAAAGAACAATTTATATTGATCGGAACAGTCCAGGAACAAGAACTTAATTTGTGAAAGATCAGGAAACACGAATGTTTCTTTCCTTAAAATATATGCCCATATTTATCTATGGATGATCTTTCAAGAGACATATTACCTTTTTCCAGAGGGGCAAGTTAGTCTTCTCACATGCACTTTGCCTTTGTACAGAGTTTGTTAAGTCATAAGTCAAACTATAATAAAAAGAATCAGCATCCATAAACATTTTAAACAGTTCTTCCAATAGACGCCTCTCCAGTCTTTCTTTCTCTTTACTTTCTTTAACCTACAAAAGGGCAGAATGTTTTATTTCAGTACAGTGAGTTGGATTCCTGTCACTAACCTAAACATGATTTTTCATAACGTACAATCAATCATTTGCTTTTGTTTAAATAAAAGAAATGTATTTTTTCATAGTCTTTTCAAACAAGCACAGCTAGAATGACAACGTTGCAGACACTTTATGTTTTCCATATAAAATATGCTATTATTATTATATTCTACAAGGCTGAGAAATCACACTTCAAATAAAGTTACCTACCAAATTTATGTCTAAGAATAGTATGAGGAAACATCTAGAGTTACAGGAGGAAAGACCGCATGCTGCACAGAATCTTCATTAAATACAGGACTGTACTAGGTCTACATAAAACATAATGTAACTCAAACATATTCAAACAGTGTCCTAAATAATAAAAAAAACGTAAAAGGTACTATTTTTATTTAATGAAAGAAATAGGCATCACATCTCCTATTTTAAAAAATACTGCTCACAATAAGCTTTAAATCCTGTATACACAACTTTAAAAGACAGTCTCTCTAGATGCTTACTGCAAATGACCATTCATAAATAAACCACTTCAAAAGTTGCCAATTGTAAACATAGTTATTTTCTTCTGAACCACAAAATCTATTGTTTCAAAATACAGCAATTAATAATTAATCAATGACTTTATAAGTGAAGACCTGATCCATTAAGTCCACTCATGAGGTTGGTATTTAATTATTTACTTATTTGTTAAATTTACATCTTGCCATGGGACTACTCTGGATAGCTTACAACAATAAAATAGAAAAAAATTAAAAATGTAAACTTAACAATAGCAAAGGAATAGAACAGTAAACAATGGAAATACAATTAATATGAAATTAAAAAGATGGGAGGGGGAGAGCAGTAACTGCAAGGTAGAGGTGGGGGGGTCTTCAGACCCCTGCGGAAAAATAGAGGACGGTGAGGGCAAATTTCAACCCGGGGGGCAGAATGTCCCCAAAAGCCAGCACTACAGCAGAGATCCCGTTCTACTGGATCCTATCAGTTGGAGTTCCTTGACCAACGGGCTTGTCTTAGCAGGACAAGATGGTTCAAGTAAATTTGGTTAAACAAATTAGAGATCAAAGTCCTGCACATATCAGAAGGATATATAATGCATTGATAGAAATAGACTCAGAAACGGAACTTGTTAAAGATTGTATGATAAAATGGGCCCAGAATATTCAACAATCAATAACGATGGATACTTGGGAAACAATCTGGGTCAGAAATGTAAAATTTACACAGGCACAAAATTTAAGAGAGAATTTTTATAAGATGTTTTATAGAAGGCATTTAGATCCTAAGAAATTGGCATGTATGTATCCAAATTATCAGCCTAAATGCTGGAGGTGTGGTTGTGATGATGCAACGTATTATCATATATGGTGGACTTGTAAAAAGGTTAAAGCTTTTTGGATTAAAATTTGGTGGAATATGCAGAAGATATTTAAGAAAAAGATAAAGTTTTCTCCACAATTATTTTTGCTGGGTATTACTATAGACTGTACTGCTATAGAAACTAAATTGATGTTGAATTTAATAACGGCAGCAAGACTTTTGGTAGCGCAATATTGGAAGAAGGAGGATTTGCCTACTATAGAAGAATGGACTTTAAAAGTTTCGAACCTGGCAGAAATGGCAAAAATTTCAGCATATTTGAAAGACCATTCACAACAAAGATATATCTTGGAATGGAGAAGATGGACTGATTACATTCAGAATAAATATGGGACTAAAAGGTTTCATTTAGCATTTGAATAAGTATTAGATTTATAAGATTTATTATTATTTAGTTATTTTTAAGGAGAGTTAAAGTGCAATAGGATTTAAAGTGTTATTATAGTTAGTTAGCATATTATAGTTTAAGATTGCTAGAGTCAATACCCTGTATTATGCTCTGGGAAGTCGGTGGGGGAGGGGGAGGGAGGGGAAATTGGGTAGGGGTGGGGGAGGGATGGGTTTTATGTTTAAAATGTATCTGTAAAACTTTTTAATAAAAAAAAGATGGTTCATCAAGTAATCTAGACCTATGCTATGTAGGGTTTTAAAGGTTATAACCAACATCTTGAACTTCACCCAGAAGAAACTGGCAGCTTGCAAAGCAGTGATAACTTGGTTCACTCTACGGGCCACAAAGACTAATTGTACTGCCATATTTTGTACCAGATTGAAGTTTCCAAATGTATTTCAAGGGTAGTCCCATATAACGTAAAAGCCCTATGTGTGCTATATTGCATTAAAAACATTTTCTGTATCAGCATTACTGGAAAGAATTCAAAGCAACTTTACAGCTTATAAATTTCTGTTGAGAAATGTTTTATGGAGGAACTATACTAATGGGGCAATGCAACTTTGATTTAAACCCATTTGTGTTTCAAAATAACATTTTAGTCTACATTTGTATATGCTTTATAGACCATGGCTATTAATGTGTTTTCATATGTAATATTTATTGATGTGCATATCAAAGCATTTGCTGTTGTTTTTTCTCCAGTACTCATTTTGTCTTTGTTGTATGCTTTCATCGGGAATATGAATGAGAATTGATGTTACTAATAATCTGCTGTACAGTAATAGTTCCAGTATTTGATTTTCAGCCTTTGCCTCACTGCCTTTTCAATATTTCTTTTGGTTCCACATCAGCAGCAAAGGATCAGAATCCTTTATTGCAAAATGGCCTCCAGATAATTGTAGGATGTCCTTTATTACCCTTGCTGTTCATCATCTAGAAACTAGCATTCTGAAATTCTGTATTTTTTTTTCAGAACAAGGAGTTTCAATGTATGAAGCACTAGTTCACAGGTCTGCAACCCGCGGCTCCGGAGCCACATGCGGCTCTTTCAGCCGTCTCCTGGTCCTCTGCCATGTGCAGTCCAAAAAAAAAAAAGTGGGACTAAAAAAGTTCAACCAATCAATTCAAATATGCAGGGGAGGTGCATAACTCGCCTTGGCTCTACTCTTCAGTCAAACCCTGTTCTGCTCATGTGCGCATGTACGTGCATGCGCACATATTTTTTGCGGCTCCCAGTTTTTCCTTTTGTGAGGGAACCGGTTCCGAGTGGCTCTTTCACTGTTTGAGGTTCTTGACCCCTGCACTAGTTGGTAGACAAAATTAGTGCAAAATCAGACTAAAATCAGACTAATTGTCATTTGAAACATAAACTAGTAGATATTATCATATTCTGTACTGTACTATATTCCAGTTCCTTAAACACAATCAGTAAGGAATTATTATTTTTCTTTCTTTTACATATGGACTGACCTACTTTAAGTTCAAAAGAAAAAAAAATAGAGAATCACCCAGGCATCCTGACAGCAAATACCAGATGTAGCTAATTAAAAAAGACAAAATATAGCCACATATGAGAAAAGCATGATTGAGTTGTGGACCTGGATTTTGTGGGATAAACAATATAAAACCTATGGCAATTAAGGTAATAAATTTAATCTGTATTTTAAAACCGAGGGGGGGGTGTGAAACAATACTACTGTTGATACCAGCATGAACAACCATATGAATGTCAGCACACAATTGTAGCTAGACTCAAGAGGACCAAAATGTGACTATAGAAAACCAAATAGAAGGCTGCAATATGAGATTGAATATGAACAGGGGGGAAAATGAAACTAAACATTTGTTGCAAAGATCTACAGTAACATAGGCGAGTCAATAACAAGCTAAATGTAAGGGAACAAAACAAGCAAATGAATCCAAGGCTTTGCATCTAATAAAAACAATAAATTATTTAAAGTGTTCCTAGGGGTTCTTTCACAGGGGTATATTGGAAAAGAACTTTAGAAGAGAGATTAGAAGCAGTATTGAACATATTGATTGAAATGATAACATGTCCAAGTAGTAATATGAATTATATTAGTAGAGCTATAAAATTGTGCAGTTGGAAATTATCAGGAATAGAGCAGAGTTTCAAACTTATGTGAAATACTAAAAGATAGTACCTGCAAAATTCCAAGTGAGAACAGTAAACACATATATTTGGGCACCCAAGGAGAAAAGTAAATGTTTTATTAGAACTGAATCTGACAAATGGGGTTAGAACCAGTCAAATAACATAAAGGCATAAAGGGCTTCAAGCAGTAAAGTTTGGTCTACTTACTGTAAGCAGGATGAAAATAGGAGATAAAAATTAATCTGGCAGATTAAATAAAATACCCTTGATTATACTCGTGGGAATTTTAGCAAACTTCAGAAGTATAACAGAAAAAAAAAGGCAGCAGAAATAAACAGTGGAAGACAAGGCGAAAAGGGCAATTTAATCAAGAAATATCTCCAAAACAAGTGAAATGCTTGAATATTTATGACTATATTAATCGACTAGTTGGAGGAAAAGTACAAAATTAAATAAATATGTGAGCAGCGTTTGTACAGCATCTACCATCAAAAATTCTTTAAAATGTAACAAATAATTATCACCTTCTTTTTATTAGAAGAGGAAACATTTGTTTTTATCTGAGTGAAGGTTCTCAGCAGAAATTTAGAATCATCTGGAGACTGTGTAATTTTCTCTGTTTTATATATTCCAAAATGATGTTTTTTACAGGGCTGAAAAAGAATAAATTTTGTTAAAAAGATGCTTAATAAAATAATGTTATATAAAATGCATTCGCAGATTAATATCTTTCTAAGAAAATTAAATAAAAGCTAACATTTGCATGATACCAAACATATTTTTATATTTATTTATTGAATATATACTCCTGCCTTTCATATTCTGTATTCTTACATTTAAATGAGGATAAAAAGTAAAGGTAAAGTTTTCCCCGCACATGAGTGCTAGTCGTTTCCAACTCTAGGAGCCGGTGCTCATCTCCGTTTCAAAGCCGAAGAGCCAGCGTTTGTCTGAGGACGTCTCCGTGGTCGTGTGGCCGGCATGACTAGACGCCAAAGGCGCACGAAACGCTGTTACCTTCCCACCATAGTGGTCCCTATTTTTCTACTTGCATTTTTACGTGCTTTCGAACTGCTAGGTTGGCAGAAGCTGGGACGAGTAACAGGCGCTCACTCTCTTACGCGGCACTTGGGATTCGACCCGCCAAACTGCCGACCTTCTGATCGACAAGCTCAAAAAACTGGAAAGTTATACAGAATTCATTCTAGCTATCACTGAAGAATTATCTAGTATCTGCTAAAAGTTAGAAGATTCCACATTTTAAAAAGCCTTTTCATCTACTCTCTAACCTTGAGAAAGGTCACTGTCAAAGACTTAATTAACAAGTCTGTTGAAACAAGATTTTTGGCAAAACTAATTGTCATTTGTATATCTAATCATAGCAGAGACATCTCATTAAAAAGATATCTGACACAAAGCAAATGACCATGGAGAAGAAACAGGTTATAAATGCAGTAAATAAACGGTACAGTAAAAGACAGCAATTGAGAGATGGAAAAGAAGAACTGTTCCAAATGTTTGACAAGAAATGTTTACATCCACTTACTATCCAGTTATCCTTTGGGTCAAATAATGATCACATGATAAATGTTTACCTAAAAATTGTTATTCAGCATGGCTGCCTGATCTGATCATGATAACTTTCATTTCCACCTAGGTATCATTCCAATTATGTAAGTTGGTTGGAGCACTTCTTTTATGAATTGCTGGGATTTCATCTTACCTCCAAATCCAGATCCTGAGGTTCTGCTTCAGAAAGTGGTATTGCGACAATTTTTGTAATTTTACATACATCATGATCTCCTGGAAGCTTGCCAACAACAAGTTTTTGGCGAATTAGAAGCAACCACCAAGGCAAATCTATAAGAAATACAAATCTATTAGTTTGGAAAGAGAAATTTCAATTATAATTTTAACCAAGTGAATAGCAACCTTTCAATTTAGATATTCTCTTGATCAGGCTGACAAAATTACAGCCTAGCACTCAAGAGGAAAAGCCTCTTCTCAGTATGAAATTAAGGTTGCAGAACCCCAGAGCTCTGAAGGGCTTGAAAAAAAACTGCAAATAATATATTTATTTATTTATATTATATTAATTACAGTATATTAATATATTATATTAATATATTTTCTTTCACTAGAACATCGGTGTCAAACTCATGACATCGTGACGTATTGCAACTTTTTCCCCATTGCCGGCAATGGGGTGGCTGAGCTTTTTGCGTGACACATCCGGCCCATGGGCCAGCAGTTTGACATCCCTGTACTAGAACAAAACCAGTATCTGTTCCTTCCTAAGACAGATAGGATTTTTGGGATTTTTCTAATAATGAACATAGTGGTTAAAATAAAAAAAAATAATAAATCTGCAGAAAGAGTTCACTACCATAGCCAAATAATAGGCTTTTTAAATAAAATGTTTAAAATTTTCAGTTTTTCTTGTGCCCTGACACTTGCTTAACCATGCTAACACTGCATATACAATCTGGTTTATAACACTATTAAGTAACTTATTAACCAGGTTAATATATTAGACTGTGAATCCTATGGGGCCATGTTGTTTGTTGGGTAATTGGGTAATGACCACTAATTCTTAATCCAGGGTATGATAAAATGAGGAGACCATATCTGGCACTGATTTGAGCTCCCAAAACAACTGAGATTTAAATCCAATAAATAGCAATTTATTAATCAGGTAGGATGAGTTGTTTTTTTTTATTGAAATGTAAAATGAGAGTTACTGCATAATCTCCAGGCCACAGCATACACTCACATAAGAGACTAACATTATCTGTAGCTCTTTTGCCATATCTTTTATTGATGATTCCAGTTATGTTTTAGTTTATGTTCTGCATCTTAATCACTGTTCATTACCTTGAATTTTCCACTGAATAAAAGGATATAATAATGAAAATGATTTTTGCAAAATAAGGCAGAATGTTTTTCAGTCCTTATGAAGAATATAACATTTAATGACAATGCATGCCAATGAGCATTAAACTTCTTCTGAAGATTCAGAGTTAAATACTTCCAATTTACTTTTTTTCAAGTACTTTAAAAGGGAGTGATATCGTAGCGTTCTATTATTGTAATAAAGCTCCAAAACAGAATCAGGATAACTGATATAATTACAACTTCATTCATAGAACAATACACCGTACCTAAAGAATATTTTATGCTAATTATGTATTATTTATAGCAGCATAATTATTTATACTGCCTTGGTCAGTATCAATAGTGTCTTTATTTTAGTAGCCAATAGAGAACTACTGAATTAAATAAGATTAAGAAAACCTCAAATAGCATATATCCATAGTTACAGTGGTACAAGTCCACTTAAGCGATTCTCTAACAGCAAATGAAAAAAAAACTGCAGGAAGAGTAATTCCCCCTTGCCCTTTAAGCTTCTTATAGCCTGTGACAAGCTGTTTCAAATTGGAAAATGGGGGGGGGGGGCAGCTGAATAGGGAATTGGTAAAAATGGTTTCATCCATCTTTCAAAAGGAAGCAACTTAATCTCAGTGTCTTCCACAGATGAAAAGAACCCTTCCGTTCACAGAAGGAATAGATTCTCCAGGTGTTTATTCCTTTACAAATGTTTTATGACATCACTATCTATAAACCAACCTATGTGCTCTCAAATTTGCTGTTGAGATTGGAAGAAGTGTATTCTTTGCAGTTCCTGTGAGGTGAAGAAAATGCAATCACGCAAACAGACTTCCACTTATATAACATTGGTTTCATAACTAAATTCAATCGGAAGAAAAGATGAGATATTTCTAAACATGATTTCCTTTACCACAGTGGTTTGTGTGTGAAAAAAGAGAACAATTGTTATATTTGGTGAGAAGAATGATTTTCATTTTTACAGGCAATATCTTGATGACTAAATATCAATTCTAATTTGTTGTGGTGGCCGTTTTCTTCTGGTGTATGGTTTCAGGTCAGATGTGTGTTTGTGTTGGAAAGGTAAGGTCTCCAAGATTGGTTTTCATTTGGAGACAGAAAACCATATTTATATATGGGTATTTCAAAGGATTTTCTGTCTTTTTTTTATCATTTACTTGCCTATTTTGAGAAGTCCATGTTAAATATTTTTTCTTGCAGATAAAGAAAATAAATATGCTTATCTGATTAAAAATATATTATAAGCATAAGCAAGATTTAAAAAAAACAGAAAGGTCATTGCACAAATAAAAGAAAAATCTAGCTTTAGTGGAATAGGTTTCAAGTTTCAAGTTTTATTTAATTACATTAAATAAAAGGTTACATTATGTCTACTAATATCCAGCGGTCCCCAACCTTTTGGGCACTAGGGACCAGTTCTGTAGAGTGAGTCTTTTCCACGGACCGGGGTGTGGGGGGGGGTGCGTGTTTTCGCATGCTGCCTGCATCCTAAGACCAGGGGTTGGGGACCTCTGTACTAATCTATTTGCTGCCTCCCATGGACCACTTTATTTAGGCATTCCCTCAAGTATATGAAGATCTTAAAAGTGAAAGTTCCTAAAAAAACAATGGAACCATTCATGGGATCTTCTTCAAGTAAGTCTCCAGCTTCTTCTGTTTTGGACCTTGCTTTGTTGCATTCATCTGAATGTAAATGAAAGTATTCCTCATGACCATGGATAATGCTGGGTCTGGGAGAAAGCAGTATTTACAGCCAGGAAGAAACAAGCAAAAAGAATTACGGCTCCACCCACCTCAAAACACAGTGGATATTTCTCGTTTTGACTAATAGAATGCATGCCCATCTTTCAATGACAGGAGCAAACCCCACACCAGGCAAGATAAAGCAAGCTGTTACTAATACTGCAATTGTTTATATACACAGTTTAATGACAGTGTTGACAATTGGTTTTTGTATTTTATCTGCAGCATCTAGAAAACAATTTTGCTGCCAAAAAAAAAATGAAAACCCTTTTTATCTCTGTTCCCAGTAAATATTCTTTGTATCCAATCACAATGCAGTCCCTTCTATTAATCTGCCTCCAGAAAGGAAGGGAAAAACACAGCTATGAGTATGTTTTCAGAAGTAGTTTGTTCAAACAGATTTAGAATACATAGACTACCATTATTTATTAATTATAAATAGATTTACTATATTTAAAATATAGTAAAGATATATAAGATATATTTAAAATATATCTCTCAACTACAGTCCTACTTTTCCATTAGCAGAAACTCCTGGGGATTCTGACAGATCTTTGAGCAATGAACTTCTTTATTACATTCCAGTTATTCCACAATAAACCATACTTATCTAAAAATACAAGTTTCCTCTCTTTCTTTAATCTAGTTATTTTTTCCTATGAGCTAGAACTTATCAAAAAAATAGCAGCAGCAATTCTTTGCTTTTCTAAAATTGTAAAGGAAGTAACACTATCCTTAGTTTTTTTTTCCAGAAAGAGGTTGAAGAAACAACAGTGGGATAGATATTCCTCCCATAACTGTCCGAGGAAATGTTCACATAGTACTGCTTGCTCAGTTTAAGGGCACAGAAAACTAAGCTATCTCTGCAAAATAGACTTGCAAAGACAGTCAATAGTAGCTCCTGTTGCATTTTCTGAAACAGGCACTATTATTTCTAAGAAAGAGATATATTCCCATTAGATTTTTGCAGGATACAGCAGAAACATTGCACTAGATTTTGAGAGAGAGAGAGTGCCTCACATACAAACAGTCCCAAAAAGGGTGGGGAGAGTGTTTTAAATTCATATATTGCTTCTCTAGATACAATCCACTATACTTATTTTCCTTATAGCTTTCTAACAGGATAAAGGAAGTACTGAAGTCAGTTATTGATGAAAGCTTGTTCACAAGTGTATACCTAAATTTAGGTTTCAATTAATTTCCTCATAGAATCAATATTTTATCAATCAAATCTAAATCAATCTAAACTATAAAATCTAAAGTTTCAGGTTCTAGAGAAAAAAAATCTAGGTCTAGTGTGATGATCTTAAAAAAGCATCTTTAAGCAGTATATTGTGACAGTATATGGTAGCTTCTCATACCTATCGTTCTCTCAAAAAACTGGAACAAGCCAGACAAATGAAAGGAAAAATGTATAGACCATTTTTTATTGAAATTAGCTAGAATTTTATACCTCAATTTGGTTTGTGAGAAATAATTTTACTAACCTATCTATAATAATCACAAACCAATTCACAAGAAATATTGCTTGCCTAAATATTATTTAAAAATAAGGTAAAGAAAAGCCTGAGGACAAGCCAAGAGAATCTAAAGCAGGCTGACTTCACTTCTGAAATGTTTAAGGTGTGCATACAGTACTATTCTCTCTTTTTCAGCAGTAGATCCAATGTTATTTCATTAGTGAATAACAACCTGTCTAGCTGCCAAAGGTACTTCCCCCCCTCCCCAAAGACAACTGGACTTTCTTTTCAGTTGCCTTTGGAGTAAAAAATGCATCTTTGGGACAACCATGACATGGTTGATTGAGAATCTCCATAGACAAAGGGTCCCCAACCCCAGTCCATGGACCAGCCCCAGTCCGCAGCATGCCAGAAACCGGGACGCAGAAACAAGTGAGGCTCCATCCGAGGGATGCAGTGAATACGCAAAACCATGTCCCCTCCGGTAAGCATAAAAACCTCTTTCCACGGAACTGGTCCTTAGTGCCCAAAAGGTTGGGGGCCACTTCCATAGACAACTTGTCCAGCTTTTACAGTAGCATAAAGCACATGAAACCACTTAAGAGAAGGAAATCTGTAATAAATTGTAGTAACTAGGATAATGCAAACCATTTGGAAAAAAGTGATCCATAAAGCATGCTAGCACAAATGAAGCGCCTTTCTTCAGAGCATGAAAGCAAGTATTATCCTTTGGAGTATCATACCAGTTTCAAAAGTTGTCCCCTAAGCACCTCTGCATGTATGTGCATATCCAGACACTGCTGTTATGATTACTAACAAAGAATATGTATATACGGTAAACACAGAGCAGAAAGCCAGGAACAGCCTTCAAAGTTATAAAGCTCTCAAGAAAAAGTACTATACACACAATAACACGTTCTGTAAGGCATCTCTTTTAAATGCTTTGTAGAGCCCAATTATAATCTGCTCTCCAAAAAGATGTCTTCACATAATATTGGTGATATTTCCATGCTTCTTCCAGAATGTTCAACTCAGCAGCTTTATTTATAATCCCAAACTAAGTTTATGGTTACAAGAATTCTCATTAATATTTTACAGCCACATATTACTAATATATCACATAAATTACTAATGGCTGAACTTAAAACCATTTCAATCTTTCATTAATATGTTTGTGAATGTGTATATATTTCATTCATTTGTATATATTTTTCTTTCCTAACATCATTTGATGTCACGAAAACACTTCATCAAAAACTATGACATAGTTTTAGACAGCTATGTGCTTTCCAATTCTTTATTAATTCAACAAAAAGGTGACACATTACATTGATAGAAGCATTGGCAAAGATCAGATATGTTTTGTCAGTCATGGGTAATTTTAGAGTGGAAGTTCCTATCCCAACAGGCATAACAAATTGAGCATTATTTTAATTATTTCTTCAGGCTGTACAAAGATTTTATTGTCCGTACCTGTATGAAGTTGAATTTTGCCAATAATTCCCTCGATCAAACCCAGACAAACTGGATTCCAAGCCAAAAGAAGATCAGTAGCTGCAAAGGAAGAGGAGGTGAGTTAGACACATAAAGATAAACTTTATCTTATCCATATAATTCAAATATACACTTATTTTATTATTTATCTGGAACAACTGGGTTTCTATTAGGCAAGATGATGGTGTAAACATGCTAGGTACAAATTACTCCATCTAGTTAAGAAAATTTCTTTTAAGAAAATATTATATATTTCTTGATCTAATGCCCTGACTAAAATTAAGTTTGATTTTTTTTCCATAGCCAAGATTTTAGGAAGACTAATTCAAGAGCCTCCATGTCCCTTTACCAACAAGATGGTAAATCAAAGTAGGATTAATTCTTTGAGAAGTCCAATTTCATAATAAGAAAATATATTCATTCTTTCTTAATTCTGTTATGAGGAAAGGTACATAGCTATTTCTGGCTACGGTGACTTCTTCAGAATAAAGATGGAACTCAGCCATTTCTACATAATATTAAACAAAATAAGATACCGTACTTGGAGAGCCAATGAGTTTTAGCTCGTCGGTAAAAGTTCTGGCAATGTTTTTATTTCCTATTCTTATCACCTAACATGTTTAGTATTGCTAGCAGAAGACATATAAGTACGTAGGTGATTCTGAGTTCTGAATTCCTACTTCAGGTGACTCCAAGGAACTCAATACATGATGATACAATACTCAATTGGCAAAGCTTCTCCTAATTTTTTTCAATATACTTTTTTAGTTTTAAATATTTTTTAAAACCATTGATGTCAAACTCTAGAAACAGAAGTCCATTTTACTGGGAAAAGGGAACACCAGGGGAAAAAACAAGAAAAGCAACACTTTATAAATATAAATATAAATAATATAAATATAAATATAAATAAAATCAATAGTTACACAAGCACAGGGGTGTCAAACTCAATTTCATTGAGGGCCGTATCAGCATTGCGGTTGCCCTCAGGGGGCCGGGTGGGTATGGCCAGGGTGGGCGTGGCCTACTGGGTAGGCGTGGCTAGAGTGCGTATGACCTACTGGGTGGGCGTTACCAGCTCTACATCGTTCGCATCAAGGGTGCCTATGGGGGCCTGGGCAGGAGTGGGACAGATCTGAGGGTCTCTGGCAGAAGGAGGGTCTCAGGGCCAGGGCCAAGGCAGTGGGGGCCATTCCCTTAGTTTCCAGGATGGCTTCGCGGGCCGCATGAAACCACTTTGCGGGCCGGATCCGGCCCCCGGGCCTTGTGTTTGACATGTCTGCACAAGCAGATCTTGAGAATTATTGAATTATAGAGATAAAAGATGCTATCAGATCTAACATCCTGCCCACTGCAGAAATCCAACATCACAGACAGATGTCTGTAAAACTCTCCAACCTCTGCTTGAACCCCTCCAGTGGCAGAGAACCAACTACCTCTCTGGCTAATTGGCTCTACTGTCAAACTTTTCCTACCTGCTAAGAAGGTTTTTTTTTCTAAGATTCACTGCCTTCTTATAACCTAAATCCATTTCTCCATGTTATTCAGACAATTGAGGAAAGTTCTTTCCTACCTTTATTTCAAGGCTAAACATTTTTTCATTTCATTCTATAAGACTTAATTACTAATCCCCTGACATCTTCACTGCCTTTTTTCTGAATTTGTTTCAAGTTCTCCAAATTTTTCATAAAGTATGATTCCCACAACTAAACACAATGCTTATGATGAGGTCTGTCCAAACTAGAATACTGTAAGCTGTCTGGAAACAGTGCTTCTGTTGATAAAGCCAAAAACTGCACTTGATTATTTTATAGCCATATCATGCTGCTGACACATATTCAGTTTGTAATCAACTAATATTCTCATTTTTTTCACAAGTACTATTAATGAACCAAATATTCACAAACCCCTTCTTATACATAATTTCCTAAGTGAAGAACTCTGATTGCCTTTGTTAATTTTACTCTGTTGTTTAAGCCATTTCTCTAACTTCTCAAAGGTATTTTGAACTTGATTTCCATCTGTAGTTTTGTGAAACTTGAAAATCTAATACACATTCTCTTCCCTTTTACTTTGCAGCTATTAATAAAAAAATATTTAAAAATAGGGATAGCTAAACGCATCTCAATATTTCACTCCAGTTTAAAGGGACCATTCTTGGAACATAATTTTCATCTGTTATTGTTGTTAGCTGCGAAGTTGTGTCCGACCCATCGCGACCCCATGGACAAAGTTCCTCCAGGCCTTCCTGTCCTCTACCATCTTCTGGAGTCTATTTAAGCTCACGCCTTCAGTGACTCCATCCAGCCACCTCATTCCCTGTTGTCCCCTTCTTCTATTGCCCTCAATCTTTCCCAGCATTAGGCTCTTCTCCAGTGAGTCCTTCCTTCTCATTAGGTGGCCAAAGTACTGTATATACTTGAGTATAAGCCGAATTTTTCAGCCCACTTTTTGGGCTGAAAAATTCCACTTCGGCTTATACTCCAGTCAACAAAAAAACTTACCGAGGACTTGTGCGCGGCCGAGGCTTTGGTGCTTCCGGGATCGCGCGCACCGGAAAGAAGCGGAAAGAAGCAGGCAGACAGGGCGCGGAGGTCCGGAGACCTGCTGACGTTTGGGGAGGTTTGGGGAGGTGCGCGCGCACCTCCCCAAACCTCCCCAAACTTCAGCAGGTCTCCGGACGGCGGCGGCTTGGGAGAGGTGCGCGCGATCCTGGAAGCACCGAAGCCTCGGCCGCGCGCAAGTCCTCGGTAAGCTCCGGGCGGTCACTTGCTTCGCGTCTCCTGAGGGAAGGGGGGGGCGACTGGAGCGGGCGTGTTTCCTCGCCTGCTGGGCGCCGCGATTTGCCCAGGGAACGCGCGGGCCCCGAATGGCAGCGTGGAGCGAGGAAGCGGACAGCCAGGGCTTCCCCGAGAGCCGCGGCCACACAGGGTATTCCTGTGTATTCAGGCTTGCAAAATGGTGGATCGAGCCTCTGCTGGCGGCAGAGGCTTGCAGAGCGCGTATCCAGCCTCCGCCGGCAGTGGAGGCTTGCAGAGCGCGGATCCAGCCTCCGCCGGCGGCGGAGGCTTGCAGAACGGCGGATCGGCTTATACTCGAGTCAATAACTTTTGCCAGTTTTGGGGGGTGAAATTGGGGGTCTCGGCTTATACTCGAGTCAGCTTATACTCAAGTATATACGGTATTTGAGTTTTATATATATATCTGTTTTTATATATCTGTTATATATCCTCTTAATTTTCATATCATACAGTCTATATTTAACTAGTTTGCTAATCAGAGCATCATATGATGTACATTAACATTAACAAATCAAGATCAACTATCTCTATTATTTTCACAGCTAAGTAAGGAAATAACCTTATCAGAAAGCAAGACATTTGTTTCTCAAGAATTATTATTGACCTATCCATGCTGACTTCTAGTAATTAACAGAATGTTTTCAAGGTGCTTTCAATCAATCATTTTATGATTTACTTAAGAATCTTCCCAAATAGCATTATCAGACTGACGGGTATATAACTCTCTATATCTTCCTTTTCTTACTTTTAAATTGTTGTTCTCCTGGCACTTTGCTAGTTCTACCAGATTTCTCAAAGCTCATATGTAAAAGTTAGTATGTCAATATCATGAATGTGATACACAATAAGACAAGAAAACATTTTGTTACAATATATCACAGCCAGAGAGATCATAGAATCTTACATCTGGAAATATGATCAGAGCTTACCTCATCCAACCCCTTATTTGTTGTAGGATCTGATAAAGTGGCTGCCTGGAATAGATGGGTGGCGCCTTGGATTGTATAACTCTACGTCTACGTGACCTATGTATGCCAATTCAAGTACAGCTAGTTTACTAGCAGCTCTGGGAAATGAAATGCTAAAAAGATGCCAGGAGGAGGAAGTCTTCTGCAATTGGGAGAAAAACTCAAAGTGAATTTGAACAGGCAATTGTAACAGCCATATCCGGGATTACCTCATCGCAATGAGGACAGCAAAATGTCAATATTTCTCCAATCTTACTGCATCTGCTGATAATCATCCTAAACAGCAGACCTTTTTAGGATAGCCCAGTCCTACTGGGTAAGGAGTGCCCCATCCAGAACATCTGAGGCATTTTTTTTTTAGATTATTCTGGCTGGCTGTAAGATAAAATCACTCTGCCTTGAACTCTGATTGTGTCAGGCCAGAGTGCCTGAGTTACAGTCTTGTGCTGTGATCTGGGATGGGTTTATGCTGGTAACTCCTAAGGAAGTGGACAGGGCTCTTTATATTGTCATTGTTCACTGGATCTGGCTGCTTTCTGGATCATGATAGCAGCCAAGAAGGTCACCTGCAGTAGGGTTCATGTTGGTCTCTCTGACGTGTGTGTGTGTGTCCAGTCTCAAAAGAGGGGTGGTATATTTCTCAAGAGCCCACCATTAGATCCAACAGTCTTCATTATCTATCAACCAGTATCCAACCTTCCCTTTCCCTTTAATGGTTTAGGAGTGCGACACCTGCTTTGGTTGCCACTTTGCTTCTGTGTGAATTCAAGGAGCTGGGCATTACTTATAAAACCTAACATGGCAGAGAACCTGGTTATTGAGGAGCCACCAATCTCCTACAGTATCTGCTTGGCAGGGTTAGCATATTCTGGATTCCAACAATTAAACAATACCATCTTTTGGGACCCAGAAGGACACATTCTCTGCAATAGTACCTGACTTCTGGAAAGAGGTTCACCTCAAGATTCGAACGTCCCCCACCCAGTGATATTTTGAAGGGCCCTTAAGACACCCCGCCATTTTGCAGGGACAATTTATGCTTCCTTTCTTCCTTTCCCTTGTTCCCATCCAGGTTTGTTTTCTTTGCTATCTTGTTTGTATTTTTGTACTCTTATTTTTTAAAAAAAAACATTTTAAACTATGTGTAAATTGCCTGGAGTTTCTGGGAATCAGAAGGCATATAAATGACTGAAATACAAATGTTGAACAACAAAGGAAGGAACCCTTAGCACCCTATTCAGTGCTATTCAGCTAATGCAGAGCCGCTATACTATAGCTGAGGTCATTCAGCCAATTATGAATCCATATAACAGTTGTAGCATCAAACACTAATTTTATCATTATACTAATGAGGACAGGATGAAAGATTTTGAGTTCCCTGTTGATCTTTAATTCTGTTGAAACAGGTCCAGAAAACCCATGGGGAGGTACAACAGAGACAAGAAATTTTTAGAAAGAGAAAATGGGCTACCTAATATTCACCACTTTGAAATGCAAATCATAAAAATGGATTTACCTTCTAAGTTCAGATTTCAAGCTTCCTTATTAGAAATTTCTACAAGTTGCTCTTTTGACACTTATGTCTAAAGTTGACTAAGATTAACAAAGATATTTTTACTTAATTCAAAGCCCAGAAGCAAACTACATTATAAAAGATATATAACTGTTCAGCCTAGAAAATGAATCTCCAACAAAAGTAAATGCACAAAAACAGCTCTGAAAACTCACTTAATCCACTTAACAGATTTTCTTAAACTTAATTACAAAGATAGCCCTTTAGAGTAGTTTCTTTCTTTACAGCTTTTACCGTGCACAGTTCAAACTACTGTAGCTTATTTTAAGCTAAAACCAAAAGGGAATATCATGTTTCACAATTCAATGATACAGAAGCATTCAGAAACTGGTACCAGTCTCTTTGTCCACTTCACTGTCTGAAATTACAGTAATCCAACTATGGTATTTTTAAATCAAACCCTTACATAATGTTATCTAAGTTAAATGTCAAAATATGAGTATTGGGGAAGGGGAAGCAGAAAAATGCAGGAAAATCTCCCCACAACAAAAAAGAACAACCTAAAACAATACCAGGAAATTAATTAAGAGTTCTGTATTGTGTTGATAAACATCTTATTCAAAGAAACATTTGATTTACAGCAAATATATTTTACGTAAAACTATTTTAACTATTACAGCAGCAGTTTTTACTGCATTTTATTTTTCTGGTTTGTATAATTCTTTACACTTTTAAGCACCCAAGTAAAGAACAGACATTGGCAGGACAAGGTACACATTTCAATATGTTTCAGACCAAACTACATGTAACTTAAAAATTAATCAACTGTTGATTGGATCTAGTCTTGGGATATTTGGCACAGAAATGATTGATAGAGAATAATCACAGTTGTAGGTGATAAATGGGAATCACAACAAAACTCATAATCATCTAGTTTTAAATGTTCCACTTCATGAATGGGTCACATTTGATCAATAGACAAAGAGAGATACTCCAAAAATAGGAAGAAGTAGGGAAAATGGAATCTGATTAAATTTCAACCACTGGCAAACTGAAAGCTACTTTGGAGTTAAGGTTAAAGATATAGGGCTAGAAACTGGAAGACTATGAATTCTAGTCTTGCCTAGGCACTAAGCTAACTGGACGATTTCAGATCAATTACCATTTCTGAAAAGGTTGCTAAAAAACTACTGTATATGGATTTGTCCGTGTAGTTGTCAATAGTCAAGACAGACTTGAAAACAGAAACACAAAAGGCAAATAATTACACAAACTATCTGTTTCGATGTAACATAGCTTTCCACATTTTCAAACACCTCTTAAAAAGGACAATCAAAGGGATTCCAAAATGAAGCCAAAAAGAAAGAGGATCCTTATCCAATTTGAAATTCAAGAGAAAACCTAGATGTGCTATTGAAAATACTGGGGGGGGGGATCAGAAGAATCTGCTGCTTTTCAAGTATCTCCAAAATCAGCACAGTATCAAAGAAAATCCTTCTAGGCACCAGAGGAAGTCAAACCATCTTCCTAATGCTGTATTTTCTTCAAAGATAATTACAACCTAATTCTTATTACAGAATTTCAAAAGTCAGTCTACAACAGGGGTGTCAAACTCAATTTCATTGAGGGCCGCATCAGCATTGCGGTTGCCCTCAGGGGGCCGGGTGGGTATGGCCAGGGTGGGCGTGGCCTACTGGGTGGGCGTGGCTAGAGTGCGTATGGCCTGCTGGCTGGGCGTGGCCAGCTCTACATCGTTCGCATCAAGGGTGCCTATGGGGGCCTGGGCAGGAGTGGGACAGATCTGAGGGTCTCTGGCAGAAGGAGGGTCTCTGGGCCAGGGCCAAGGCAGTGGCGGCCGTTCCCTCACTGTTTCCAGGATGGTTTCGCGGGCCGCATGAAACCACTTCGCGGGCCGGATCTGGCCCCCGGGCCTTGTGTTTGACATGTCTGGTCTACAAGGTACATTGAAAATTCTAGCAAATTTGATTTTCCAATATTTACCTTCAAGAAATACTTTTTGCAATAGCTTATTGCCAAGGAATGTTTGAGTATCTACAGTATTAGGGACTCTTTCTTTAGTCACAAATATAATTAGACAAACCTGTTATGTTGTGGATGAATTACAGGTAATCATTGATTTAGGATCACAATTGAGCCCAAAATTTATGTTACTGAGACCATTTTCAAGTGAGTTTTGCCCCATTTTATGACCTTTCTTTCCACAGATGTTGAATGAATCATTGTAGTTGTTATTACTGCAGTTATTAACATGGTTAAGTGAATCTGGCTTCCCCACTGACTTTGTCAGAGGGTCGCAAAAGCTGATCACATGATCCCAGGACACTGCAACTGTCATAAATATGAACCAGTTGCCAAGCATCCAAATTTTGATTATGTAACCATGGGGATGCTGCAACAGTCCTGAGTGTGGAAAATGGTCACTTTTTTCAAAGCTGTTTTGACTTTGAACTGTCACTAAACAAACTGCTGTAAGTTGAGGACTATTTGTATGAGTGGCAAATTTGGCAATCATTGTTAAACTGCTTATAGAGTTTGAAAAACTATGCCAAGACATTACAGCAAACTTTGCTACATAATGCCACAAATAAACAAAACCAACCATTTTAGCTTTCACTCTTTACTTCATTAGCACAAACTCTAAACTCAAAAATAAGTAGAAAATGTGAACAGATTGTCATTGAAGCAAAAAATATCTCCGAAGGATAATAAAAGAACAAGCATATTGTCATTTCAATATGTTTCACTCTCTTACTCATGACTCTGCGCAATCAGCAGGAATTCAATGCTTAGTCAAATCTGACATAGACAATATAATTATGATTCTTCCTAAAATGTTCAGAAACCAGCTCATAACAACCAGCTCAGAAAAAAAGCAGCAAAGCAGCAGTCAAAGAGCTCTTTGTAGGACAGATCAGCAATCCATTATTGGCACTTCTTCAAAACAGGAGAGTGATAGGTCTCACCTACCTGAATTATAACAGAGATAAAATGTTAAAAAAACATATCTGCATACTCGTATGATGAGAACTTTTTAAAAACAATGAAAAATGAAATAGCCCATTCAAGGCTTAGCTGAAGACTTTATCTTCCCACTTTACTATGTGTCAAGCACCCCAATTTCTCCAACCAACTTCATCCTTAAAAGTAGAATAATTAACTATGTGGCTACTTCATATACCAGAAGCATACATACCTCTGGTTCTGTAAAGGATCTTGCCATTAGTCTACTAAAATCACCATAATGCTCCTAAATGAAAATATTTTTAGAACTTCATTCATACTGTTCATCAACACTTAATTTTACTCTCTGTATGGCTGTAAGTAGGTTAACTGCTCTGGCTGTGTCAGCTTACCAATGGATGAACACCAAATTTGTTGTGTAAAGAAGCCTGCAGAGGAGCTGATCACAACCATGGGGAGATGCATAGTGCAGTGGATTCCCCCAATCTGGCCAGTTAAAGTGGGGGAAAGCACAACTGATCATCAGGCTGGATGTCAGCCTTACCAGGTAGGCCAGAAAGAAAGCATGATCAGATGAGCTAATTCTACTTTATTATACCATTCTTCCCATCTCTTTTACAACCTAAGAAATTAGGGAGGCTCTCTTTTTAGTCTCTCACCTTGCCCATTATCCACCTGCAGACTAACTACGTATGCTGTCTCTTATCTGACCATTCCCTTGGCAGCATATCTGGCTCCATCTCCCAAGATGGAAGCAAATGAAAAATGATTACTTTTTCAAAACCCCCAGCCCTGCAAAAAGCTGAGTAGCTCCAACTAAAGCAGCAGAACTGATCATCACAGGAGAGTGTTGCTGGCTTTTAAGAGAACCAGCTCTTCTATTTTACTGGGCATTTCCCCCAGGTTTCAATCCTGCTTTGACCCATATAGGAAAAATACATGGATCAGCCATCTTTCAAAACTCACTTCCACATCACTTTGATTGATAAATGGATTCCCATCTGCTGATGATGTCAAGAAAAAAAACAGGATTTTACTTAACATTGATACACTACAGTTACACAAGCAGCACACTACCACATGGCAATAAAAAGAAGAGGGACAGTAAATGCAGAATTTAGCAATAGGAATTAATTCTATGACGGTACAGCATACCCAAGAACAGGTGGATAGCACTTCATCTCCAAATGGCATACAAAATCTCTTACGCATATATATCCAACTGATTATGGCTAAGCCAAACAGACAATTTGATGTAACATTACATCCATTAAACATGCCTCAACTTTATTCCCGTGACCGAAATAAACCTGTTGCAACAATTCAAAGATTAAAACAGAGGAAGAGAGGAAAAAATCCATATACCAATATTTCAAATAGGCCATTTGATACACCCACAGTAAAACAACAAAACTCCCGGCTTTAACTCTCTTATCTAAAGGTCAAGTACAACAAGCCCAGAGATACTGGACAGCAGGAGATCCAAAGCCCACACTAGAAAAAGGCAGGCAAGCATGAGGCAACATTACCATCCAAAGAAAAGATATTAGGGAAGGATTTTAAAAAGAAAATGGCACGTCTTCTGCAAGATCCAGGGTATCCCAAGGCCCTTTCCTGGTTCACTCTGTAAAATGCTTCAGGTATTTAAAGAACCCCCTTCAGGACTGAACACGGCCTCCCCTGAACATCCCGGACGTGCTCATTTCTCCACTTCAGAGGAAGCGGACTTGCCCCCTCCTCTATTGCCCCCCTCCTTGGTGGAGCAGTGGGCTAATGCCTCCTTAAGTAAGACCAGCTGCCTGCAATTAGTGCAGGTTCGCGTCCCACCAGGCTCAAGGTTGACTCAGCCCCTCCATCCTTCCCAGGTAGGTAAAAAGAGGACCCCGATTGTTGGGGGCAATTAAGCCGACTTTGTAATAATGCCGCTTGGGATGTGTGTGTGAAAGCCCTAATAAGCAGGCATATACATAGAATGAAGGCTACTGCTAAGCACATTGATTTGTGCTTCTTAGATTGTAAGCCGCCCTGAGTCTTCGGAGAAGGGCGGGATATAAATGGGATTAAAATAAAATTAAAAAAAAATATTTGCAGGTCAGCACTTGTCACCAGACTCCGACTCCTTCACCCTCCCCTCCTCCTCCTCCTCCTCCAGATAACACGGGAGACCTCCAGGTGAGCCAATGTGCACGCCTTCGCCCAGTGCAGGGGTAGGCAACCTCGGCTCTTTTATGACTCATGGACTTCAACTCCCAGAATTCCTGAGCCAGCCAAGCTGGCTCAGGAATTCTGGGAGTTGAAGTCCATGAGTCATAAAAGAGCCGAGGTTGCCTACCCCTGACCCAGTGGATCAACTGCCCTCCCTCCCTCCCTCCCTCCCGGCTGTCCGAGAGCCTCACCTCCCTTCAGCAGGTGCCCTTCCCCTCCTTCCAGCTAGCCTGCCCATATACCCCTACCCCCCCACCCCCGAGCTCTTCCTCCTCCTTCTCGGGACCGGCAAAGTCCCGCCGACGCCAGGTTTAACCTCCTCCGAAGAGTTCTTGCTCCCGCTCCTCGCCCTCCTTTCCCCGGGGTGGGCTCGGTCCGGCCACCGGCTGCGGACCAACTCACCGGGTCGGAGCTGGAGGCTGCCGTCGGCGCGGCTACACCAGAGCGCCCGGTTCTCCTGTTGCAAGATGTAGTGATCCTTCGCTTGGAAAAGCTCCATGGCGGGGCAACCAAAGGAAGGCAGGGAGCGAGGGAGGGAGGAAGCAAAGGCAGAGGGAGACAGAGAGAGAGAGAGAGAGAGAGAGAGCACCGCTGCGCTCAAGGAAGCCGCTGCCGAACAAGAGGCGGCCAAACCCAACCGGACCCTGCCCTCCGCCGCCGACACCGGGCACCACCCAACCGTCTCAAGGGCGGCAATTCCGGGAACAGCCGCCGCCGCCGCCGCCGCCGCCAAGCTTGTTGGTTGTGCTCCGACCGGACGGGTTCCGGCGCGCGCATACCGGCGGGACACGTGACCTCAGGCTTCCCTTCGCCCCCCCCCCCTTTTTTTCTTTTCGTTTAAAGGGAAAGCGCCGCCTTACCCGCCGCGCAGCTCTACGTTAAGGGAGGGGGGGGGAGAAAAGGGGGGAGGGCCCCCGAAATAAATCAATCTACTTCCGTGTTTTGGTTAATTGATTAAGGGGCTTAAGTATATTTATTTATTTATTTATTTATTTATTTATTTATTTATTTATTTATTTATTTTATTACATTTATATACCGCCCTTTCCCGAAGTATATTTATTTATTTATTTATTTATTTATTTATTTTATTACATTTATATACCGCCCTTTCCCGAAGTATATTTATTTATTTATTTATTTATTTTATTACATTTATATACCGCCCTTTCCCGAAGTTTATTTATTTATTTATTTATTTATTTATTTTATTACATTTATATACCGCCCTTTCCCGAAGTATATTTATTTATTTATTTATTTATTTATTTATTTATTTTATTACATTTATATACCGCCCTTTCCCGAAGTTTATTTATTTATTTATTTATTTATTTATTTATTTATTTATTTTATTACATTTATATACCGCCCTTTCCCGAAGGACTCAGGGCGGTTTACAGGGTGATTAAAAACAAAAATACAAAAGTTAAAAACAGATTTTAAAAAAAATTATATTCGTCCCTGCATAAGTAAAACCCCAGTTAAAATTAAAATTAAAACTAAAATTCAAATTCTCAGCCTGGGCCAGAGAGCTCGAAGAGCCAGGTCTTCAGGTCCCGGAGGAATGAACGGAGGTGGGGGGCGGTCCTAAGCTCCACTGGCAGCTGGTTCCAAAGGGCAGGCGCCCCCACTGAGAAGGCCCTATCCCTGGGTGTCGTCCGCCGGCAATCTCTTACCGGTGGCACTCTGAGAAGACCCTCCCTGTGGGAGCGCACTGGGCGAAGGGAGCTTGATGCCGGCAGCAGGTGTTCCCTCAGATATCCCGGACCCAAGCCATTTAGGGCTTTATAGGTCATCACCAGCACCTTGAATCTCACCCGGAGGGCAACCGGGAGCAAATGCAGCTCGCGGAGTAGAGGTGTTACATGGGAGTATCGGGAAACCCCCATCACAACTCGCGCGGCCGCATTCTGCACCAGCTGAAGCCTCCGAGTGGTCCTCAAGGGCAGCCCCATGTTAAGTTAAGTTAACATCCGTTTTCCTTTGGGGAGCTTAAGGCAGCCCTGTGAGGTAAGTGGGCTGAGTTGGGTTAAGGGTAGACCTCGACTTAACGACCACAATTGAGCCCCAAATTTCTGTTGTGAAGTGAGACATAAGTGAGTTTTGCCCCCATTTTATGTCCTTTCTTGTGCACAGTCGTTAAGTGAATCACTGCAGTTGATAAGTTAGTAACCTGGTTGTTAAGTGAAGCTGGCTTCCCCATTGAGTTTGCTTGTCAGGAGGTCGCAAAAGGTGACACTGCAACTGTCATATGAACCAGTTTGCCAAGCATCTGAAATGTGATCGTGGGGATGTTGCAAAAGTCGTAACTCTGAAAAATGGTCAAAAGTCCCTTTTTTCATTGCCATTGTAACTTTGAACACTCACTAAATGAGCTGTTGTAACTTGAGGACTACCTGTACTATCTTAGGATCCCCCGCCGCTCTGACTGCTTGGGATGGCAATGAAGAGCTGGGAATCCGCACCCTTTTGAAGACTCTTTTCCTTACCCCAAACCAACTGCCTTTGCCAATTGAAAATAAAATTGCCAAGTGCCATTTTTCAAATATAAACTGTATAAAACAAAGATTTTGCTATATGGCCATGGTTACAGTTTGCACTCGCGTAGGGTCTAAAGTGAAGTTCTGCTTTTCTCTGAAAACCTTTTTTCTTTTTGCCATAATTTAATTTCTTCCTATAAACTTGAATTATCTGTGTTTAGATCACTTTACTTATCTGCAGAATATATACCTTTGCAAAACTGTTGAACATGATTTGTTGGTACAATAGTGAAATCGATTCATATCAACAAATTTATTTGTGAAATACGTAAAGATTCAGCATTTTCTTTATTTTTCTCAGGTTTTTTTAATTTATTAATGTCATTTTCTCTGTTCTCCCTATTCCATTTTACTTTCATTCTGAGTCATATGTTCCTTACTGGAAATAATCTCTTTAATCTTTCTCTTCTCAGCAAGCAAAGCAGGTAAAGGATAGTTTGTTTATTTCAGCTGGAGTGGAGGAGAGATGTGAAGATTAAAAATCTCTGTTGCCTGAAATAAATTATGTTTATTCTCAGAGAATTCTTGAGGAATTATGTCTCACTGGAAACACTGACACTAGAAACTAAAACCAAATGTACAGCACAAATCTGTTCATACTGTTCATACAAATTCATACATGTAATGTTAATTTATTCAAACAAATAAGTATGTTAGATGTTTTGTGCCAGCCATTGGCAGTTCCCCAAAAAGGTCATCAGATGGCAGCAAAGAGGCTTCTTTGCTTCCACTGATGAGCCAAGGGTCTCAGACCCGACAGCCCCATTGGCGAGAGAGTTTTATGGTCAGGGAGGGACCAAGACCCCCCATAAATACCTCTGCACGAGGGGCTGCTCTTTTTTCCAGTTCCATTCTCCTTCCAGTTCTACCTCTACTCCTAGCCCCTAGTCCTTCTTCTGTTTTAGTTATGTAATGCTAGCTTGCTTTTATTTTATTTCTCTCTCACATGCAGGCATGAATGCTTTCATGCCAAGTATTTCTTTCTCTTTAATCTATCATTGAATAAAGCTAATATGATTGCATCTCTGCGTGATGCTTTTACTTGGAAGCACCTTTAACGATCCATCGTGAGATCACCTCACAAAGTATTCCAATTGTATGTTTACTTTATGCAGCACCTCTTTGTTCTTTTATATTCTGCGTAGTGTTGTCCTTGAGTATTTGGTCCTCTCAACAAGAACAAATGTTGCTTCCTGTCCCACATGTATCCAATACAAATCAGAATCACAATAGAGCTGGAGGGGACCTTGGAGGTCTTCTAGGCCAACTCAAACAGGAAACCTATACCGTTTCAGACAAGTGACAATTAACACAGCAACCTTATTTGCTTCCCTATTTGCCTTATTTAAAATCTTATTTATTTCCTCTTCAGTTCTGAATCTTCTGTAGGCACACTGGCTGAGGAATTCTGGGAATTGAAGTCCACAAGTCATAAAAGGACCAAGTTTGAAGACCCCTGTTCTATAGTGTATGAGTCCTTCGTTCAGCCCTTGGTAAAATAATGAAGAGAAGATTCACTAATTGGATATGTATTTAGTAGTTATTACAGTGGCACTGTTAGCATTAACAATAATCTTTTTCAGAAAAGCCTAAGTAAAAAGACAGATCTTCAAATGACAACACAGAAAGCAGTGGAAGAGGAGGTATACCAAGACAATAGCAAAAAAATATGTATGAGTAGTAAAAAAAAAAAAAGGTTCTTCACTGATGGCAGTTATCAAAAGCTCGAATGAGATCAATGAACAATAGTCTGTAAATTCAAATCCAGCAGTCTCACAAACTCCAGGTGAGAGAGCAAATAAAAGTAAGAACATTATTAGTAAGCCAACCTTGAGTGGATGAACTTGAAGTCCAAAGATCAGGGCAAACAACAATATAAAGATAAAATTTAAGAGCATGAACACGAGCTGAAGAGTAAAGCTAATATATTAAGAAATAAACCAGGTATACTCTATTGTTTTCCAGCTCTGACAGCACCTTGCTCATACATATTTATAATCGGGGCCTCCCTGGACATTGTTTTCTATCCAGCTATTTTTTACATACTTATTTTTAATTCCTTTAAGAAGTTGGGTTATTGTAAGAGAAGAAGTGGCAGAACCTTGGGCAGAGTTAAAAGTTCAGTCTAGAATTTCTACCTAGCCACAAGTAGACTAAGTCCAACTCCCCTTGAATTCCATTGACCATTATCTAACTTTAAGAAGAGGCTATTACGGTAGTTGAGAAGATTCCTGTGTGTAGGCCTTTTAGCGATAAATCAATTCAATTGGACCTTCAAATGTGGACCTGGCTTTTTGCACCTGACGCTTATATTTAGCTGTGAGGTTTCAAAATTATCTCTTGTTTTAAACATACCAAGTTAGGAAATTCCACAATCTTCAGGCACAAATGGAAACTTCCTTATACCATCAGCAGTTCCCAGCTTATGATGCTTGCTAATTCTACATATTCTTTAACTAACTAAAGTTGGTGTATTTACTTGACAACCTTAACTTTTCAGTGTTTCCTTATCGTTTTCATTTAAAAAGACTACATTTATCAAAGCTCCTTTTCTAAATTTTAATTCATCATAACCCAAAAATTATGTGTTCCCCAATCCTATTCTTCCTTGTTCAGAACTAATCACTAATGAATTCAACTGGGTTAAATTGGGAGTACTGAGCCCACACAACTATCACTGTTGTGATTTCACTTTTCTGTAATTGGTGATAAGTATTCCTTAATGAATTGTGACAATGTTCATACCCTCTGTTCCCCCCCCCTTTTTAAAAACTATGAAAGAAACACTTCTTTTATAAGGAGGGTATCAGAAATTGGTGGAATAGTACCAACACATTTTTAATGTTTTATCTGTTTAGGATATGATGAAATTGCCTAATGAAAACATGAATTTGTCTCCAGCCAAAAATAGACATGATTATGACAGCTATTGTATGTTTTCTCACTTTTGCTAAAAATACCATCCTACTAATATGAGTTGCAATTTAAAGTAAAAAAAAGCTTTCCATTTTGTTTATGCAGTCAGATTTAATATTTCCAAGTTAAACCTGGATATTTAAAGAGAAGGTTCTTATAATTTGAAATGCATAATAAAAATAATATCAATCATTTGATTATTTTGAAAAAGTTATTAGCTATTTACATTCTGTAATTAATTTCTCAGTAGAAGGAGACTGTGAAAAAATAGATTGGTGTTCTGATGAATCAAGATTCAGGAACAGTTCAGAGTTTCAGGTATTCCTGAAGGCTAACCAAGCTTCAGGCAACATCAGCAGTCAGTTCAATGATGTATGCAAGCCAAATTGTCTTTGTAGGCACCTGGTACATTTTATGAATATCTGCCAATAGGTTATGAAGGAACCTAGAAATAAATATATGCAAACTGATAAGATTCTAGGATGCATCAGCTGCAACATTTGATTCTCTGTTGACAAAAATAAAGTATTGATAAATAAAAGTATTGTTCCATATTGAGACAGTAGAACCTCTGCTATTTGTTCAATAATAGTAAGACAGTAGGTGAAAATAGATTTATAAGACAAGTGGTAAATGCCAACCAAATCTCAGTTCTTCTTAGATTTTCTTCTTAGAAATGTGGGATAGTAATACCATTACAGTAAGTGACAATCACAATACCCTTATGGAAACAGTGAGAAAGTGTTACAAATATGGTCAACTTCCCTGTAGCCCTTTATACTATATTGGGCAGCTGACCTATTTGGTCCCAGGCCTAGGGTTGATGATTATTATTTGTCTAAAACCTTATTTTGCTTTTGTTGTTTATTAGATCATTTTAGTCTTGATGGTCTGATTTAATGTTTTAGCTGTATTTATGTTTTTTCTATGCTACCCAGAGTTCATTGGAGTTGAGTTGGTAATAAATGTAAATAAATAATAATAATTAATACAGACAATTACGCAATAGCAGCAAAGGATGGGCTGTTTTAGTATGGAGAAGAAGCTTCTGCAACCAAATACAGTATGATTGCTCTAGTATAGCTATTATAATGCCTGCTAATGTCCTTTGTCCTCCAAAACATATGCTACAAATATGCAGAGCAATCTCAGCTGACACCCTCTTCCTTATAAAAGAAATATAAAACCACTAGTAACCTTAGAGGCTGGGTCACTTTGTTTAGTAATGCCCTTCACCAGGAGCCTGTTATAACCTGTGTCATTACTGAAACTTGCATGATAATATACAATAGAAAGCTACAAAGAATCTACAACTGTAAATATTGAATTGCTAAAACATTAACTAAAATATGCCTCCAATACACTCCAGTACACAAGAATACTTCTTGTAGTTTATAGAAGTGGTGTGAAAGTCTCAGCCATATTGCAATACAATAGAATAAAGCCCCCTCCTGTAGCCATAGGAGTATTGCAGTAGCCTAGAGCAGTGTTTCTCAACCTCAGCATACTTAAGCTGTGTGGACCACAACTCCCAGAATTCCCTAGGCAAGAAAGCCAGCTGGGGAATTCTGGGAGTTGAAGTCCACAACATCCTACAGTTGCTAAGGTTGAAAATCACTGGCCTAGAGGAGAAACAAATGCATATTTATTGAAACTTATTTCCTTAAGGAGTACAAATTCAACACATCAGCTAAGCAATTCTACTACTCTTATCAGAAATAGAATGATACTTTGGCAATGCAATTCACAGCTTGAGTAGCTGCAGCTAAACCTAATTTATAGGAACTAAATTCAGAAAGGACAAAGTCCTCATCAAATCACTCAATTAAAAATAATTTTGAGTGTGTGAGTAGCAATGGCAGAGAAAGCCTAGCATTCCAAACAGAGTGCCATGGCAGATTATTTTAATTTAGCACTTTTTCTCTCAAATCACTTAAAAAGTGGCAGGGGAGGTCTGTGAGGGCGGGGAGAAGGCATCTGAAATCCTTTTGGCTTGCTGGTTCTAGTCAAACTAATGTACAGGTGTTTATGAGACTAGTATAAGAAAGTAATATTATTTCCTATTTCTTCAATTTGCACTTTAGTATTTAGTAACACTGATTTTGGCACATAAAGCAATAAATCTTTGCAGGAGAGCTCCAGGATCAAACATCAGGCCATAAATAATGGACTTTGAGCTTTTTCTTTCTTGACTGAAAAAAAATTAATTGCTGCAAGATCTGGCACTACAGTCTTCATAAAGCTGAGTAAGAGCTACTAAAAGCTGGAGCAGAACTGCCTGTTATTTATTAGATATATAGAGAGTCATCGACTGCTGGCAGGCAACAAGATTGATAGCCTAATCAGTGTAAAAATCTCAGGCTAGAATTTATGATTTAAAATGCTTTTCCCAATTTCTCTTATCTTTAACTCAAAATTTGTATTGTTTTTACTTGGCGGATACACTTCTTTAATAATAATTCTCTGTGTGTGATTGAACCTACCAGTGCCAAAATATTCTAAACTACCGTTCCTACAATTCCATTTCCTTCCAAACTTTGGTTACCTTATGTATTCTTGTCATTTTAAGCATGACATCATTTCTAATTTATGATCTATATGGAAAGGTGCCAAATACTTTCATTTTATTAACCCTAGTGGCTATAGGGAGATATTTACAATGCATAAAAATGTGATGTGCCAGAAATAGTCAATGAACTCTTGATTTTAAGCAAGAACAAAAAAGTATATAAGTGTAATAGCTTTGAAAATCCAGTGTTACTTCCATTGCACTGTAATATGTGACAGCATGTAATTACTTATGACAATTGCCATACTAGTTTTCATGCCAATGTGGGACTTAAACCTATGGCAAAGCCTAATACAGTCACTGGCTAATGGAAGGGAGTTGGAAGGCATCTTTTTCTGATACTTTGCAAGATGATTGAAGTCCCAATCAGGAGCCAAATGAAGTAAAAGTCTCCCATGGTTAACAATAAATCTAAGATACAAGTATTGCTACTTCAGGAAAAATAATTGGTTGTTTTTTCCAAATTTCCAACAGTTTTAGATTCCCTAAATAACTTTTATTTTGGGAACCGCATATTACGTTCAGTTGCAGCAGCAGGCAATTAAGACTTTCTGGTAAATCAACTGATTCAAAGATCAGGGGCTATATGGAGTAAACCATTAGTGTTCATGGGCTTAAGCAGATGTATTAATTAGGCAATGATGCCATGTATTTTAACACAGTTTAATTGAAATACACTTGCAGATGGGTCATGATCAAGATTAATTGTGTAGCATCTGCTCTATAAATAATACGTACTACATAATTTCCTCATGACAATTAGACCAAATTATAGTTTGAATATTTAAAATCCATAGTTATTTTCCTTTACCTTTGGTTAAAGTTACAGTTAAGGCCAGCAGAAACAGATGTGTCATGCAGTTGAAAAGGGGTTGGGACAACACACAGGGAAGACGTGAATTATTTCTGAAAAGGTAGTACCCTGTTCACTTATTAGTATCCATTTTAGAACAAAAGCACACAACAGAAGCCAATGGACCAAGGAAACAGGCTACCGTGATACAAGCCCAGTGTGGACTACAGTTCCAGAGTTTTAATAAATTGGGGCAAAGCTTCGGGGAATTATAAGTACTGTAATCCAAGTTAATTTAGTATTTGTTACTTTTATCAGTATTTAAAATGTATTAATGCTGTCTTAGTTTAACATGTATTTTTAATGTGGTAAGCCACATTGATGGTCAGATATAGAAAGTGATATATAATACATCCAATAATAATACATTTAGAGAATGCCAGCTGGAGAAGAACATGAGAACAACTTGAATGAATCAAAGATAAAAGAATAGACATGGCTGCCACAATCTAGATCACCATGAGATATTCTACCCTTTTCTTGTCATCTACCGTACTGGTTATCCAGATTTTTGCAGCCCTAGAACTGGTGGCCTTGCATAGTTTGTACTATTGAATCTAAATCTTTTTTCTAGGCCTTTTTTTTGGAAAGCTTGGCTTAGAAAGGGAGCATATCACTAATGTGAATGTGATAAAAGCAGTCTTCTAGGACTGAATTGCAAAGATGTGCAATTTCCATTAGTCAGAGAGATGTAGCCGGCTTTGTATGGCAAGCTGAGGGGCATAATTTAAAACAGGCTGGTTCAGTACCCATTCTGGAAGACAGGTTACAAAGTTAAAGGGATAAAAAAGCTGCATTAAGCATCTGCAAATCTAAAGGTATGAAATGAAACCAGAACATGCCAACACTTCCATTTATTTGGTTGTTAAGTAATTCCCACCAGGCTTCCTTTTAACTAGAATCTAGATGGTACATAAAGTAGAAGTGAGTCAAACAGTAGAACTTTTATGTGCTGAAGTAAAATGTGTGCACTTTACTTTTGTTGAATTAATTCTAATGCTTTTTGAAAAACATTCCCAAGGGTGTTGGGGGTGATTTACCATTAATAGTTTCAGAAGTGCTTAAATGAATCTGGCTGACAGCTGATGCAAAAGCATGAATTATTCCATACCTCAGGTGTATCTGTTTTGAACCATGTATCTCGCATCACCCACAAGAATTCCTAGAATGATTTTTTTCAAGAAAAACTTATTTAGCTTTATGTTAGACTTTTTTGGGGGGTATTTTGTTCTGAAATATTACAAGAGATGTACAAAAGTTAACTTCTGAATTAGAGTATAATCATCTATGTCTCTCTCCCACTCTAGGGCATCAAATGGCTGCTTTGAGAACATTTTTAATGACATCACTGAACATTTTTCTTATTTTCAAAAGGGAAGAACAGAAAGAAAGATTAAAGGAATGCAGCTCCCTGTGAAATGATTTCATTTACTCTCCAAATTGGAATCACTAAACACTTCCATTTTTAATAATTTAGAAATGTTTATCTGCCAAGGTTATGGCCATGGCCTTCTATAATAAATATCTTTGCAATTATCCAAAAGGATTTTGCAATCAAAAAAATTCGGCAGTACCTTCCTCCTGACAATGTGACCTTGAATGTTTTTTTCTGCTGTCACAGAAGTATAATAAATTTGTTCTTTTCAAAGCACCCTTGGCTTTTATCTTTCCCTTCACTCATGAATTCTCAGTAAGAATACTGGGCTATCTCTTCCAAATTGGTGCATTTCTCCTTCCTTATATCATCCGCACTGCATCATGTAGCTGGTGGATAAGTGCAAGGATGTATTACAAGGGTCACCCACAATTTTATGTAGTTAAATCATGGAAGGGAAGCCCTGTACAATTATCCTTCACTCTTTGGGCAAAGACTGTAATTAGAAACAATAAGTTATGATCCTTGCAAGAGAGCCAGTGGTGGGATTCAGCCAGTTCACACCACTTCGGCAGAACCAGTAGCTAATTTTTTGTTGCCCAGGCCCAGAATGGACTTCCAGAAGCAGCATCCACACAGAGAACCGGTTGTTCACATATTTGAATTCCACCATGTGAAGTCGCTTACATTTAAGGAAAGGGGCATAAGAATTTGCCAATTTCTTCTTTCTATCATCTGTTACATAACCGTTCATATCACACCTTAACAACAATGTAAAAAAATAAGGATGGAACAAACAGATCAATTGATCTTGCTTTAAATACTTGAGTGATGGCATAAGAGAGAAAGGCAGAGCAACTTTTTGTGCTTTTTGGCAGTTTTGTTGTTGTTAGCTGCAAAGTCATGTCCAACCCATCACAACCCCATGGACAACGTTCCTCCAGGCCTTCCTGTCCTCTACCATCTTCTGGAGTCCACTTAAGCTCATGCCTACTGCTTCAGTGACTCCATCCAGCCACCTCATTCTCTTTCATCCCCTTCTTCTATTGCCCTCAATCTTTCCCAGCATTAGGCTCTTCTCCAGTGAGTCCTTCCTTCTCATTAGGTGGCCAAAGTATTTGAGTTTCAACTTCAGGATCTGGCCTTCTAAAGAGCAGTCAGGGTTGATCTCCTCTAAGACTGACCGGTTTGATCGCCTTGCAGTCCAAGGGACTCGCAAGAGTCTTCTCCAGCACCATTGTTCAAAGGCCTCAATTCTTTGGCGCTCAGCCTTTCTTATGGTCCAACTTTCACTGCCATACATTGCAAAGGGGAAGACCATAGCCTTGACTATACGCACTTCTGTTGACAGGATGATGTCTCTGCTTTTTAGTGTGCTGTCTAGATTTGCCATGGCTTTCCTCCCCAGGAGCAAGCATCTTTTAATTTCTTGACTACAGTCCCATCTGCAGTGATCTTGGAGCCCAGGAAAATAAAATCTGTCACTACCTCCATTTCTTCCCCATCTATTTGTCAGGAATTGAGAGGGCTGGATGCCATGATCTTGGTTTTCTTAATGTTAAGTTTCAACCCAACTTTTGCACTCTCCTTCACCCGCAACAAGAGGCTCTTTAGTTCTTCATTTTCTGCCATCAGAGTGGTATCATCTGCATATCTTAGGTTGTTGATATTTCTCCCGGCAATCTTAATTCCAACTTTTGATTCATCTAGCCCTGCCTTTCTCATGATGTGCTCTGCATATAAGTTAAATAGGCAGGGCTACAGTATACAGCCTTGCTGGACTCCTTTCCCAATTTTGAACCAATCAGTGGTTCCGTGTCCAGTTCTCACTGTTGCTTCTTGGCCCGCATATAGGTTTCTCAAGAGACAAATAAGATGGTCTGGTACTCCTATCTCTTTAAGAACTTGCCACAATTTGTATTTTTTAAATATAAATCTTTATTTACATTTCATGTTAAAAACACACCATACACCAACAAAGACAAAAAAAGCATTTACAATATACAAAAAACGAAGAAATCAAAAAATTGAAAACCATTTCAAAATTTTTTCATTATATCTACTTCTAAACTAACAATTATATTCCACTCATTAAGTCTCTTATAACCATCCAACTCCAAAGCTTATTCATTAACAAAGACTATGTCACTTCATTGTTGACCAACCTCCAAGCCACCCTTATTTTTTTAATCTTTTATCCATCCAAATATACCATTTATTCCATGATAGAAATGCTGGTGTCTCTTCTTTACCCTTCAACCTCTTGGTCAATGTGTCTGCTTCTGCACAATCAAGTATTCTCCTAATTATAACTTCATCCGGCGGGGTATGATTTGCCTTCCAAAATTGAGCATACCCCATCCTTGCCGCCGTTAAGATATGTAAAACCAAATACCATATATCCAATATATACCATGTATATATTGTTTTATGAATGAAACTTAATTTCCTTAAGCTTTGCTTGCATGCTGTTTTAGTGAAGGAAAGTCTGGGGCTGCTTTCTGCCTTTGTTAAGGAGATTTTTCTCCTCCTTTAGGGAAAATATTCTATTCTGCTTCTTTTCTTATTTTGTGGAATATTACATATTTGTGATTGGCTAAAACCAGGTAGTTGGGTTGTAACCACCATGCATAGGCCCAAAATATAAGGCCTAAAAGTTTGAATGTTTTTAGGGTGATTGTTGGTCCTAAATGCAAACAAAAAGTAGTTATCTCACTTTTTAAAAGTCTATTCAATTTTGAAAGAGCACAGGAAGGATCTGGATATGTAAGGGAACTGCCTGTTTCCAATTATCTCTGCCTGTCCTACAAAATCCAGCAAAGTTGGCATGTTCTGGGTCGTATCAATTAATGTCATCTGATGTAATCCAAAAGGCATGATCTCTTTGTTTCACTGGCTGCCCTTGGTAATAGTATCTCCTGACTTCACCTGCTATTGAAAAGATTGTAAAGACCTGTATCTCCCCCAGGCAATTAAGCAGACTGAAATATGTGAATACCTGAATCTTTGTTCCTGATTCACTGTGAATCTCGTGTTTTTATTGTTATCTTTTAGTGTGAAATTTTTAAATTTTTAAATCCCATTAGTTGCCAGGATGGCTCTGCAGGTGGATGGGCAGACAGACAGATAGTTAGATATTGGCTTACCATATAACACAGAGTGGCAGGAAAGAGAGATGGTATTCAAATTGTACATGCTAAAGACCTCTTGGGCACATTAGTGGGAAAAGAAAGTTCAACCCATTAAGCTTGTATTATGGTTTTTCAGCTTATATGTTCTGACAGATAACTACAAAAAAGTACAACAGCCCCAAATTCATAGTTGCATAATCACTTACAATTTTTCTTCCAGTAGAGCACAATTGTTTTTGTAACCAGCAAATCCTACACAGACAAACATAGCACAAGCAACATTTACAACACACTTTTCTCAGACTTATATCATAATGCATGGATTCTGTATATCCTAGCATTCTAAGCAATCAAATGACTTACCGTATTTTCCGGCGTATAAGACGACTGGGCGTATAAGACGATCCCCCAACTTTTGAGATGATTTTCAAGATTTTTCGTCTTATACGACGGAAAACCAGCGAGCCCGGGAAGGCACGCCCTCCCCTCTCACTGTGGAGGAAGCAGGGCAGGCTGGCATCTGGCGGGAGCCGGCAGGGCAGTCCTGCGCACGCGCGCGCTTCCCAGCTGTTAAGGAGCACTCCTTAGCAGCTGGGGAGTGCGTGCGTGTGCAGTTCTGTCCTGCCGGCTCCCGCCCGACGCTCTTCCCTCTTGAGGCAGCATCCCCGAGGACTCCTTAGGAGCCGGGGAGCGATGCTGCCTCAAGAGGGAAGAGCGTCTGGCGGGAGCCAGCAGGGCAGTCCTGCGCAGGCGCGCGCTCCCCAGCTGTTAACGAGCACTCCTTAGGACTAATTTATAATCTCTCATGTAAGAAAATGCTGGGGGGGGAAGAGAATTCATAATATGGTTTGCCCTGAAAAGGGATTTTGATGGTTATCATGTGTGTTTGCAAAGGATTCACGGGTCGGGGAAAGGGAGGCATGTGGAGGAATGCTAATGACCAAACCCTCATATCAATGGTACAATGATTTTGTCGTATCAGTGGTACAATCATTTTGACGTCATCTTGGCTTGTTAAAGTTACCGGTGCGTGCAGCATGTAGGTGTATTCAAACACAGCGCCAGAGAGGTAAGAGTGTAGAAAGGCGAGGTGCCAATACGTGGAGAAAAGAAAGGATGCGACCTATTAAAAATGCCTAGCACTTACTTAAGTAACTACAAAGATTCAGCAAACGGAGTAAGCCCGGTGGAAGAACTGCCAGGGCTGCCTCTTCAGAGGGAAGGAAGAAGAGGCCTCACCTCCCCTATCCCAACGCCGTCTGCTGCCACTGTCTAGGGTTGGGTTACCTATAGCCCACACGTACGTCGGGCGCTTTCTCCCCTTCCAATTTTTTTTTCACGACAAATGACACCCTCTTGCGGAGGGGGGGACGCACGTTGAGGGGCGGCGGCGGCGGCGCCCGCAAGACAGCGCGAAAGAGACGAAGCCGCGCTATTTTGCGCTATTTCCCTTTCGGCGGGCGGCGCACGGCAGCATCCGGAGCTTGAGCGAGGGGCATCTGGGAGGCCGGCGCGTGAGCGCGGGAGAAATTCCGGAGCGGCGTGAAAGCAGGTGCTGCTCGCCCGCCTGCCTGCGCGCTCGCTCGCTGGCTGGCTCTCCCGTTCGCAAGACAGCGCGAAAGAGACGAAGCCGCGCTATTTCTCTTGTGGCGCGCGGCAGCATCCGGAGCTTGCGCGAGGGGCATCTGGGAGGCCGGCGCGCGAGCGCGGGAGAGATTCTGGCGCGGCGCGAAAGCAGGTGCTGCTCGCCCGCCTGCCTGCGCGCTCGCTGGCTGGCTCTCCCGCTAGCAAGACAGCGTGAAAGAGATGAAGCCGCGCTATTTCGCGCTATTTCCCTTGTGGCGCGCGGCAGCATTCGGAGCTTGCGCGAGGGGCATCTGGGAGGCCGGCGCGGGAGAAATTCCGGCACGGCGCGAAAGCAGGTACTGCTCGCCCGCCTGCCTGCGCGCTCGCTCGCTGGCTGGCTCTCCCGCTCGCTCGCTCCCCGGCTCCTAAGGAGTCCTCGGGGATGCTGCCTGAAGAGGGAAGAGCGTCAAGCGGGAGCCGGCAGGACAGTCCTGCACACGCACACACTCCCTGGCTGCTAAGGAGTGCTCCTTAACAGCTGGGGAGCGCGCGCGTGCGCAGGGCAGTCCTGCCGGCTCCCGCCCGATAGCTGATTTTTTTCCGGCGTATAAAGCAACTGGGCGTATAAGACGACCCCCCAACTTTTGAGAAGATTTTCAGGGGTTCAAAAGTCATCTTATACGCCGGAAAATACGGTATTCAGATTGTGATTTTTGTGTTCAAAGATTCGGATTTTAATACCGTATTTTCCGGCGTATAAGACGACTTTTTAACCCATGAAAATCTTCTCAAAAGTTGGGGGGTCGTCTTATACGCCGGGTCGTCTTATACACCGGAAAATACGGTAATGTGTTTCTTTTCATGGAAAACCCCAAAAGTTAATAATTTGAAGACTTCTTTGGAGTTGCGCTGGGCATTATCACTTTTGATTTCTAAAAATAGATTTCATAAATCTACTCTCTATTCACAGTTCAGATATAACTGCAAACTTCAAGATACAACTGATTTATATTCTACTGCTTCTCTTAGGTAACAAAGGGAACATTTTTTTCAGATCTTTATGCTAAACAGACCGAACTGGGAAAGTTCATTGCTTTGCACTTTTGAGGTGTTAAAGTAAATAATGCTTCCACTGTATTCATTTTTTTTCTGTTCAAATGCTCCTTAAGCTGTGTTAGTGTGTGTTTGCTTTTCCCTCTGACGTTTCATAATAATAACGTATGCTTAATTTTACCTTCATTATTACACCTTAAATGTGACAGCGTTTAATAGTTCCCATGCAGTGATTTAGTGGTTGACAGCATTTAAAAGCAGTGTTTTGTATTTGACAGTTCAGAGGTTAACTGTTTATTCAAAATTAAAGTTGCAGCCGCCAAGAACTTACTTTATTTTGAATCCAATAGTTGAATCTAAATATTGGAACTGTGGAACTGTGGAATATTTATAAATGAAATGCTCTAAACTTTATTTCAGTTCTGCATCTGTATTACTCAATGGAATAGCCAAAAGTTCTGCATCTGTATTACTCAATGGAATAGCCAAAAAAAAGTGAAAGATTGCTATGACTTGTCAGTTGATTTAATTACTAACTCTGAACCTTGTTTCTGTTCATTTGTTTCCTTTGTTTCCCTTGTTGATAACAATACTATCATCAGCATCATCATTAGACATGAGTAGAACTAATAGAAATGTCATTCAAAGTTGCAGGTCCAAATGAATTAGTTTTAGGTATAATGCTTAGACGACAGGTGTTTATTGCTTAGATCAGGGGAAGGCAACCTCGGCTCTTTTATGACTCATGGACTTCAACTCCCAGAATTGCTGAGCCAGCTATGCTGTCTCAGGAATTCTGGGAATTGAAGTCCACGAGTCATAAAAGAGCCGAGATTGCCTACCCCTGGCTTAGATGTATGAATCCAGCTATTTCAGTTTGTAATCTATTGTGTATAGTAGGGAGGAGCAATCTACATCGTGGTCCTTTGGCCTTAAAAGCCGCCTCTAACCATGACTGCTGAAAACACATTTCAGTTTCCCATAGTTTTGCGTTGGCCAACACATGAAAATTGTCATGTAACGTATGAATATCACAAAGAAAATTCTGAAAAATTGTTGCAAAGGTTTTGCATGTGTAATGTGCCCAATCATCTTTCCAGCTCTTAGTCTCTCGGTAATGTTAAGGAGGACCCTCAACCATCTCAAAGTCACCATCCTTCACGTATGGCTTAGACTTGGAGCATTCAATATGCCCATGATTGCATATATTATGCCTAGCCATGAATTAGCACAGTCTGTGAATCCAGCTAGAGTGTGCTTCTGGGTCCAGGGTATCTGAGCAGCTGTTTCACTCTAATGGGACTAGCCCACCAGTGGAAGAGGCCTGCTACAGATCCCACCTGCTAAAGAACTCTTGCAGATGGGATCTAGAAGTAGGCCTTTTCCACTGTGGCCCCATACCTGTAGGACGCACTGCCACCAGAAGTGACAACTGCTTCCACCCTTTTTGGCCTTCCGGAAGGGTATTAAAACTTGGTTTTGCTGGCCCCAGGAGGGGGCTCATTGCTGGAGATGGTTGAGGGGTAAGAAGACCTCACGCTCCTGCTGGCCGTCTCTAAGTCCTGGATTGGTTTTGGGTTTTTGTATAGTTTTATTTTGATTAGCATAATTTTAATATTTTTCTGTTTGTCTTTTTACAATCTGTAAGCTGCCTAGAGTCGCCTTATAGGGGAGATGGGCAGTAAAATAAACAACCAATAAACAAACAAATAAACAAATGCTTTGGCTCCCTGAATAGCTCTGACACCTGACTTTACAATACATATAGCATAGTTCTCCACCCCCTCCCCCTCCCGCAGAAACGCTTGTAAACATATTTATTTTATTTTTTTATTTTAATTCCATTTACCGTATATCCCGCCCTTCTCCGAAGACTCAGGGCGGCTTACAAGCTTAGCAGTAGCCTTCATTCTATGTATATGCCTGCTTATTAGGGCTTTCGCCCCCCCCAAGCGGCATTATTACAAAGTCAGCTTAATTGCCCCCAACAATCTGGGTCCTCATTTTACCTACCTCGGAAGGATGGAAGGCTGAGTCAACCTTGAGCCTGGTGGGATGCGAAACTGCACTAATTGCAGGCAGCTGGCGTTACTTAAGGAGGCATGTTTCAAACTGGTTTGTGGCAGAATTCATTTCAGGAATCCTATTGACTGGAAATTGTGGGAATTAAAGTCCAGCATGACCGGAAGGGACACCCAGTGAGGGCTACACAGAATGGACTTTATAGTACCAACAACGTGGACTTTATAATATTGTTGTACTTGCTAACTAACACAGTTATGTTGTATTTTAATTTGACTTATTTTTCCCTCTTTTTAAATGATGTTAATGATTTGGTTGATAGCTTTTAACCTTCCTCAACTTTAAGATTAAAAAAAAAATGTCTTTGTTCCCCCAAATCAGGACAGGATGGGATACCTGGAGTTTGTCTCCTGATAAGAGAAAGCTCGTGAGCGCTAATTGGTATCTGGTTTGTCTCTCCATGAACTCCAAACAAGCTTATGACTTTTTTTTTCTCGTTAACCTCTTAAATTTTACACCCCTGCTTTCATCAGACTTCATTTAAATGGAGAAATGTGTGGTCAGACGTAATATATTTCTTAATATGATTTTCTATGGAAAGGAGAGGTTACTTTTGTCTTGTCTATCCAACTTTTCTCTTGTAATTTCCTTAGATGTGTTAACTATAAAAAGGACTGAAAGCTGGACCTCGAGGTTCCGTCTTGGAGAGGATTCCTTTTTAATCAGAAACTTCTGAATAAATCGTAATTAAGCGATCTTCCTGCCTCAGTGCCTTACTGGAGCCTGGGCATATCAGGTCCAGAGCCTAAGCCACATTTGGCTAACACCAGGTAGAAGGCAGAGTGACTTGGGTAGAAACTGGTATTCTGCATTGGATGGCAAAGGATGTAACTTTGAAAGAGAGAAGAAAACCACATGAAATGCTTTTCTTCTTTTTGTAAATTGTTTGCTGACATTGTGCTGCAGGATGTTTTCATGGATAATTATAATGTTTAATAATTGTTTTTAAATTTTGCCTTGTAAACCACCCTGAGTCCTTTGGGAATAGGGCGGTATATAAACCGAATAAATAAATAAATAAATATGATATTTAATAGTCTACAAGCAACTCTTATTACAGCTTGGAAGACGGAGAAACAGGAAGGAGCAACGGGAAAATGAAAGTTTTCTTCACTTATATACATGGTAGAGAAATGCCCTCTGCTGGCAAAGGGGGTGAAAGATTCATTTTTGGTTAAAGAGCAGTCGCACCCAATTTATAACTGCAATCCCATTATTTGGGGATGGCAACCTCCCCATTTTCCATCCATATTGTGGGAGTTTGAGCCTAGTCCATGTGGAGCTACAAATTGAGCAAGGCTGTTTTATCTCATAAATCTATTGTACTTGGAGAAATTTTGCTTGAGTCCGAAAAAGCACCCCCACCACGAAATAATGGGCAGGTTAAGCCTTCCTATGCTGTTTCATTGTGATAGATTAGGTGGTTCTGGGAAATATAAATGAAGAACTCTGGGAAGAACGCCAAGAGTCTACACTTCCAGCAAAGTCACCTAAGGCAGAGGTCCTCAATCTTTTGGGCACCAGGGACCGGTTCTGTGGACAGGTTTTTCTGCGGACTGGAGGGGGCATGTTTCATGTACTGTCTGCATTGCATGGATGGGGCTTTTCTTGTTGGTGCGGATCGGTTGCAGGCATGCCGCAGCCTGGTACTGGTCCACAGACCAGGGGTTGCGGACCCTTGACTTAAGGCACAAAGCTCATCCCAGCTGCTCAGCTAAAGCAAGCAAGCACCCTACAGTATATTGGGTATCAGTAATATAGGAAGATGCAAGAGGCAGACGATCACTTTAGTCAATGACAAACATCAATCATTTCCTACCGCCCAGGAGAAGGCAGGGGTAAATCTCTCCTGTATTTTGCCAAGAAAACCACATGGATAAATAATGTACAACGACTGATTATATTGTGCCAGATGAAGTGCTCCTCAGGTTGTCTGGCACTCAACGTGCTGCAATCACCATTCTGACAAATAAACACATTTTTATTTTCCCATAGCAACATTAACCATAATGGTCAGGTTAATGCTGGGTAAAAGGTATAATCCTGACTCTGTTTTAAATACAGGGAAGAGGTGGAAGCAAGTGGAACAGCTATTCTGTCTAGCAGGTCGGTTTACCACACTAGGTCTAGGACCATTCATCAGAGCAAGCTGAGCTATATGGAGGCTTCTTAGTTTGAGGATTCTTCTGTTTTTTAAACCTGTTTTTTTTAAAAAAAACCACCATTTTTATTGCTTAGCATGTTGGGTGGACTAAGCTAAAACATAGATAAGTAAACCACAGTACATAAACCAATTTATGAAGTATTGTGCTTTTGCCTTTCTTGTTCGATGAATGAGTCACTAAACAACAATGCTTGTGTGCATTCGCTGAAACTTTGTAAAAATCCCTAGACTTTGAAGGTGGAATTTCAAAAGCAATTAAATTCTTGTGAAATGCTTACTTGTTTTTCTGCACTAGCAAGTTTGCTGCTACATACGTCACTTTATAACATAAATGGATAAACTTGAGATTGAAATTGATAAGATTGAAACTCAGAACTCTGAATATTATACTAAGGTACAGCTAATATTGTGAATTATTTTTAATTGATTATGTTTATGTTAACCATCAGTACATGTATAATAATTATCTTGGTTGTTCTGTAAAATGGAGAAATGAATATTACATGAAATTTATTTTTCTAGGAGCTGGCAGAAAAGCTGCCAGCTTTTCAGTGTTAATGGGGTAAGGAATATAATTATTATTAAATAGCTAGGACTGTCATCTTTACGATACAATTATACAGTATTAAAATTTAAGAGAAATCAAAAACAATCAGGTTTCTTTGTTTATATGTGATGTCCCCTAAATATGTTTTATAAATTATGGATATAGTATCTAGACTTTAGCATTTATTTTTTTCATTATCATTTAATTTTTTAACTATTAAAGTGGAATATTTGTACAGTTCTGCCAAGACATATAAAATTCATAGCTTTATTCCATTTTTCTGTATGTATAGCAATGGAAAAATGTACATTATGGTGCTTCTCAGTTGGCTATTCCAGCCTGCTTCATGAAACTTTCAGTTCAGTACCATCCACGTAGGGGGGTGGAGAGGCAAGAGAGATTAGATTCACAAAAGTAGTGTTACAGCAGTTTATCACAAGCCTGCCTCTTTTATATATGTATTGCAACATCTCAGGCATGGCTAAAGGAGGAGAACTTGAAGCACAATATAGCAATATTGCTTCCATCATTCTGACAAAAGCAAGAAAATCAGATAATCATTTCACTTGTGATCCCAAGTAGCTTTGTCTGCCTAAATGCTGCCAAAAACCAATTTAGGAAGCTTGATTTATATTTTGCAAATCCTTTCCCATCCATCATACCACTGAATGGCAATCACCTCAATATATCTTAGTACAGGATTAATTTCAGTTTATTTTTTACTTATATCTACATCTTGGGAAATTTAGGTGCACCTCATGATACCCCTGGATCATGTCTTTATACTGTTGTCAAGTTCTTCACAAATTTTTAAAAATGGGTTGCTCATGACTTTCTTTTAATGACTTTAATTCCACTAGTGACCCTTTTTCACTTGACATAAATTTCCAGCTCAAACTTTTCTGGTTTTCCATCAGTAGATGGTTATCATGTAGGAACATCCATGGAGATAAAGTGTTAAGTGTCAGGAGTGACAACCATTCAAGCTTTGCCCATTTTGGGGTACACACACACACACACACACACAAAGATCTATTATTTGCATACTTGTGGGCACTGCCTTTACTTTTTTGCACACTTCCCCCAAATGTCCCTGAAACTGTGTCAGATTAATATGCAACCCGTATTAGGTACACCTAGAAATCAGGTCCCCACTGAAATCAGTGCAACGTATTCACAGGTGTCTGTGTGCGGAATTGCATTTTCTATACATTTCCACAGACTAGTTGCTGCGCTATATCCCCACTACCTACACAAACTGGTTTCCTACTTATGAATTTCTTAAAAACAAACATCACCAATTGTGCTATTTTATAAAAGTGTTCTTCTAAACTGCCAATTATTACCCATTTTACCATAACAGAGATTTATATCTGTATCATATGTGCTATATGACATGCTAGTACATTTTAAATCTCTTAATGAGGGACACATTGTTGGTGGATGTTTTCAATGGCACTTCTATTTTGGTGTTTTTTAGATACTTCTGTTTAGTGCCAACCATCTGTTAGATGTCAGGAAGTGCAAAGAAGCCCTCGTCTTGTTTTTTTAGAACAAAAGGACAATGAAGGTAATATCACACAAACCAGCCATACAAGATTTTTCCAATCAGCCATAAAAAGAAAAAGTAAGGAGAAACTCTCGCCTTTTAATTGGGTAATCTTGTTTTCTCTCTTGAGGAGAAAATGAAAGCTTTCTGTAGAAAACAATGGAGAAATCTGAGATTTTACAATGTTATTATGTAAACTGCAGGAACTGCCAAAGCTAGTCTAAGGTTACACCTCAAAATGACTTTGAAAAAACATCTTGAGGTTGCAGCAAACTTAATTTGCTGAAAATTCCCTCTCTGACTTCTACCTCATCCAAATCCAGAACTTACCGAGGTATGGGATGCTGAATGCAGATTTGGTGCATTTTTAAAAACTGAAAACCTAAAAACATTGAAGTAGAAATGTAAAAAAATATATAGCAATATCAATTATTGTAAAATTTGGATTTCAGTTCTATCTTAGAGATTTAAAAATGGCTTTTGGTTTGGTTAGTCTAAATTTCTGTACCCACCTAATTATAGGGGGAAAATTAATTTTAAAAAGAAAACACTCCATCTGCTGTTGTTATTCAGCCTTTAAAGTTATTGGACCCCAAAATTTAACAATGAAATACTATGGAAAAATGATAGTATATAATTTATAGCTTTCTGGCTATTGCTGTTATATCTGTAGGTGAAATCAACTTTTAGAAACTCACGAATACTACTACATAATATAAATGCCAAGAATAGGTTTCTTTATGCAGTGCATGGTATAAACTTACTAAAAAACGTTGGTTCTTAATTGTACTAATTAAAACTAATCCAATTAGAATTGTGGTATGGCAGGCACTCCTACAAATATCGTCCCTGCTTAAGAATTATCCAGGATACAAGGGATCAACCTAAATACCATCTTGTTAAGCAATGGGTTGCCTTTTGTTTTTTGAGATCAGGTTCAACAAAGGGACACACCCACCATCATCTTGTTGAAACATGACTTGCCAAACACCAAAAGCAGTATATACTGTAAATGGTTATCTAAATAGACTTGATCTTCATCTTGCCCTGGCTTGTGGTAATTAGCCAGGGTTAGGTAGTGTAAGCATTCAGACCAATAGATTAAAAAATGCTGTAAACATTATTCTGGAAGTTGATTTTTCTGTCATTTCAGAATCATTCAGCATTTCATTGGTAAAATTCTATAATTCAATATGATTCTTGTCTTTTCCGACTCTAGTGTAAAGCAGGGCTACCAACTATTGGCCAGGTAATTGAACTGAGTTCTGGGCAAAACAATATTATGTCTACCTAGGAGAATGTCAAAGAAAATATAAGGTAAAGGTTCCCCCGCACATGTGTGCTAGTCGTTTCTGACTCTAGGGGGCGGTGCTCATCTCCGTTTCAAAGCCGAAGAGCCAGTGCTTGTCCGAGGACGTCTCCGTGGTCATGTGGCCGGCATGACTAGACACCAAAGGCGCACGGAACGCTGTTACCTTCCCACCGTAGTGGTCCCTATTTTTCTACTTGCATTTTTACGTGCTTTCAAACTGCTAGGTTGGCAGAAGCTGGGACGAGTAACAGGTGCTCACTCTGTTACGCGGCACTCGGGATTCGACCCGCCAAACTGCCAACCTTCTGATTGACAAGCTCAGCGTCCTAACCCACTGAGCCACCGCGTCCCTCTCAAAGAAAATATAATACCATGTTAAAAAAAAAGATTCTAAAGCAGGGTGGTACTCAAGAATATAGAGCCTGTAGACAAACAACTATTGATTTGTTGCTATGTGTCTCTCTGTAATGTTCATTATGATAGAGATGGATAAAATCTTACCGCATGATTGTTAGAATATTTACTGACTTGATTTGTATCCCACTTTTATTTCAGTACTAGGGTGCTCCTCTGCATGAGTTGCCCAACTCCCAAGCCATTTCAGAACAGAATAAACCTCCTGGTATTCATCTCATCAAACTACTTTCTGCACTTTCAGAAACTTGCTAGGAGGCAGGGAGGCAGTTTCTCCAATTCCAAAGCTGTGCACTTTGAATCATCCTTCCAGCCTTCTTCTGGCACATGAAGAGACAAGAATGGGTATTACACATGGGTACAATCTTGATTTCTTTTCTCAGAGTGAAACTCAAAACATGTTTCAGTTGACATTTTAAAAAGTCCACCTGGGAAAGGAAAGGACGAGGGTTTACTGGACTGATTCATTTCCAGGAAAAGGAGAATAACAATAACATTCTTGTGCTGCCCCATATATTCATGTATTAGCTGTAATTGAAGGAAGATACATTTTAAGATAGACCAAGCACAATATTATGGAAGCGGCACAAATACTAAGAAGCTCAATGCTTCCCAGCAGGAAAACAGGACCATTTAAATATATCACAATCTTTCTTCCAGTCACGCAAGCTAGACATTTTTCTAAGCGACTGCTATCATCACATCAAAAATGGGGGGGGGGGGAAAACACCTCACATTTCTGCTACTTTAAGCAGACTTTTCTCCACTAACCCTCCTAAATGAATTGCACCATGCATTGCTTAACAGCTAGTAAGTACTTAGTAAATGTATTTTAATTAATTTTTTTTCAACCAGGAAAAGCAATCAGGAAAACAGGAAAGTCTTTTAATTACAGTACAGGAACCTCTGCACAGTATTTAGCATTGATAGCTTTTAAACAAGTTCAGCACCTAACTGCGTGAAAGTGCTTTTTTTTTTTTCAAAAGTGCACCTGCCAAAAGCATTTCAGTATATGCTGTGACATATACTGTCAGTTTATGACATTTCACTGGCCTTACTGGTGTAGAAAACATCCCAATCAGGAAGCTAAATAAAGGTGTGTTTTTTAAAAAAAACAATCAAAAATATAAAAATAATAAAATCGCAAGATTTCATTCACAAAGTGAAAATCCAGTGTCATCTACAGTGCCCAGATCTTTCTCACCTTTTCTTTTTTTTTCCTTTTCTTTTTATAGCACAGGAAGAAAATTTATGGTCTTTCCCTGTAACTGATCAAAAGCCTTAATTGTCTAAACTATCTAATATGTATAATTTACTAGATAATAGATGACCTCCTGAATCACTGTTTCAGTGATGTTTCCTTACCAGATTCCTCAGAACTTGAGTGCCTTCAGCAATGTCAGATCTTCTAATCTACTGGGAAAGTGTTTAAAATTCAGAGAGACAGGGCTTTTTTTCTCATAGAACGCTCAGAACGGAGTTCCGGCACCTTTTTTGGATGGAACCTTGTAGGGTAGGCAAGGCGGGTTGTATGACATGTGTGAGTTCCGGCACCTTTTTCTTTTACAAAAAAAGCACTCCAGAGAGATATCCACAGATCTATCTGCCTTGAAAATAGCTCAGGTTGAACTGTACAGGTGAAACTCAAAAAATCAGAATATCGTGCAAACATTCATTTATTTCAGTAATGCAACTTAAAAAGGGAAACTAATATATGAGATAGACTCATTACATGCAAAGCAAAAGATAGTTCAAGCCGTGATTTGTCATAATTGTGATGATTATGGCGTACAGCTCATGAAAACCCCAAATCCACAACCTCAGAAAATTAGAATATTACATGCAATCAATAAAACAAGGAGTGTACGTAGAACAATATCGGACCTCTGAAAAGTATAAGCATGCATATGTACTCAGTACTTGATTTGGGCCCCTTTTGCAGCAATTACTGCCTCAATGCAGCGTGGCATGGAAGCTATCAGCCTGTGGCACTGCTGAGGTGTTATGGAAGACCAGGATGCTTCAATAGCGGCCTTCAGCTCTTCTGCATTGTTCGGTCTCATGTCTCTCATCTTTCTCTTGGCAATGCCCCATAGATTCTCTATGGGGTTCAGGTCAGGCGAGTTTGCTGGCCAATCAAGCACAGTAATCCCACAGTCATTGAACCAGGTTTTGGTGCTTTTGGCAGTGTGGGCAGGTGCCGGGTCCTGCTGGAAAATGAAGTCAGCATCCCCATAAAGCTCGTCTGCAGAAGGAAGCATGAAGTGCTCCAAAATCTCCTGGTAGACGGCTGCGTTGACCCTGGACTTAATGAAGAACAGTGGACCAACACCAGCAGATGACATGGCTCCCCAAATCAACACAGACTGTGGAAACTTCACACTGGACTTCAAGCATCTTGCAGTGTGTGCCTCTCCATTCTTCCTCCAGACTCTGGGTCCTTGGTTTCCAAATGAGATGCAAAAGTTGCTTTCATCAGAAAAGAGGACTTTGGACCACTGAGCAACAGACCAGGTCTGTTTTTCTTTAGCCCAGGTAAGATGCTTCTGACGTTGTTTGTTGTTCAGGAGCGGCTTGACAAGAGGAATACATTTAAAGCCCATGTCCAGAATCCATCTGTGTGTGGTAGCTCTTGATGCACTGACTCCAGCCTCAGTCCACTCTTTGTGAAAGTCCCCAACACTTTTGAATGGCCTTTTCCTGACAATCCTCTCCAGGTTGCGGTCATCCCTGCTGCTTGTGCACCTTTTTCTTCCACACTTTTCCCTTCCACATAACTTTCTATTAATGTGCTTTGATACAGCACTTTGGGAACATCCAACTTCTTTTGCAATTACTTTTGAGGCTTTCCCTCCTTATGGAGGGTGTCAATGATGGTTTTCTGCACAACTGTGAGGTCAGCAGTCTTCCCCATGATTGTGATTCCTACTGAACCAGACTGAGAGACCATTTAAAGGCTCAGGAACCCTTTGCAGATGTTATGGCTTAATTAGCTGATTAGAGTGGGACACTTTGAGCCTAGAATATTGCACCTTTTCACAATATTCTAATTTTCTGAGATTGTGGATTTGGGGTTTTCATGAGCTGTACGCCATAATCATCACAATTATGACAAATCACAGCTTGGACTATCTTGCTTTGCATGTAATGAGTCTATCTCATATATTAGTTTCCCCTTTTAAGTTGCATTACTGAAATAAATGAACTTTTGCACGATGTTCTAATTTTTCGAGTTTCACCTGTATAGCACAGTCAAACACCAGCAGTTGATCACAGTAAATGCTTTACGATATCTATGATCGTTTTTATGTTATGTTTTATAAAATTGGCCAACATTTTCACAAGTCCTGGATTTTGGATGTATTCTGTAAGTTTGAGGTACCTTGGTTAAAAAAAGTTTTGCCCTATGATGCATTGTTTTGCAACCAATTAAAGGTTACAGACACAAGAGTTTTAATGGTATGTAGATTTACAAAATGTTCATTTGTTGATAAGGAATCATGTTGCCACGGTCCCAAATCTTACCATTTTTCTCTTAAAAAGTATTATGGGTTTCCAGATTAGGTGTCTGATTCTACTACTGAACTTTTGAGAGGCTACTGTCTAAAAACAGACTACATTACGATGTTACTAATTCCCCCCTCCCTGTCTCCTTTACAACTTGAGAAACTAGGGGAGGGCTCAGAAGAGACCCTCCCCTAGTTTCTCAAGTTGTAAAGGAGACAGGGAGGGGGGAATTAGTTGCAAGTGCACTTGTCTCTTATCTGACCATTCCTGTGGCAGCGTCTCTTTTCCCAGCGATATTACCTACATCATACCTATTAGTGGCGCAGCCCAAGTTACAGTTAACAAACACAATGTGTTACTAAACTCCAGTAATTACATTAAATTAAATAATTAAGGTTAAAAAAAACCCTCATTGATTCTTAAAGTGAAACTATAATAAATTATTTTGTTCTGTGGATTGACAAGAACTCTAAACTTTAGGTATAAGACCCTCCAGGTTTTTTCATTGACTGTTCATCTTTTTACTGATTTCCTTACCATCTAATGGTTTGAACATTGCACCAGAGTTTTCTCTTTCTAGCATAACCATTATCAAGCTAGAACTTTACATGGGCTAATTTTCTTTTAAGGTTTGTACACAAAGGCTCTGGATCCAAAATCATATAATTATGTTCATGGCAGAAATGTTTTCAGAACTCCTGCACTACATCTCTTTTAGTGTTGTTGGAATTGAGGGCTATAAAAGAAAGAGAGAAACATCACTGGAGGAACTGAGATGGAATTTTGATTTTTTTTAATTCTTGAGTTGAAAAGGATTTACTACTAATAATGTAATAACAACTTTATTGTCACTTTGAATGTACACCAATCGGCATACATCAAAATGACATTTCATTGCATACAGCTCTCAAAGGGTCACCACTTCCGATATACACTCCTTGCTTGTGGCCAGCTCAAGTTTCTAAACCTTGTTATTCTGGCTAGAAAATTATGTGACAAGAAAACTCTAATGTGTAAAAACTGGCAGTTGGGTTGCATAATTCCTCCAGCAGTGCCAATTATCTTGTGAAAATGCCTATTAATGTGTTGTTTTGGTATGCAACTGGGCAAAACATAGAATTAAAATATCCCTGTTATTTGTGTAGGGTGGAAATTAAAACCAATTGCCACAAAGTGTTGATTAATAAAAGGTAAAGGTAAAGGTTCCCCCGCACATGCGTGCTAGTCGTTTCCAACTCTAGGGGCCGGTGCTCATCTCCGTTTCAAAGCCGAAGAGCCAGCGCTTGTCTGAGGACGTCTCTGTGGTCATGTGGCCGGCATGACTAGATGCCAAAGGTGCACGGAACGCTGTTACCTTCCCACCATAGTGGTCCCTATTTTTCTACTTGCATTTTTACGTGCTTTCAAACTGCTAGGTTGGCAGAAGCTGGAACGAGTAACAGGCGCTCACTCTGTTAACTCGGCACTCGGGATTCGACCCACCAAACTGCCGACCATCTGATCGACAAGCTCAGCGTCCTAACCCACTGAGCCACCGCGTTGATTAATACAGAAAGTTTTAGCACTTCTCTTTTTTCCTCCTTCATATTATCACCCTATATCTTTCCAACACAAAGTTAGGAGTGAAATATTTTACATAAAAACAGACCAAAAAAAGCAGAATCAGTAGACATCAACTGACAAAGGGAAGTATGTAGCAAAACAGGCAGGAAAAAACCTCATCAGTTTTCTTTGAGTGTTGTGACAAGTTATATTTATTGGGACTGCCCTTTTGTGAACAATTAATTAGAGGTGACCTGTGAGTATCAATACTGTACCTACAACATTGTAATGTGCCTTGTGGTCCAAAACTATTGCCTATCTCAGTGCAAAGAACTGTCAAGAAAAGTTAGCTTTATCTATAAACCTTTCACAATGGTGCTAACCAACCAATTCATTTCTCTGAAGTCTTACTATATTTCTTATTGTTTCAAAAATTGCATAGATAAATGTCTGGAGGCCTTGGTGCTCTCTGAGCTTGATTATTTGCTTGCAGACATTTTATTACCCAACTATGTAAAATCATCAGTGTGAGTGAGTGTGGGATTTATTCTGTTTATATTCAGTAGTTTGTCCCACCAGTTTTGATCGGGTATGTGGTTTTCTCCTTGTTACTCCTTATTAGTTCTTTGATTATTGTTTTATGCTTGATTTGTTTTCTTGGTATTAATCCCTGCTTTACCTGGATGCTGGCTGCTGCTAGTCTTTTTGTTGTCTATTTTGAAGTGTGCAAATATGGTTTATTTAAATGTGTCTATTGATGCCTGATTTGTCCGAATGCCAAGCTTCCAACTTTCCAGTGCTTTTGAATTTAGCTCGGTCTAAGATGGGTTTCCAATCAAAACTATGGTTGACTCTGTCCATGTGTTGCAAGACTAAGGAGTTTTCATCAAAGTATATTTTCCAACTGCTAGTTAGATATTCATGAATGTATTCTGCTAGTCTTCTGCCTGTCTGTCCTACATAAAGGCTGTTAACAGAACTTATACTCTATGTTGCAGATGATTTTTTAAATTCTTGGGCTACTAGGTCTTTTGGTTTTCCTAAGATTTTTGGAGGACTTTAGTTGATTTGTGTGCTTCAGTGATCCTGTATGGTTGCAATCGCCTGTTTGTTGTTTCCAAGGGTTTTTTTTTAATGTATGGTATATGTTCTCCTTGTTATAACTTGTGTTGGTTGTGCTGTAGTCGGTACATTTAATATGAATTGTGGATTGTTTTTTTGATAACTTTCAATTCTAATTTACCATCGTTTCCTCTGTTAAAAAAGATACCCAGGAAGAACGTCTTTTCTTTTTCCCTTGTGAATTTTAATCCTTTGAAGATGTTGTTTCATGTGTTTTTTCTAATAGTTCCTTTTTTAATATAATGAAGGTGTTGTCTGCATATTGTAACCATACCTTTGGTTGCATGTGTGGGAGTTATAGTTTCTAGCTGCTATGTTAGGATATGCACCGAGTCCCAAGAGTAATAATCTCATGGATGTTCTTCTGATTTATTGATTTGTTTGTCCATGAAATTGAAAGTAGCTATGGGGCAGCAGTTGATGGGGCCCATGATTCTGTGAGTTTTAGTGTGTTTGGCTAGATAAGGTGTGTTATGTAGTACTGCTGCCATGGATTTGTTCGCTAGTTCTGGATCTAAGGACAAAGAGTGCTGCTATAACATCAATAGGTACATAGAAATAAACCATATTTACATACCATTCAAAAATGACAATAAAAACTTAAAACAACAAGACCAGAACAAATCCTCTCATAACGAACGTCCAGATAACAGGGATCGCACTCATGTTGAAAGGATTAGCTAGTGACATTAGCGTTGCCCAGGGTACTCCCAGTTGGGGGCTCCTTTTGTATCCCAGTCAGGAGCTGGAGCAAAGGATGGGAACTCATCCTGCCCCACGACAGCACCCGTGTCTCAAATGTGAGCTTGCTAACCTCCAACCTGGTGTCCTAACTATGTGAGCCGCTTGGAAAGCAGGTATTTACAGCAGGAAAACAATCAAACAGAAAACAAAATCCTAATCAAGGAACTACCCATGAGAAAACCATACTCTCCACCACCAAAACTGGCAGGGCAAGCTATTGTATATAAACAGGGAACAAACTCCCATACTCACTCACACTGATGATGTTACCTAGTTGGGTAATAAGTCTGCAAGGAAATAACCAAGCTAAGAGAGCACCAAGGACTCCACAGTTTAACTCTGAGCTACATATATTCTATTCTACTGAGGTAAAAATAGGCAATATTCCAGCTTTGAAAACTTAACCTCCTCACTTACCATATTTAATTAGGCTGGATATAATTTGGCTGAAATATGGTTCAACCTATTGAATGGAAAAGTAAGTGCTTGCTATATTTCTGTATTTTTTAGTGCAACTAATGTTGAGATTGTTGAACTCTGAATATTTTACATGTTCACTTGAACCTTTCAAGAAGTTCAGGATTCTCTATATGTAAATTTGAAAAATCATGAACTTACATTTACAAAGGAATATTTATTTTAGAAGCAAACAATGCACAGTCATCTAATTTATTAACCACACAGGTTCATCAGGCTTCTACAGTCTGTTTTATTTCTTTTCTCATTTAAAATATAGCATTGAAGTTCTCAATACAGTACATATAAATATCCCTAGTTTCTTAACACACTTTTCAGACATCATTAAAGTGCCTAATAATGAAAACATTTTCCCTAAGAGTGTCTTTTTTTAAAAAGGCTGTCTTATTTAGATATACATAAGTAATGATTTTATGAAAGTAACTCTGCTAGCTGAAATTGACTGAAATCATTTTTCACTCGTGTTGAATTGAAAGCAGTCATTTTACAAGGTATTTTTCAAACACATTATTTGAGCAAGATACAGAATATAAGCTAAACATTATTTTTATGCACCCCTTTTTGCCCCCCGTTTTCCGTGATCCAAGCTGTTGATTAAAAACCAACTGGTGCAAAGCTCTGGAAATGCATGCAAGTTAAAATTTGTTTAACACACATTTAATTTAAGGAGTCCAAGGACTAAGTTTTGCCTGTCTTTATGGTTCAGCCACAGTTTTAGCTGTGCAACTTTCTTTAGCAAGATTTGAGACTATTTCTTCTTTAGATTCAGGTTGTTCCATTTCTATTTTGATTTGCTCCTTGGCACTTTCATTATTTATATCCTTAGCAAGATTTTCCACCATTGGATCAATCTCCATTTTTTTCTGTGAAAATGGACTACTTTCAGGCAAAGATGACTGAAATCCATCTCCTTGAGTGGTCTCTGGAGCATCCTCTGCTTTCTGTTCATGTCTTTCCAATATTTTCTGGACTTTTCTTACACCATCTCTCCTGGCCTGCCGAACATCTGCACGACCCTCAGGGTCCACAGAGTCCAAAGCTAACAGCTCTTTGGTCAAGAACTCTTCTATCCATAGGTACTTTTTGTCATTTTTCTTTCCTTGAAAGGAATCAACTTCCTGCTCTAGGATCTGTACCCTATTTAGAATAGCTTCAACTTTCAAGACCCCTGGATGTTTCTGAGGCTCTTCTGCTTCTGAAGTCTTCTCTGATTCATGTTCCTGTGGTAAAGATCTTTCTATTGGAACAACTTTAACAGGGCACGGAATCTTCTTATCAACATGTTCTACTGTAGGAAATGGTACCTGCTGGGGTGGCTTAGTGTCTACATCTGGACATATGACCTGAATGGGAGAAAATGGTATCTGCTGGGGTGACTTAGTATCTACATCTTTACGTATGACTTGAATGGGAATACTTTGAGCAGGACTTTCTGTTCCAGGTGAACCAGCCTTGTTTTTAAGCTTAGTATCAGGTGGCAGAGGTGGCGGTGCATCTTCAGTTGGCACTTGTTGCTGAGAAAGAGGAAAACAAGCTGCTTATTATTAGGAAATTTATTTATTTATTTTTTATTTATTTTAATTCCATTTATATCCCGCCCTTCTCTGAAGACTCAGGGGTTGAAACATAGAAATAATTATAATGACAAGTTCAACATTTCCAGAATTGTGGAAATCATTCAGTAAAAGGTGCTATGTATGCATTGAGAACCAAAGTAACAAGCCAGAATTATGATGAAAAAGAAATAACGAAGAGAAAAGGCAACAGAAAAAAATCCTGTTGAAAAAAATTCAGAACAAAACAAACTATGAGAAAAGATGTAGTAACAGAATACTAGTAATATGTCCTATTACTTCTTCAAATACTAGTTACTACTTAATAAAGTTATATGTCAGATCAAATGCTTTATATCAGAAGAGTCTTAGGTGCAAATCCAGTTATCTCTATGTAGCATTAGGAAAATACTACCAGTCAGCATTGATAGTAACCAATACAAACCAGTAGTCTGGCTCCATATAAGACAGTTTTCTGTAACCCTAGGCCTTAATAATAAAAGATTATTATTACAATTCTCAGAAGGTTCTCCTGAACAGAAAGAAGTAACTGCAAAATTCTCTTTATTATTCCTATTCCATAACCAAATGCAAAAGTTTCCAGACAGAAAAGACTCATAAAATGGTTATAGTATGGCTCAGGTAATCATAAATTTCCAGAAAAATAGAATTTTATTTTTTAATGTAATATCCTTAGTCTGTCAAAAGATGATTATGGTCTTTGTCACTACTCTTATATATGAGTAATGACTTCAACATAATTAGCTAAAGAGGGGCTTGTAGAAGCTCACTGTACTTACTTGAGCTTTGACTGACTGTAGTCTGATTGGTGTTGGTGACTGGATTCTTCCTGGTGAACTTTCACGACTTGCTGAGCCTCGCTGTGACACTCTGAATGGGGACTGTGCCCGCTGTGGCTTCTGATCCAAATCATCTTGAATTTTATGGTATACTGGTTGATGAGGTGGGTAATCACTTGGCTGGGCTGGGCAAGGCATCTTCTGTGCCTGATGATAGACTTGTGATGGCTGCCTTGGGACATTTCCCTCATGGATCACAGGGATGGGAATATATCCTCGAGGGAGCTGATGACTTCCTGAGCTATGCCTACTGGAAGACTGAGGGGAAATTGTTGGCGATTCTGAAGATGGAGATCGCTGGAGGAAAAGCAGTTATCAGATTTAGTTGCCATGTTCCAAGAAACAAACATTTCAGATAAGGTTGTTAGCTTCTAATCACATACTAAACCCAACCTATTTACTAATAGCTATATATGCTGTTTTGAAAAGTTTAAAGATAAATCATTGTCCCAATAGTTTAATATTATTTAAAAGTTAGAAAGGATCTCATTAATGTGTTGAAACAATTTATTTGGCAGTGTTTTAATCATTAAAAATATCCTTAAGAAAAATATTCTTATTGTTTATAAATATATACCCAGTTCGTTAGGTGGTTAATAAACAAAGTTGGAAGATTTAACATCATAGACTGAGAATGTTTTGATTCAGCAGACAGCATTCCTGTAAGTATGGAATAGCTAAAGGCATCATGCTACAGAAACCAATATGATGTTTGACAGAATTTAGCAATTCACTCAAACCTTGTCCCTCATGGCTTCTTATGCGAAGCAGGGTGGGGAGGTCTGGTTGGATCTAGTAAGTAACAAATTTCTTTCTTTGAAAGATTGATTCCATCCCTTATTAAAAAAAGGCCTCAGTGAGATTAGAAGATCCACTGATATTTCTAAATCTATTTTAACCAGGGTTTAAGACCTGGTTTGGACAATGAAGCTTCCTTGGTTACACTGTAAAATATTTGCCAAGAGAAAGACAGGGTTATGTCCCTATTAATTCTCTGGATTTCTCACACATTTCTGATATGATTATGGTATCTTTCTGTGGAGGATATCTCAACTAAAAGTGGATACGAGAGTTTTGCCATGGTTTCACTCATTCCTGGAAGGCCATCTCCAGAAGGTGGTGAGTATAATTCTGCTCAATCTCTTGTTAAATCATGGGATTTAACAGGATCTTTTACACAAATATCTATATGAAATATCTAACAACTGTATATATAGAATGAAGCATCATCCACATGCTGATGATATGCACCTCCATATCATCTGATACCGATAGTCCTCACTAACTGCAATAACACAGACCCATAAGTCTGTTGTTAAGCAAAGCAACAGTAAAATGAAAAACTCATGATTTATTATGTCAGTTTATCACTTCTAGCTGCGACTGTTAAATTAATCACTACAGATCATTAATTGCAACTTCATATAAATGGGACTTGCAATTTCCTTGCTGGCTTGCCTGTTGACTCAGCTCTGAAGCTTGCAAATGGCAATTACATGACAGCAAGACACTGTATCCATTGCAAATGCACACTATTACCAAAACCCAGATTGCAATCGTGTAACATCAAGACACTGAAACAGACACAACTTTGAGGAACAGACGTAAGTCTCCTTGTTCAACATCATCTTATCTTGAAAGGCTGCTGAACAAGTGGTTGGTAAGCAAGAACTACCTGAATAGAGGAGGCAGATGAAATATTAAAATATTAAATCTCTAGATGAGAAGGATGGCACACAGAAAGAATGAATGAATGATGAATGAATAATCCTTTATTTATTTATTCAGCATATTTCCTGGACTTGCAGGCTCTATTTACAAGCATTCATGCCTTGGTTGCTTCTCACTTGGGTAAGTGCAATTGTATATGAACTGCCCTTAAAGATCACTTGAAAATTACAATTGGTCTACTCTACAATATGACTACTCAGGCATTTAAAGGTGTACCTCATTATTCCTATGTGGCACCTATGTTTTATGAGCTGTGGGTTTCCGAGTGCAATTCAGGGTGCAAAGGATTTCTTTGCTTCAAAAAAGAACTGAAAACCTGCTTTTCACACAGACCATGGTATTCATGGGCCAAGATATTTTTGATCCCAATGTATTATTTGATTGATTGATTAAGACCAAATCCAGAACTGGAAAATAGGATGAGAAAGGATAATGGAATAACCAAGGCTAACCATTGTACCAACCATTTCAAAATCATTTATTCATTCGTTCATTCACAGGTTCATCTCATCTCATAATATAGTTCCTCTCAAGGAAAGAATTACACCATCAAAACCTTATGGAAAGCCAATAGGATCAGGATCATCCCAATCCTGGAATTACTGAAGCTGTTTCTTTAATTGTGTTTAATTTTATCCTTTTTGCATTCTGCTTGTTTTTACTCAGTTTTTATCATAAGCCTCCTTGAATATTCTTTTATTTACCACCCGTATAAATCTAATAAATAATAGCAACAAAGTGAACCTGGTCTAAATAAGACCAAAATGCTCTCTGCAGATGGTTTAACTGTCAAAACAAGTGTTCAAACTGATCTGGAAAGGGACCTCCCAAAGGACCACATCTATAACTTGGGAAAAGTATGTTTGTGTTGTGTTTATAGTAATGTGCAATGCTCTTCCTTCAAAACTGACCCAAATGCAACACTAGGAATTAACACCTTTGAACAAAAGCCATTTGCATAAAAGTACTTATAATTCAATATACAGAAGAATAAATGGGGCCATTATATTATCATTTTCATAATGCAACAATTCTAGCATAAATCCGGCCAAATACTGCTGCAAACTCACCTCAGATCCTGAGGACTGTATTTGGATCGGGGTTGCTGCTGGTTGTGCACATGGCTTCTCTGTCTGGGCAGCTTCTGCAAGCCCTCTAGCTGGAGATTGTGAACGGATAAAGCTTCCTCTTGGAGATGATGGGGCCCGAACTTGGGTAGGAATGGTTTCTGCTTTGACACGCTGAATGCCAGGCTGATAGCCAGAATTGTATGAGTAATGCTGTCTGTTTTCTGCACCTTCATGTACAACTGGAATTGGAATATAACCAGCACGAAGCTTTGGATATCCCACGTTTCCATCTCGGATTTGGGCTTGATTCACACTATTTCGAGATGGGCCATTTGCTGACGCACTTTCCTAGACAAACAGATTATACAGTGCAGATTTAGAAATTAAGATTTTTAAAATTCAAGATATACAATTTCTAAGTTACGTAACTCCAGCAGGAGACTAAAGATTCTTTAGTCATTGTGTTTGTTCATTTGTTTGATTTATGGAAAGATAAAACATATTTCATAGCTTTTCTGATGGGTTTCATGATAGCTCAAGTCAGGCATTCTAAACATAGATGACAATTTCTGGTCCATTAATAGTATGCTTTTACTATATTATCCATATTTAACATTAACAATTAAAATACTTTAAGACATTTAGAAGGCAATAACTGGAATGATTTACAGTCTTAACACATTACATGTGTTGCACTAGTCCTTTAAAGGCAGAAAATTATGCTAAAACACATCAGACAGGCAGTAGAGTATCCTTCTTATTATATTATGGGCCTTCTCATTATTTTATAAAGTTTAAAATTATACTCAAGAAACAAAATCTTGCACAGAAATATTCTAGAATTAATTTTTTGAATCTCCAAGCCAAGTTAGAACGTATACCTATCTGAATTGCTGTCTCTGTCAGAAATCACTAAATTAAATGGGTCAGAAATCTGAGCAGCGACAGCTTCCAATAATCCTAAAATAAATCTCTGTTTTAGCTGCACTTCTCTTGCCTGGGGCAATAGGAGAAATATTGATTATATAAAGAATGAAGTGTTTGTTTCTCTCCGAACTGAAGCCCCTTCCACCACTCATTTCTCAAGATTGGGCTCAAAATTACAGCATGCTAACATATCAAGGGGATATACAGAAATCTACAGTACCATTCTGTTTTAATTTGCAGATGAAATGGGTGGCTTTCAGAGCTATTGTGTATTTAAAACACAGGAAATATTTGTCACATCCCAACATTAATGCTAACCTGCATGTTCTCCTCTGGCTTACGAAAAAGTCTGATGTTGCAACAGCACTAAGGCAGTGATTATTACTGCAAGTGCATTGGGCTTTAGAAGTGCTATGTAACTGCAGCAATAATTTCATTTTTAACTTGAAGATCAAGATTGACCCAAACTTTTGCCAAAACATGAACAAATACTGGAAACCAAGAGAAAGGCAACGTTCTGACAAACAAAAGTAGCCCCAAATTGTTGACTCTCAGCTACAACTATAGGTAGTCCTCAACTCACGACCCCAATTCAGCCCAAAATTTATGTTGCTAAGTGAGACATTTGTTGAGTGAATTTTGTCCCATTTTATGACCTTTCTTGCCATAGTTTTTAAGTGAGTCACTGTAGTTGTTCAGTTAGTAACACAATTAAGTGAATCTGGCTTCCCCATTAACTTTGTCAGATGGTCAGAAATGGTGATCACGGGACCTCAGGATACGTTAGTTGCCAAACATCTGAATTTTGATCATATGATCATGAGGGTGCTGTAATGGTCGTAAGTGTGAAAAACAGTCATAAATCACTTTTTCCAATGCCATTGGAACATTGAACAGTCACTAAACGAACTGTTGTAAGTCAAGGACTACCAGTATCGTCCTGCACCATTATTAAAGGTTGTAGTCTCATTTCCAATAAACCAGTAAAATTATACTCTTCTGTAACTGATTTTCATCAGAGAGTATTCGCAAAGATTAAAGCATTAAAGAACTAAGTAAATCTCTGTTGGACTGGAAGCAAAAAATCCTCAAGTTTTTTCTTTTTCTTTTTTGTTCCAAAAAAGCAGAAAAGTAGAGGAGGGGGGGAGAATGGATCAGATGGAACAATACTAGAAACATTACGGTGGTAGCATTGATAGTTGACTACAACAAATTGTTACTAATTGGTTGCTTAATGCTTTCTACATTCATTTAAAAGCATTAACTATAATGTAGTTTAAAGCATTTAAACTAGCACAGCCTTCTCCAACTTAGTCACATTCAGATCGAGATGAACACTTGTGTTTGCTAAGGATTACGGAAGACAGTAACAAATTCAATAACAAATGGAAAACAATAACAGTTGTGTTTAATAGGAGATAAATAGTTGTGTTTGCTAGGGATTATGGAAGACAGTAACAAATCTAACAAATCTGTAGGGCACTGGTCTGTGCGACTAGCCAACATTAAACATAGTTATAATTTCTGCATATTCATTTCAGTAAACATAAACCATAGTTGAAGCAAACATTTGCTCTTTTAAGTGAATGTTTGGGGAATCGAAAGGTAAATGAACACAAAATTATTAATCCTCTCTTCTGCAGTTTCTCTTGAAATTTCATTTCTGGTACCATTATATTCTCATATATTCAAATAGATATGGGAAGGTACGGAAAGAAAAAACCAAACAAAAACTTGCAAACATCAGGAAAAAATAAAAATAAATGTGTATCTTTTTATCTGTCATGTCTGAAAAAGGAACATTGGCTAGGATAGTCCACGATAAAATTAACAGCATAAAAATATTTCAAATACCAAAATGAACAGGACATAAACAGAGGACAATGTTCTTTTTAATGCTATTTAAAGAATGCCATTGGCAGTGGAAACAGATGGATCCATTTAATATCAAAGTAGGGATTTATCAGCTGCAGTAATGTGAATGTGTGGGGTGAAGTTTGGAAGGAAGGGTAGGTAGATCAAAAGAAAAAAGAAATCAGAAAGAATGGAAGATAAATGCTGCAAGCTTGTAATATGATATTTAGACTGTGAACAGGATAGAAGCAGAACTTTATACAAAAGATTCTCCTCCTAAGTCCTCTAATGAAGCTCTTCCTGCAGTGGTAATTCTATTTTGGGAATCACATTCTAGATGAATCCTCCAGTGAGATCAGATAGCAACTACTGCTCTTGCTCATAAAATATCATTCAATTATGCAAAGTATAATAAATAAAAAAATAAATACCACTGTATAAACCAATTTATATTGCTGCCCAACTAGCACACAGGTAACGTCTGGCAGCTTATGATATTAAAAACCCTCAAAATAAAAAAAACATAACCCCCACCCCCCACCCCCACAGCAACAATCTAAAATCTTCCTGAGAATATCAACTACCAGGTCTGTGCAATTTAAAGTAATGAAACCCCACTATGACATTTACAATATATGAAAATGCAGCAAACATGCCTTTTAAAGTGACAATTGGGCCATCATATTATATAATTTGATACCATGTCATGCTTTATTAGTATACAGCATTTTCACATTTTGATGCCACTGAATATTTAAGGAAAAAAGTTTCCATAAATTACTACCCCAAGCATTTAGCACAATTTTCCTCTTCTCACAGTGACCCTAAAGTGGAAAGATAATAAGCAATATTTATAGGTTGTCTGAAAAGGTTTGAATTGGCATTTTTCCATAGCATGTAACTGGAAGATCTGGTATTCACATTTAAACCTGTATTAAGATAATTCATTACTTTATTTTCAAAAACTGTCAGTGAACTATATACTATGTATGTCTCTCTGTAAGTAATATGTATTACTAATCAGTGAACTATATACTAGTTCATTGATTAGTAATACATATTACTTAGAGACATATATACACAGATACTAAACATGCACACACACATTAGTATATATATTCATGGTACAAATAAAACAGAAAAGCATATGTACTTCTCATTTAGCAACCACAATTCATTTCTTAAATTGGAAACTACATGGTCGCTAAGCAAACATATGAAAGAGAGATGCTGCAAAGACTGCTGCCTTCTCATTTATATCAAGTTCTCTCAGAATGCAAACCAGGCATTGCTATCACTCTGGCATGTGTTGTTTGTCAGGCACAGAAATTTGGGCCTAAGTGTGTGCATTGGTCAGAAAATCTTTTATAAAAACTTAATCATCATATTTGTGAACAGTTGCTAAACATGGAATTCCATTAAACAAAAAATGGCTGTACACTATAAATAAAGGAGCCTGGAATAATATGAGATACCTTACATACATAAACCATGACTATTTCCAGTGAGGAGTTTACTACTTACGACTTGCCTAAGTCCAAGGCTTTTTTTTGTCATAGAGCACCCAGAACGGAGTTCCGGCACCTTTTTTGGATGGAACCTTGTAGGATAGGCAAGGTGGGTTGTATGACATGTGTGAGTTCCGGCACCTTTTTCTTCTACAAAAAAAGCACTGCCTATGTCTAACATTGTTTACACAGCAAGAATGGCTCAGTAAGCTAATTTATTAACCAAGGTTCTCTGGATTCTAAATGTGGTACTTTGGTTTAGACTAGAAAATTTGGAATTCACTCTTCCTAAAAAAATATATACTGGTCCTGCATATTCAGATAAGAATATGGGAGAAAAAAATTGAAAAAAATTATTTCCTGTTGTTTCAAGTACAAATTATTTTTAAAAGTAGAAATACAAAAATGAATAGGAGGCATTCACCAGAAAACACGAAATAATTTTGGCAAAAATTGCCAACATGAAGTTATATTAGAATTTTAGCATTAGAGAGCAATTAAAGAACAAGCAAGCACATTCAAAAGCCAATCTGATGTGGCTAAGGTGTTGGGCTAGACTAGAGAGACTAAGAGACAGTAAATCTTAGTCCTCTCTTAGGTGTATGCAAACTGGCTGATAACATTTGGCCAATTACTCTCCCCCCAACTACCCACCACAGAGGTTGTGGTCATGGGGAAAGTAGGAGGCAAGAGCATTATGTGTAGATTACCTTGAGTTGTACAAAATAAAGGAAAGCTATTACTGCTATTGTTGAAATTTAAAGTGTACCTGAAATGAAATGGAGAAAGACTCTGAGATGGGGCAAAGAAACGCTGCCCAGGGAATGGCAGGATTTGACAGGGCCTACCCTTGGTGGAAAAAGAGGCACAGAAAGGACCCCACCCATCCCCAAGCTTCTCAAGCTGTAAAGCAGGGCTCTGCAACCTGGACAACTTTAAGACTTGTGGACTTCAGCTCCCAGAATTCCTCAGCCAGCTGAAGTCCACAAGTCTTAAAGATGTCCAGGTTGCAGAGCCCTGCTGTAAAGGATACATCAGCAGATCTGTATGTTTACACCTGCAAGATTCTATTAATGTGGAATCTTTACAATAAAACAGAATTAGCTCATCTAGTTGTGTTTCCTGTCTGGTCTACCTGGGAAATCTGAAATGAATCTTGCAAATCTGAAAGTACAAATCTCCTACCGTCTCCTTTACAGCCTGAGAAGCTAGGGAAGGCCCCTTCTGCACCTCTTTCTCCATCCGTTATGCAGAAGATTCTTGGATGAGAAGAGAAACATCTTCCAAGGAAAAACAAAGTCCAGTTGCCTTTTGAAAAAGCACCCTTGGGACAACCACGATCTGGATGACTGAGAATCTCCACAGACATCTTTCTCTACCCATTATACAACTCGGGCTATGCCCTCTCTTACCTTATTTATTACCTTATTTATTATTTTGATCTCTTATAATTTGTTGCACATTCTTTTCCCAATCTTCTGATGCTGCTTCACTCAATTTGATGTTATCGCCATATTAAGCTTCCTTTGAAATGTAAATCTATTTACCTTGGAATTGCAGGGAAGCTAAAATACAACATATGTAATATATTCCTTATGTGTGATTATCTTGGGCTTTGTCACCTTTAAAAGGTAAAGGTAAAGGTTCCCCCGCACATGCGTGCTAGTCGTTTCCAACTCTAGGGGCCGGTGCTCATCTCCGTTTCAAAGCCAAAGAACCAGCACTTGTCCGAGGACGTCTCCGTGGTCATGTGGCCGGCATGACTAGACGCCAAAGGCTCACGGAGTGCTGTTACCTTCCCACCGTACTGGTCCCTATTTTTCTACTTGCATTGTTACGTGCTTTCGAACTGCTAGGTTGGCAGAAGCTGGGACAAGTAACAGGCGCTCACTCTGCTACGCGGCACTCGGAATTACATTGATACAATACAGGCCTGAGCGTATTTCATTAATCTTGGAAATAATCAGGCCCCGCAAATGCAGGCAATCAGAGATATGAGGGATAGGTGTCTCTGTGTGTTCTCTCTCTCTCTCTCTCTCTCTCTCTCTCTCTCTCTCTCTCTCTCTCTCTGTGTGTGTGTGACAATTCACTTTTTTGTCAATTTTCAGAATTTCTCTGGCTCCCCAAAGTAGTACAATTTCTTCCCATTCTGAAGTATAAACTGTAAATGTAAATCCAAAGAAGTTTAAAAAAGAAATTACCAAAATTATTGATAATAGAAAAATATTCCAGGCCTGCTCACATGTGTGTCAAAGCCTTTCTCATTTTGTATCCCTTGCCCAGATCCTCTTTGGCTCTTAGCCGCTCCCCAAAATATAAAAGTATCACCTTCACCAAAAGGTTGTTTAAGAATTTGCTAGGATTCCTCCCCTTTCCCCCAGTGTTTCTGTGTGTTTTGTATACATAAAGGAAGAGTTAGGATTAAGTTCATTCCTACTCATTTATTAAAGGTATTTGCCTGAGGCCTAGTGGTAAAAGAATAATCTGAGGAGATGCATGTTAGATAAACAGAATATGCTAGAAGACTTGCTAGAGCAGAATTACAAGAATCATCTTGTTAAAAAAAAGAGTATAGGGTTGCTATTGTGAAGTCATCAGTACTGTAGATAAACAAAGGTGCTTCCAGCACAAAATATGCAAGGAAGAAAGAAAATCATATGATTTCACCGGAAGAAGTTGCAATTAGATATAAAAATAAAAAATCTGTGAGCCCAATATACAGTAGTTAAAACAATCCTTTTGATAACAGATATAGCTAAATTGACAGTACAAGTTTAATCATAATTTATCTAAGTAAATTCACCAAGCATTTCTCTGCAGTAGGGAAGGGAAGGGAAATCTTAATGCCCGTGCTCAGTATTAATTGCCCCTTATGTAGGCTAACTTTCATGTAATCAACCATATTTCAAAATGTACTGGAATGATACAACAGGGGCTAAGTCATATTAGTCGTAGTAATAATAGTAATAGTTTACACTTCACTGATTGTTGATACCATCTACCAACAAATGTTTCCAATATTGGAACTGATTGTTCTCAGTTACCATGATCTAGTATATATTTATGGGGATTCATAGTTTACCTGGAATTATTTTATTCCATGGTAACTGTGTGTAGGACTAGAGCTTGAATTATACTAATAACGGAAGTATAGCATGCAAAAAAAAATGGACATAGAAATTTATGTCAAAGTTAATGCCTACTTGAAGTGTAGGCACTGATGAAAGTTTGGCATGGTAGTTAAGATAGTGGCATGAAAAGCAGGACACTAGATTTGCCTTAGGCATGAAAGCCAGCTGGGTGACTTTGGGTCACCTATTCTCACTCAGCCCAATCCACCTCATAGGGTTGCGGTGGGGAAAATAGGAGCAGAAGAATTAAGTATATTTGCCACCTTGAGTTTCATATTAAAAAGGTAGAACAAAAATCTAAGAATAATACAAGGTAGTCCTTGACTTACAACCATTTCTTCAGCAACCATTTGAAGTTATGATGGTCCTGAAAACAGTGAATTAAACTGGCATCTGAAGTTATGACCATTACAGAGCCTCCACTGTCACACGATCAAAATTCAGGCACTTGGCTGCACACCCACACTTATAACTGCCAGGGCATCTCAACACCTCCCACCTGCTTATCTTCCCCACATCTATGTCCTTTTGACCACCCTGGCTTGTAAGTGGCACTCCTCGGCAACAGCAGCAGGGCTGGTGCTGAAGTACAGGCCTGAGGCTTTCAAGGAGGCTCAATCAACTTCCACTGCCTCCAAGCCAGCCCTAGGGCCACCACTGCCACAGAAATGCCACCTCAAGTCCCACACACAGCCAGACACCCCAGCGCCGCAATGTTCCTGCCACCATGCGTTCCACAGGCCCTGGTACACTCAGCTGACCTTTGCCATCTTTAACCCGCTGCTGATGAGGCCTACCCGGCCTGACGCTATGCAAAGAAGTTGCCGGCTGCGCCAGGCTTTCTACCCTAGGCCACTCACCATCTTCTCCAAATCTCAAACACCATTCTCCAAAGCTTTAGAGGTCTTCTGAAGCATCATGAGAATGGAGTGCCTGCCATCCTCAACAGTGCGCCCATTCTCACAACGCCTGGAGAAAATGCCTCGTGTGGCCAGAAGCTGCATCATGAAGGAGCCAGTATAGAAATGTCCCATCAGCGGAAAGAGCAAGAAGATGGTAAACAGGGCAGCGAGGGGCAGGCTGTGCTGGGCTGCAGCTTTGTGCCATGCGGTTCATGTTTCCCAGAGCATGGCAGATTTGTGCTGCATCGTCAATACATTCTTTGGCATGGTTGGTTTGCGCGGCAGTTCCTGAAGTCTGCAGTGTAAAGCTGTTGGACTAGGCTGGGAGAGTTAACACTTCCAGGGATAGCTATGGCTTTGTGCTGTACAGCTGCAGCTCAGGGGCTTCTTGCAACTCCAGAGCTGCGACGCACCAAGGAGCCCCCAAGTCACAACATATTCTTTTCCCAGCACTCCTGTGCTCAGACACCTGCACCCCGCGCCCTCTTTCCCTGGCTCCATGAGCTCGCACCAAACTGCAACAGCCCCCAACTCACGTGTGGTCGGCGATGGGCTTCCCCCATCCCCCAGGGCAGCACCTCTGTGCTCTTACCTGGGACTCCCTCTGCTTCCTGCTTAACAATCCACGTGTCTGGACAACAGGGAGTGCCAGGATTGCCATCACTAAGCAATGCAGTCACATGGCACCCTGCTTTATGATCTCATTACTTAGCAACAGAGATTCTGGTCTCAGCTGTGGTTGTAAGTTGAGGCTCATCTGTGTACATATTGCAAGCACAGCACTGACGATGCTGAGAGTACAGATTACAGCGTACCAATTATTCAAGCATACAGTACCTTGAAACGCTGAGGGTTTCTGAGCTGAACCTTCACAACATTACAGCAATATATAGGCCCATTTTTGTCTCATCCCATTGCCTCATGTACTAAATATGAACCATTTTCCTGGCTAGGGTTTTGTTTGTATAAACAAATGGAACAGATAACTAGAACAGAAGGAGAGGAAGGAATGATAGTGCAACTCCCAGCTGACCCAGTAGCAGGTGTAACCTGGTGTAACCTGTTTTTCTCTCCTAGTAGGAACTATTTAGCTCGTTTAAATTTTGTTTTTGGCACTTTCAGTTCTGATTTCTGGTTACTTATTTTGTTACAGCTAAGCTGTTGATTTATATTGTCTGGCCACATTTAAATGCTTAAATATGCTGATTGGAGAATTTATCAGTTTTCCCTAAAACATTTCAGGAAACTCAATTTGATTTATTAATCATCTGATTTCATGCTATTATCTTTATGGAATCATTTCTGCATTTCTTTTATTTAAAATCCATAAATTTACATAAATTAGACAGTGATGTTATTTTTCCCCTTTAAACACTGGCAACGAGTGCCTGCTCTCAAGGACAAAATGAAGCTTCAAGAAATTCAGAAAAACTATGCACTTTCCTCTGGATAATTTCATTTAAATAATCAAAACAGAATTCAACTCTGAAGGGTGATAAGATCCTACCAGCAGTAGCCCTGAGCTTTCTAAAGCATGTGAAGCCATAGACCCTCCATGCCTATAAATGGAAATTGGATTCAAAGGCTGCATCAGAAGGTGATGAAAGCTGCATAAAGAGAGCCTGCATCACTGCTTGATCTTACTAAACTTAAAAGGAAGTTATTTTAAAAAAATCTATTAAAGAGCACACAAAACTCTTCAGTTGAAGAGACACACACACGTGCATTTTGTTAATAAAGATGCATCAAGTATACATCTTGAGAGCAAAACAGTGGGTCTCTATATAATTTTAACATTACATGAATCCCAGTACAAGTAGTCCTCAACCTACAACAGTTTGTTTAGTGACCAAAGTTACATCATCACTGAAAAAATGACTAACCATTTTTCACACTTACAACCGTAATGGCATTCCTCTGGTCACGTGATCAAAATTCAGATGATTGGCAACTGACTCATATTTATGATGGTTGACGTGTCCTGGGGGTCATGTGATCACCTTTTGTAACCTTGACAAGCAAAGTCAGTGCGGAAGCCAGGTTCAATTAAAAATTGTGTTATTAATTTAATGTGCAGTGATTCACCTAACTGTGGCAAGAAAAGTCGTAAAATGGGGCAAAACTCAATAAATGTCTCACTTAGCAACAGAAATTTTGGGCTCAATTGTGGTCGTAAATCGAGGATTACCTGTAATAATTCAATGCCAGGGTGCAAATCAATTACAGGTAGTCCTCAACTTACAACCATTTGTTTAGTGACCATTTGAAGTTACAATGGCACTGAAAAAAGTTTCTTATGACCATTTTTCATACTTATGACCACTGCAACATCCCCATGGTCACAAGATCAAATTTTGGGGTCTTGACAACTGGGATCTATTTATGATAGTTGCACTGTGCAAGGGTCATATGATCTCCATTTGTACTTTACCAGCCAGCCTCCAATAAGCAAAGCCAATAGGAAAGCCAGATTTGCTTAACAACCACATGATTCACTTAGCAGCTGTGGTAAAAAAAGGTTGCAAAATGAAGCAAACTCAACTGCCTTGCTTAGCCACAAAAATTTGGGGTTTAAATGTGGTTGTAAGTTGAGGACTTCCTGTCACTCAAAACATCTCTTCTCAAGGCTGTTTATTGATTTATGTTCCACTTTTTTCCCTGTAGGGAAATTATATAAAACACTCCTTCAATTTTATCTCTATTAATAATCATATGTGAGACAGGTTGGACAGAGAAAGAATAACTGGCTCAAAGCCACTCAGTAAGCCTCCATTCTGAGATCTGGATCTTTCAAAATCTAATATCCATACATATACGCTATACACTGTATTATACAGATGTGTGAGGTTTAAAGTATAGATCTCAGGCCCATTGTGATGGCTGAAACAAATGTGTGCCACAATAATGGTGTCCATATTTGGCTTAGGATGTGGAAAAGACGATGCAGAAAACACAAAGAGGAAAGCATTTAGTCTTGAACAGTTTCTGGATACCGTTTCATATTATATGAAAGGAAAAGTTGTTGAAAATCAAGATTCTTGTGCAATAGATTTACAAACTTTTTTTTACCTTAGAACAAGTGTAGATTTACTGAACTCTTTAATCAAATTAAATCTCTTACTGCAAGGATTACAAAACATATAAAACTGAAGTGGCAGGAGAAATAGGTATTAACCTAAACAAGTCTACATAATGGGAATAAAAAAGGGCAGACACTGGCATGTTTTAAATCTCACAATAAAGACTTGTTAAAAAAACTATCTGAATAATATCCAACAGAATGCAATATACTAAAAGGCTTTTTCTTTAGAAGATCTAGATCAGGGGTGTCAAACTCAATTTCATTGAGGGCCGCATCAGCATTGCGGTTGCCCTCAGGGGGCTGGGTGGGTGTGGCCAGGGTGGGCATGGCCTACTGGGTGGGCGTGGCTAGAGTGCATATGACCTAGTGGCTGGGCATGGCCAGCTCTACATCGTTGGCATCAAGAGTGCCTATGGGGGCCTGGGCAGGAATGGGACAGATCTGAGGGTCTCTGGCAGAAGGAGGGTCTCTGGGCTAGGGCCAAGGCAGTGGGGGCCGTTCCCTCACTGTTTCCAGGATGGCTTCGCGGGCCACATGAAACCATTTTGCGGGCCGCATCCGGCCCCTGGGCCTTGTGTTTGACATGTCTGATCTAGATACATATTTTAAAAGAAGAAAATAAAAGTTATTATTTCATCTAATATAGTAAGGTGCATTTATCTGGATTATCAGGATTCTTGTATTATAAGCGACGTATAAACTCCTCTTTTTCTACCAGTTATGAATCTTTATATAACTTATATAACTTAAATCCATAGACAAAGTTTCAGAGGTGCTTAGTCTAAGCATGAAACTGTACAAATAATGGGAGGAGGGAAGGAGCACAATTATTGAACACAGTGGTTTTATTTAAATTGGATGCACAGCATTTTCTACTGATGTTCTGGGAGACCGCTAAAATCTATCAATTACAAGTCAATACAAGACTGAGGTTCAGAAACAGCCCAACCTGCTGGTCATATGAACAGAATGCATGTCTGCAATATTTTACTAAACAAATTTGAAAATCAACTAAGCCTTCAATCCCTCGCACTATTTTACCTCTCCCCTATTCCTCCTATGCTGAGTAGAGCACTTGGTACAGTAGTTGATTTTCATGCCAACTGCTGACTTTCAGTGAGAGGAGAAATAAAGCCAGAGAACCTCCTAATCCATTATCTTAACTTTTTGGGTCTTTAGACTACAGTAAACCATTTAATTTTTTATTTAAGGAGTGTAAAGACAGTGACCCCCAAAGGTTCATCCATTGGGGCAGAGCAACTTATACTATATGCTCTGTTTAAGGGGCTGGAGGATCTTCTATTAATGTGGCTGTGAGAAATCTTTTGCAAAGTGCTGTTTTTGACACTATTCATTTTTTAGGACCAGTCCATATTATACTTTGGAAACAATGTGAGGCTACTGCTAAACAGAAGCACTACACATCACTTGGTTGCAACTGATTGGTGACCATTTGAGTTAAATTAGATTACAAGATAAGCAATGATAGCTGTGACAACCACAAAAGTCAAAACTTCCCAGAACTAAAATCTTCGTAATGCTGCCAAAAATGTTCTTAGCTTTCAAGTTTTCACAAATGATTCTTCAGGCAAAATAGCTAATGCCAGAATGCAGCAGGTGCAGGAATGGTTCTTATCATAAACTGTAATTCCACACAAACTTTTTTCACGGCTTTAACATTTTTGCCTGAGGAATAATAATTTTAACAAATTCAAAAACTTGAAATTGACATTGTGATTAACCTAATAAAAGTATTCTATAAAGTTTTTTTAATTAGGCAAAAGCCTAATTTTTATCATGTTTTATCACGTTAACATCATTTTAACATTTGTTTTAAATAAATCAAGATTTATATCACTTAAGCTATGGTTAATTTGCAGTTTAGCAGCAATTTTAATGTGTGCCAATGACAGCAATGTGTAAGCTGTTCTTACTTTTCAAGTAATTTTTTCTACTACAACCATATGGAATCAGCTAGCACACAAGTCATCTAAAGCCCTTCAAACCATCTTAAGTAAATAAAAAAAACCCAGCAGCTGCAAAAGAAAGAAACAGAGTCATCTACAACAGACAATGTAATGACTGCAAGAACAACTACATAGGACAAACAGGCAGAAAACTGGCAGAACGCATCCATGAACACCAACTGGCAGTCAGAAGGCATGATGAAAACTCTTTAATGTCATAATATGTGGACAGGCGTATAACCATAGTTTCAATTGGGAAATTATGACCATCCTAGACAAAAGCCAAATCCAAAAATTTTATTGCTAGGGAATTTCTAAAAGCCTGGTACTATGACAAATTAGCCACAGATAGACATAAACTATTAATAGACTATGCAAAAGAGACAATCAACAAGCCAAAATGGAAACAAAAAGACCTAAGCAATCAGCACCCAAATGAGCACAGATTAAGTCCAACATCAGACCAACAGTCAAGTAAACAATATCCCAAACAAGGAACTGCCAAAGAAGCCAACAGTAAACAGCCCTAAGAACCTCTAAGACAGGGGTAGGCAACCTCGGCTCTTTTATGACTCATGGATTTCAACTCCCAGAATTCCTGAGTCAGCTGACTCAGGAATTCTGGGAGTTCAAGTCCATGAGTCATAAAAGAGCCGAGGTTGCCTACCCCTGCTCTAAGACCACACCCACCAGCACTGACAGGGCAAGACACTAGAACAGACATGGCAAACTCGCGACATCACATGACGTCACACAGCGTATCGGGATGGTTTTGCCATTGCCAGCAATGGGGTGGGCGCGGCTTCCGCATGACCCGTCTGGCCCGCAGGCCGGCAGTTTAACACCCCTGGCACTAGAATATAAACTGAGAGCAAACACCACTCCTCACTAGCACTGATGGTGTTACCTAGTTTGGGTAAAGAAATGTCTGCAAGAAAACAAGCAAGCTCAGAGAGCACCAAGGAGCCCATTTAGAAAGTGATAGTCATCTAAATTGTTTTGAAGAATAATGGTTATTTTCTGCTATTATATTTTATATCTTTCCAACTATCAACACTGTGCTACATTTAATATTCAGGCAGGAAGCTCTTTTCCAGAACATCTAGAACCTTTTTTAAGAACTAAAGTTATTAGCTGACTGTTTTGTTCAGGCAAGACATTTAAGTATCTTTAATTAAAATTTTGAGGATCTGCCAGGGCCAACCCTACCATTAAGGAGAAGAAGAAGTTTCCCTCAGGCAAGATGCTGAAGAGCTGTTTTGTCCTGAATTCTAAACTATTTAACATCTGTTGAAACAATTCTTTGTATTATATGACCCCAAAATCAGATAGGAAAAGGATGCTTAATGCAATGCTCTGGGCCCCCCCCAACCTTTTTGGGTGCCAGGGACCGATTCTGTAGAGGGCAGTTTTTCTGCAGGCCAAGAGCGCATGGTTTCACATGCTACCTGGATCCAGCGCATGCACAGATGGGGCTTTGCTCACTTGCGTGGCCTGGTTTCTGGCGGGCCACGGACCGGCGGGGACTGGGGAGCCCCATCTAATATAGAGATAGTTGGCAGAAACATATGCTTGCATAAATTGTGTTTCCCCTACTGCTACTTCCTAATCTGTCCCTATGAAGATTAAAGATGTTATCCTTCTGTACCCCGGACAGAAGTCAAAGAGTAAGATTCCCCCAGTTTCATTTCTCACCCACTCACCCGTAGAATATAGTCACCCGTCATTCTCCCTAATGTGGGGTGGGGCAAGTCTAGACAGATCCTCAGAATGGTAGGTTTCATCACTGTTAAATTAGCAGGGTGGATGGCTGCATGGGATGAGGCAGAAGATAGTACCTTCAAGAGCTTATGTTTTGTGTGACCCATCTTCTATCAAGTTATTTCTGAACACTGTGCACAGCTTCTGACAGAGCACTAACCCATACCTACAAATGCTCTGAGAGATGACATAGAGAAGTAGTGTGAGGTAAAGGGAGAAGTAACAATGGAGTGACAATACTTGAAGAATGTGACCAAGGAAACTAGTTTTAATCTTCTGGCAGCACCCAAAAGTATCAAATACAAAGCCACCAAGTGCATATAATGACACCAAAGGCAGAATAGAGCAGGGAATCTATCTCTTACACACACACACACACACACACACACACACACACACACACACTTGGCCAGACCTCTGTGGGGTTGTTTATTTGTTCTGAAGGAGCACAAAACCTGTGATGAACCTGATAGAGACAGAAGTAGCGTACCTTAGTGGGAGAACTAAGTTTAAATTGACTTTATGTGGATTACAAGCAGCACTTAACACTTGCTTTAAAAAAAAGGCCAATTACTGCCTCAGAATAGCATAATACCCATATTTATAAAGAGTTTACCCAAACCTGGTAAACTCCAGTTATAAGTTCCAGATAGGAATTTGGCAAGCAGATGCCTCCAAGAAACCAAGGATCTGGTCTCTCTAGCACCCCAAGACAAATAGCCATGAAGAGAAGGTCCCAGGGTTTAAAAGAAAAGCAGCCATGCTAATATCAGCCAGCGTATAGGGATGAACTGGGTAGATTACAACTCCTAACTATTTCAGCCACCTCTATCGTTTTATAGAATGTCAGACAATATACACTGTCAAAACTGTATTGGAAAAAGAGAAAACATTATTTTACAACTAGAACAGCTCAAAGATATTAAGTCACCTGAAAGAGATGTTGATGAGGGATCGAGGAAAAAACTTCAATTAAACTACTTTATACAGAATAGTGAGAATGCCATATTTTCAGCAAAATCTTTTGGGATAGGAAAGCCTATGAAGATTCTACAAAATAGCAAATTATTAGAATTATAGATGAAGTGTACAAAATATGTTACCTCTAAAGCATCTATGGAGAACCTTTTGGGCTCCGCATGTCAAAAATTCAGAAAATGCCCAACTTGATTCTCTGGCATGTAAAAGCCCACCCCCCCCCCCAATAGAGGAGAAACACTTCTTTAATTTTTTTTAAAAAAAAATAGTCCAATCATGTGGTGCTATGTATACAAAGAAAAACCCAATAATTACAAAAATGAAAAACAAGTAGAGCAAAGTCATTCTCGCAGCTGTGTTTTTGAGAGCAGTACTTGAGTGTTGGTGTTACCCTAAATGGTGTAGTGTCTCCTCTTTGACACGTGTCACAAGTTCGCCATCACTGCTCTAAAATGAACACCAGCAATTAATTATTTTAAAATCTAATCGTTCTTTTGCATTGAGTTGTCAAAATTTTCTCTTTCATACTATTCACTGGATTGTATTTACAACCAATAAGCAGCAGGGCAGAAATGGAACTAAAGCAAGCAATTTTATGTTGCAGCAAACAATAAGAGAAACAATGATAGAATTTTAAAGGAGGAAGAGGCACAGCAACCTTATGAACTACTTAAGAAGTATCCTCTTTTTTTTTTCCCCGACCTGTCTTTTTGAAATTAGAAAAGTAATGAAGCTTTCCCCAGGATGTCTTAGAACCCCGTATCATTAAAAAACCGCTTAAAAAACGGATACCTACAAAATTTTACATTTAAGGATAGCAAACTAAATCGAGCCTCCATTATCCCAAGACAAGTCTGTTAAAAAACCACATGGTTGGGGTCGGTGGGTGGGTGGGTGGAGAAGACAACTTTCGTTCGTTGTTGTACAGCCAGGCTAATTACGTTCGCCTCTTCACGGACCGAGACGGACTTCGCCAACTTTAAATAAACGTCGCAACGACGAAGTATCAAATGATTTAGCGCACAAAAAACGGGGGGAGGGGGGGGAACGACTGCAGTGCGTCAGAGACAAAAGCCAGCTCTTAGCCTCACTGCATAGCCATGTAAGTCGGGGCGGGGGAGGCAGCGAGGACAGACTTTTTTTCCTGGCACTGCCCCCACTGCATCTTATTGCTCCCAGCGCCCCAGGGAAGGAAGTGCTCGGGCCCCTGTCCTTCAAACGGTGCCAGCCGGGAGCTGCAAGCAGGCCTGCCGTTCTCACCTCCCCACTTTCCCCCTGCTGCCCTGAATTGAAGGCCGTTAACTTTTATCTCCGGAGTCACCGCCCCAAGGCCATATATACTGAGAAAAACTCTCGCACCCGACACAGGCCGTCCCCCTTGGAAGCAGGGGTCTTCAAACTTGGCCCTTTTATGACTGGTGGACTTCAACTCCCAGAATTCCTCAGCCAGCTTGGAAGCAGGGGTCTTCAAACTTGGCCCTTTTATGACTGGTGGACTTCAACTCCCAGAATTCCTCAGCCAGCTTGGAAGCAGGGGTCTTCAAACTTGGCCCTTTTATGACTTGTGGACTTCAACTCCCAGAATTCCTCAGCCAGCTTGGAAGCAGGGGTCTTCAAACTTGGCCCTTTTATGACTTGTGGACTTCAACTCCCAGAATTCCTCAGCCAGCTTGGAAGCAGGGGTCTTCAAACTTGGCCCTTTTATGACTTGTGGACTTCAACTCCCAGAATTCCTCAGCCAGCTTGGAAGCAGGGGTCTTCAAACTTGGCCCTTTTATGACTTGTGGACTTCAACTCCCAGAATTCCTCAGCCAGCTTTGCTTTGCTGGCTGAGGAATTCTGGGAGTTGAAGTCCACAAGTCATAAAAGGGCCAAGTTTGAAGACCCCTGCGGCCTGGAGGAATGTCCCTCCTCACGTACACACCCAAGTCTGGAGAGCGGAAACTGTGTGTGTGTGTGTGTGTATGAGTGTGTGTGTGTTGTCCTTAGCCCCAGCGCTGGGCGTCGGAAAGCAGACTCGGCTTTCCACTGACCTCCCCAAAACTACTCTGCAAGAGCACACGCGTCCCTTCCCCCTTCCCACGAGAGCTGCCGCGTCCAGGGAAATATTCCCTCCGTCCCCAACATACACGCGAACCACGGAGCGCAACAGCAAGAGGGGCGAACTATTCAAAAGTCACGGGAGAGGACAGAAGCCCGAAATACCCAGGCTCTCTACCTTAACGAGACGGCAGGACGGGAAGCCGAGAGAGCGAGGGCTCCACGTCCTCGGGGCGATCCCCTCCACTCCTCAGTCCCAACAAACGCCGGCTTTCCCACCGCCAAGAAAAAAAAAACAATCCACGTAACCCGTGGCAGTACCTTCAGACGGTCCTCCTGAAGGCGCGGGTCATTCCAGGTGGTCGTGCGGCTGTTATGATCCACAAAGAAAGGCCAGCCGGTCTGAGGGTCTATCTTCACCTCCCAGCCCGGAGGCAGGGGCTCCCGCTCGCCGCCTCCGGCCTCCACCTGCATCCGCGTGGGGGACTGAGCAGCTGCGCTCATGCTGCGCGCAAGAGAGGAGGCGAGGCGCAAAAAGGGCTCGAGGAAGGAAAGCCGGGAAAGAAACGCCAACCGTCGCTCAGGTCACCCACTGGATTTAAGCGAGGCGGCTCTTGCCGGCCGGGCACCTTTATCCAGAGGGAGGAGACACAGAAGTGGGTGGAAGTATCTGGAAATAGCAGTTCCGCGCCAAAGAGGAGGGGAAGGTGGAGGAGCAGGCGACGTAGGAGGAGAGACGCGGGGCAGCTGCCTGGCTAGAAACTTCTGGGCGCCTCTAGCGCCTTTGGATAGCCGGAGCGGGAGCTCCTCATTTGAGTCATTCTTCCTTGCCGCCATTATTCAGCCGCGTTATCAGTTAGGACCCTTCGCTCCGCCTGCTGGGCGGCGAGTTGAAAATCGGGCTCATTGGGAAATCTGTGTTCCCTTAAGTGAGGGGGTTTCGAAATTCATGGTGGGTTTTTTTCTACCCTGAGCGTGCTTTTGTCGCTTACCGCAAAGGTGCTGTTTCCAAAAGGCAACTGGACTCTTTTCTTGGGTTTTTTTTTTCCTTTGAAAATGTTTCGCTTCTCTTACAAGAAACTTCTTCAGTTCGGCTCAGCTCTGCAGAACAGAAGAAACTTCTTGGGTGAGAAGTGAAACGTTCTCAAACAAAAAAAAATCAAGAAAGTTCAATTTGCCTTTTGGGACAACAGTTACCCGCGTGATTGAGGATCTTCATAGACGTTTTGTCGCTTTTCTTTCTTAAGAGGCCTACAGGCCTGAAAAACAAGGAGGCCTGCCTCACTTAATTAACTTGCTTTTTTTAAAATAGTTTAAGACTAAACGTCTGGTCCCGGTAAACCTTCAAATAGTTTATATTACAATTATGACCTGGCAGCATAGCTATCAATTTGAAAGGATGAAGTAACTTGCAACAAGTGTGTCAGAATAATAGCTACTGCTTAGATTAGAAATGCTGCAATCCTAAAAATATTTTCATTGGCTTAAACTGAAATGGGGTTATTTTTCTGCTATCTTTATTTTCATCAGTGGCCCTGCACAAAGCTCTGTACAGATTTTTTCAACTATCTAAACCATGGGTCTTCAAACTTGGCCCTTTTTATGACTTGTGGACTTCAATTCCCAGAATTCCTCAGCAAGCGTGCCTGGCTAAGGAATTCTGGGAGTTGAAGTCCACAAGTCATAAAAGGGCCAAGTTTGAAGACCCCTGATCTAAACAGTATATAGTTTTTACTGACCTATACCAGTACTGTGTCACACTAGCGGCTAGCCCTACGGAGCAAAGCTACATTTGTACCCTTATATTGCAAAAAGAAATAATAAATGCATGTCACTGACTATATTGCCTAGCTCAGATTTTGGGCAAGAAGCCATGATGGCTCTGACTCAACAAAACAGCTGCAGTAGCATTAGGAAAGGCCTTGCCTTAATGAGAAGGAAAATTTGCTTTCTTCTCTAGACAAAATATTGCATCCTCCACATCCCACAATAATCAGAGAATGCTGACATCATAAATCTAATGCTTTCGAGCTGCAACTATATGTTTTAATATTGTCAGGCATTTTTAGTGAGTGGAACAGTTCCTTTTCCATTTTCCCTTACTAGACCTATTAGAAAATGGAGTAGCCCATCTAAACACTGACTGCAAGGGAACATCACTCTTCATAACTTACCCAACAATGTGAACTCCTCCTAAATTTAGGTGTAGAATAGATATCTGGTGGATGGTTTTGTTTGGAGCTGGTGTTTTATATGTTCGTGTCAGTCCCAGCCCACTGTGCAGGCAGTTTAAAGATTTACCTGTTTCAGTTTGAAGTTATGCTGGCTGTCACACATTTCCTTGCTGCCTTGTGCTATTATCTCCCTTTGCTGAACCTGTTGCTCTGTCTCATCCTCTCATCACTTTTTGTTCTCCTCTTTGCTCTGTCTCCCTCCTGCCCACATCACCTCCATTTTCCTCTTCTTTGCCTGCATACTATCAGCTATGCTATTTTTGGACGCGGATTCAGTGTTCCTGAAAAGACTGTTAGAGTGCCTGTTCAGAAATTACCCAGCTGACAGGTCACAGGCAAAAAGGGCCTAGCTCAGGGCAATGTTTCTTAAAACCCTTTTCTGTGTCTCTTATCTCTGTCAGGCTACTTCTTGAACACAGGTCCTTTTGTAAAATAAAAAATACTAAATCCAGAAACGTAGCCCGGTTGAGAGGTCACAAATGCAGGATGATACAAAAGAAAGTCCTTTCCCCAATTCTGTGCCCCTCTTTTTTCTCTATATCAATTGTTTTTGATATTTTCTCTCTCTCTCCACACAAACACACACACACACTTCATTCTCTGATCCTCTTTTTCCTCTGACCTGCCATTTGAGCTATTTTGGGACATAGGTTTAGTACATAATCAAGTCTGCTGAGAACATTACCTAGTAGACCTGATCCAAAGAGCTAAACAGTGAAATACTTACATTGTGGCTAAAGACTGGCTAAAAGATAACATTTGTTCCAGTAATGAATCTACCTAAACTACTCATGGACTTTGGGCTGCATACAAGCAGACTGGTCAAGGCAGCACTACATTACAAGTGTATTCAGACTTGCAAGACTAGTGTCTAGCCTTCAAGGTAGACCAGACTAGAAAGCTACTACTATTTTAATATAAAGCTACACTAACAAATTTGTAAGTCTGAGTACACTTTCCTCCTTCCTCAATGCTTTCTCAAATTACATTTCTGCCTTGGACTCAGATTTCTTTTACCGTATCTTGATTTCAGCTCTTTCTCCTATTCCTTTTTCCCATTACAGTCTGACCTCTTCTAGACCCTAATAGCTTAGAGACATCAGGCATCCCCCATTCACTCTGGATGGAAATATAAAACGGTATCTTCCACAAATGTCCACAAATGTATGATATCTTGCTCAAACCAGGGTAGAGCCTCTCCTAATAGTTTCATGTAGATGTTAATCAGGTTGAGGAAAAGGCCCAAACCCCAGACAGCCTATAATGAAGTATACAAAGGTCAGATCTCTATCCAATCTTTCTCTCTAGATATCCTGCCCACGAATCATGTGTTTGTTGCATATTTTATTTATAGTCAGATCAAATTTTAAAATGATAATATAAAATTTTAAAATGATAATATAAAAATGCATCTAGAACAAGTAAAATAAGTTAATGAAACACAAAATTAAATAAGGGATGTGCATAAATCCAAACAGTAAAATAATGGAAAGTGATAAGCAATAAGGCACTAACTGGGGTTAGAATGGTACAGTTTGATTCCCTAAACTATGGTGAAATCACCTTTAAATTTACTTCTGGAAGTTCCCAGTACTTAAAGGATTGTTCTTCAATCAGACTGGGTAGAGCAGAGATCCCCAAACCTTGGTCCGTGGACCGCTACTAATCTGTGGTCATGCAAGCGGTGGGCAAGCACACAAAGCTCCATATGCATCCCCCCCTTTGCCGCCATCCCCTGCTGCCGCCATTGGTCCCCAGTCCCAGAAAGATTGTGAATCGCTGTGGTAGAGGAATTTACATTATCTAGCACCAAAACATGTGTTTCACAGCTAAGTCATACAATATAGTTTTATTCCCAACAGCACAAGACTGGTTTGCCTTATTCCAAATTTGAAGTTAAAGACTTTTTTCTGGGTAAATTGGTTTCTTTCGACACTGTAGAGCCCTGCCAACAGTCACCCTGGGGTGGATTACTCCTTAGTTTCATCCCTTTCCTTTTAATCTAACAACAACATTATCCTTGGCAGGAGCTCCTTCACCTGATGGTATTGTTTTCAGGGTCACTGGAATTATTAAGCCTTTCATTATGTCAAAGTAGTAATGCCTTGGAAAAGCCCAGAGGCCAAGCAAACAAATAGTTATGAATAAATGTATTCAGTGATATTAAAAGTTTTACACAGATAACATATTTCTTTTAAATAAACAGAATCATTGCTCCTTCAATAAAACAAAATCATAAACCTTCTCAAAAAGAAATGACACTAAAATTTCAGAATTCCTTCTTGCTAAGTAGAATTGTGTATTCCATATTTTCAGCTTTTTTGATTACACTATTAGTTTGGTCTACTATGACGGGTCCTCAACCTTGGCAACTTTTAAGACCTGTGGACTTCAACTTCCAAAATTCTTCAGCTACCTCTGCTGGTTGAGGAATTCTGGGAATTGAAGTCCACAAGTCGTAGTTGCCAAGGTTGAGGACCCCTGTACTATGATAATAAGATTTGTGAATCGTTATTAACTCAAGTTGCTTTTAATAGATAACAGTTCAGTGCTTGACCAGACCTGGAGATTAGAATATGTAGTTACGTACGTAATGTTTTATAGTTTGCTACCATAATGGAACTCAAGACAACATTTGCATGCTTTGTAGAAGGTTACCTCACACCATTCCTGCCAAATACTTTTCAGATTCATACTATGTTGTTATCTCACAAAAAGATAAGTATGCTCTAATACAATCCAACTCTGTCTAAGTAACTGTGATCCTAACTGCTGAAGTTAAACTCTGCTTGTATCAGCATAGTTTAATCTACGATGGATATCTAATCATTTAATAAAATAAAAAATTCAGTCACTTCAAGTCAAAATTCTGTAATATATATTAATAACTAACATAAACATTTATCCTCAATAAGCAAAACTAAATTATAAAAATCATCTACTAAGTGCCCAATTAAATAATATAAACCCCACTTGCTTACAAAATTCTAGCAGTAAAGGTGCAAGGTTTAGAGATACAGGTGCAAGGTGCAAAACTTAGAAAGATGAACAGATTGGCTAGTAGAAATGATTGAAGGCTAAAGAGATAACACTAATTTAGAGAACAGCTTGTATTAGAATGCCCGTCCTTTTTTCCATCCTCTCAAAATCCTGAGACAAACCCATATGTCTACTTTGCTTTTACATTTATTCCAACAGCACCCTTACAGACCCAACCAGTACACACAGGAGAATAAAAGTGCCTTCAATGCTCTTCCTCTGATGTGATATGTCATCTGTCAGCAGTGCCCCTCTGGATTGTATATAGGCCAAAGAGGCCGAACTTTGCCCAAGACAATGGGGACAAGCCTAAAATCAAGACTCAAAACAAGAACAAAGTAATATCAGAGTATTTTCATCTCTCAAGACATTTGATACCATAAATCTCAAAGTTGGTCTTTGGGAACAAAGAAACTACATCAGGATTATTAGAACAAGAGACTGCCAAACTCACAGATATTGAACTGCATGAGGGTACCTCAGGCCGTAATTGCTAACTGAGGAGATAGTTGTAATTTGCCTCATCCATAATCTATATCTACAGAACTGTCCTTTCCCCCCCACTTCCCCTGTTTAAAGTGTAACCGCTCCATTTATCTGATGAAGTCAGTTTCAGTTCACAAAAGTTTAGGCCATTTAATAAAATTTGTTATTCTGAAAGGGTCCTATTATACGCCTCTTATTAATGCATTACAGTAAGGTGAGAACACCCACCCTAGTAGATTCTATACTGACTTTTAAACACTTAATATGCAGTTATTATAGCTGTTGAAATATAAACAACCACAAAAGCAACTCCTTATTCTGGCAACACTTGTCAGAATATTTCAGAGGTCTCTCTTTTGTAACCCTATCCACCAAAAGAACTGGCTAACTATATTTTTAGCTCGTCTTAGGCAATGATACTGTCAGGAGAAACCAATGGAAGAGAAACAATACAACACACAACTCTTGATAGGCTCACCTTCCACAGCTTTTAAAACAGGTTTGTATCAGCCAGTATACTTACTTGGTTGTCTGCCACAAATTATTTTTCTTTTCCTTTGTGTGATAATTTTTTAAAATTTATTTCCAAAGTTAAAATCCAAAATCCCAAAAGAAAATAAAAGAACCAAAGACAAAAATGTGTATAAAACAAAGTATCAAACATAGAAATAAAATGTCCCCCATGGCTGAATACGGGTAAATATATTTCAACAATAATATTTTTTGCTTCTTGCAAACAGGCCCACAATTTATAAATTTCTACATCTAAGTTTACTATATAACATTAACAAAATATAAATACGAAAATCTATTATCAATCAACCAATTTGACCCATTTATTTACTGTAAAAAATATAGCCAGTAATCCCAACAACGAAGGTAAGCTTCAAAGCTCTCTGTTAATCTATTATTGAATTTAACTTGCAGAAAGTCCACAAATGGCTTCTAATTTCCTATTAACCTACTGCAACCATTATCTCTGGTCCATCTAGAATCAAATACTATCGATTGATACTTAACAGTAAAAATAACCTCTTCAGTTATCGTCTTTACTTTTCTTTAAAATTATAACTGATCTTTCCAAACAACTGCATCTCACTCCTCAAAATTATAAGTCTCCATTGAGAATATCACCACAGCACTTGTTCAGTAGATTGTCCTACAAATTGGAACTCAATATCTGAACAATTGTCTTTTGGCTGCATACAGTAATTATATTCTTCTCTTTCAAATCTGTTAACAACAAAATAGTTTCTGGCCCACCTGGTTGAGTGTCCAATTTAACTGCTAACACCTGTATCTGGATGTCTTCTTTAGATTGATTTAAGATTGTTATTAATTCATCAAAGCTTTTATCTAATTTTTCATTTCGAATTTGTAAGTTGAAGTTCGTGCACCGCTTTCTGGAGAACCCTCAGCCATAAATTATTTTTCTAAGACCAGGTATCAAAGCTTAACAAAAATAGGTTTACTCCCTCAGATTACTGGGAAAGTTACAGGTCAACTGGCTAATAATAGTATTTACAAGCTAGAAACTCTTAATTTTGTTTTATTTGCAAGGAAAAAACAAGAAGATAGAAAATTATTTTAACTTTCATCAATTAAATGGCCCCCGACCTTCGCTCCTTCCGGCGCGATTTAAAAACCTATCTATTTGAACAATCTGGCCTGGTCTGATGAGTTTGGGGTTGGATTTAGTTTTAACATAGTTTTATTATTGTATTATATTGGGCATAATTATTTAATCCTTTTTAACTTCTTTTTAACTTTTGTATTTGTATTTTGATGTTTATTGCCCTGTACACCGCCCTGAGTCCTTCGGGAGAAGGGCGGTATAAAAAAATTAATAAATAATAATAAAATTTAATAAATAAATGAGTCATATTTCAATATAAGAAAATCATTATTTATGATATATTCAGCCATTACTGGGGTGCAGTTCTACCAAACGTAATGCTTACAGGATATAGTAAACATTTTCTCTCAGATGAGAAAGGAGAAGAGAACTTATACTTTCACTTAAGCCTTTGCTCCAGGCATTTTTCTCAATTCCAAGCTCTATGACAGTTTATTTATATTCAGTGGTAGTCATACTTATTTCTTACCTAAGGTTAGCATCAAATCACAGAGCAAAATAAAAGGGAAAACTTTGATTTATGAAGTTTTATCCACACAAATGCTTATCTTATGGCATATGCTTTATTAATTTCATTTTTATTCTGATTCAGTAAATAAAGATTGAAAAATTTCATTGAAATGGTGTCCCTTTGGTAGACTGCCATTAGTAATTTGCTAAAATGAATATCTGCAGGAAGATGGAAACAGGAAGCTATTATATTTAGCTATATAGGAAGGAAAGTTTTCCTTTTTTTTCCCACCCCACAAGTTAACTGTGGATAAGGAGAAGGTTTATTTTACATTCACTAATGAGAACAAAAGCTGTACAAGGACTTGACAGAAAAGTTAAATGACTGCAGAGTCACTGCTGAAAATCTTCCATGTCCATGAAAATGAGAAACGAGATGCTTTTTGTTTGATTAATTTAATCCTTTCGCACAGGCTTAAATAAAACGGGATTTCACTTTCATTTCCTTCCCAGTTTAGTTATCTTTTTTCCTTGTACCAAACTCCATCCAAAATTGTTTTCCCCATTCTATTCCTTTACAAATTTTCTTTTACCATATTACTATCCTGTTTTTTCTTCATTAACTAATTTTATTTTTGCTGGAATGAAAGAAGTATGTACTAGCATGAGACTGGTTTGTGTATGGGACAATAGTTGCTTTATGCCGACAGAAAACCAATTATATAAATTATGTGCCTTATTTTACGGGCAGTTAATTTTAATTGATAGTTAATATAAATATTAGTTTTTTTTAAAATTCCATTTATATCCCGCCCTTCTCCGAAGACTCAGGGCGGCTTACAAGCTTAGCAGTAGCCCTGGCCAGGGATGCAAATTTTGTAAAAATATTTTTTCCAGGTTGACTATTTAAAAACCAGCAAATTTAGAGAAGATTGAAATATATGTAATAATCATGTTTATACCTTTGCCCAGCTAAGTTTATTCTATCTGTAGAACCAGTCTACATTAAAAATCAGCAACAGAGAAGTCCATAAGCAAATCAGGCACTAAATCTTTTTTTTTCCTTTGCTGGTGAAAACAGCAGATTCTCCTAGTGCAGAATTACATCTTGCATTTTATTTAAGAGTTCATTCTTTTTCTTCTTTTTTAATATAGGATAGAGTACTGATACTCTAAATTAAAATATTCAGATTACAAATTAATATGAAAAATTGTGAAATAAGAAAAAATATGTGCACCATTTTATTCCATTTATTATTCTACATTTTAAAATCATTTGAATTATTTTACTGTTTTCAAAATTTTAAACATTTCTAATTTTTGAAACCAAATTAAAGATTAAGAAAATAGCATTTACTGATTTGTTTTCTCTCTCTCTCTCTCTCTCTCTCTCTCTCTCTCACACACACACACACACACACACACACTACACTACAAATATACGGTATAAACACATCCATCACCCAGACTTGCTAATGAAAATTTCTATGCTTGGTTTTAACTGGAGTTAAGAAATAGGTGAATCTATATACTATTCAAGACTTTTCTCCATCTATTATTCTTTTTGTATGGAAGGTCTTAAATTCAGGATCATTTTTCTTTCAGATATATACAGTAATACTAGGTAGGAGACAGACACTTGAAGAACAAAATGAACAGTAAACAAGAGAAAATAAAGCAGAACGTTAGAAAAGTACTGAAATACAAGACTCAAGCCTTGAAGAGAGGAACAGCTGTATATTTCTGGCAGTAAGAGCTGGAAACAAGTAGGATACTTGGCAGGCAGGACAGATGATGCCAGGCTTATGTAGGAAACCAAGCAATGGTTTAGGAAGCAGGTTGCAGGAAAGACTGGTTGAAGAAGCAGAATGTGAAGCATTCAGTTGAGGAACAAATGCTGAGGAGAAAGTTTGGGGAAAGTGCAGCCATAAGCAATACTACTGGAAAGTAAGGAACAGCTAAGGAAGGACATTTCTGGAGGCAGCAGTATATAAAATTCATGTACTGAAATGACTAAATTATCCAAAGCTTTATTAGTAGCGCTGTATTATTTTTCATAGTAACAGAACATGTGTTGTGATATTTGTAGAAGACTTTGTTTGGCAATCACATATGGACAATGAATGTGATTGCTTTGCTGCTTTGGGAGAAACAGGATGATGGTGTTGATAGATCTTTGCTCTGAACCAACATGCTCAGTATCATAGAATGACTCAGACAAAAAACCAGAATTCTATAAATGATTTCTTCTTTTAGAACAGGGCTTTTCAACCTTTTCACCCATTGTACCACTTTTAGGATATGGCAACATCTGAGTACCACCAGTCGCCTAGCAAGGCGTCAAAAACTTGGTGACAAAAAAGGAAAAAAAAGATGAAGTACAGGTAGTCCTCGACTTACAACAGTTCGCTTAGTGACTGTTCGAAGTTACAATGGCACTGAAAAAAGTGCCCCCCAAGCCACAGCTGAGCAAGACACCTGCCTGCCCGCCCGGCGGCGCTCTTCCTCCTGTTCGAGGTTTTCACTGCTGTGAGCATTTCTGTTGAGGATTGGCAGTGGGGGTGGGCTGGGGTGTGTTTGGTTTTTATTCCCCCCCCCTCTGCTGGGTGGTTTCAGGAGGTTTTGGTCACTTCACATGACCCTGGGACACTGACCATCCTAAATATGAATCAGTTGCCAAGCATCTGAATGTAAATCACAAGACCCTGGAGATGCTACAACATTCCAGCTGATCGGCGCTTCTAGGCTCAGCAGAAGCGCCAGGATCAGTGCTGAGCTCCAGCTGGATCCTGGCACTGATCCTGGCGCTTCCGCTGAGCCCTGCAGCTCCAGCCGTCTCTTGCTCAGGCTTCTGTGGTGCTGCCACTGGTTCAGCTCATTCCCCTCCCCTGCTACTTTCCTAGGATGGTCACGTACCACCTGCCAGGTGCCAAAGTACCACAGGTGGTACCCGTACCACTGGTTGAAAAGCCCTGTTTTAAAATCACTCCATTCATTCATTCATTCAGGATGCATAAAAGTTAAATTTTGTAGTTGTTGTTAGTTGCAAAGTCGTGTCCGACCCATCGCGACCCTATGGACAACGTTCCTCCAGGCCTTCCTGTCCTCTACCATCTTCTGGAGTCCATTTAAGCTCACGCCTACTGCTTCAGTGACTCCATCCAGCCACCTCATTCTCTGTCGTCCCCTTCTTCTATTGCCCTCAATCTTTCCCAGCATTAGGCTCTTCTCCAGTGAGTCCTTCCTTCTCATTAGGTGGCCAAAGTATTTGAGTTTCGTGTGGTGTATGTGTGTGTGTGTGTGTGTGTGTGTGTGTATGTGGATCTAGAACCAGGAATAAATAAATCCAGTGAAAATCAACATATGCATATCCATGTGCATGTACATGTTGTTGTTGTTAGCTGCGAAGTCGTGTCCGACCCATCGCGACCCTATGGACAATGTTCCTCCAGGCCTTCCTGTCCTCTACCATCTTCTGGAGTCCATTTAAGCTCACGCCTACAGCTTCAGTGACTCCATCCAGCCACCTCATTCTCTGTCGTCCCCTTCTTCTATTGCCCTCGATCTTTCCCAGCATTAGGCTCTTCTCCAGTGAGTCCTTTTTGTAGTACTGTACTGTAATAAAATAATATTGTACCACTTTTTTGATAAAAGGATGTTGCATGCCAGGTTGGGAAAGCAAAATACATAGCTTGAAACTATTATATTTAAAAGAAAAGGTTAGGTAAATAAGTATGTGAAAATTCATAAAGTGATGGATCCCTGCTTCAAAGATAGGCTACTATACTTCTGTTTTGTAAGAAAAGCCATGTGACAATTCTTCCAGTTAAACGATTAAAAGAAAAGAACATTGAGCTTTTAATGAGAAATAGAAGCAATAAATACAATTTCACAAAATGGCAAACCAACGCTAATTGCAAAGGTATTTGGATTGGTAGATGAAATGCTAATTTTTAATTACAGCTCGGGAAGTAGAAGAGCAATGATTTTATGTAGAAAAATATCATTTTGAGGTTTCTTTTGCCCATTATGCTGAGCAATAAATGCATATTTACTGCATGGATAGCCACTGCCACAATTACTCTTAAAATCCCATTTAATATACAATTTGGCCAATGCTCAGTTACTGAAAGTATTGTGACAGTATTTCAGCAGCCATGGCCAGATGCCTGCTTAGATCATTTGCAAAGGAATTATATTCCAATGCAATATTTTGAATCAGTTTGACTAGTGAAGAAATAAAGGGACCGTCATTCTAATTCTTCTATCATCTGAAAATTACAGAAGGAATGTAAGCTATTTTTTAAATGTACACATACAATATAAGGACAGTTTGCAAGATCCAGAAATTTCCTTTTTGTTACCACAAAAGGAACAGATACACTACAACTCCTCACTGACAGACTTACACTACTACAACTCACTGACAGACTTTTGGAAGACACTTTTTGGTTTTGTTACCTGCAAAATATTATGTTCCATTTGCATTGGTTTTATATAAGGTCAACACCTCAGTTTCAAGGATAACTGCTTGCATTTATACTGTATAGTTTGGAACTGAACCATTGTTAAAATAGTCTTTATTTAAACAGAGAAGGGCAAGCAGTTCAATGGTTTCCTCGCATATACATGGTCTGAATCAGACCTGGACAACTTGTGGAAAAGACCATATTGATACATTAAAAACCATAGCAGAGCAATACCTGGTGCCCCAATCAGCTGTTTGACAACACTAGAGTTCGCAGTGATGAAGTTTGGAGGCCCCCAGCAGCTCTGTTCTGGGGAAGCAGCAGTGTGTTGCTTTTTTAAAAATGCTGGTGGGTCCTGAAAATGTATGCCATAGATATTTGTAAGAAGTAAAAATACTAAGAGACTGCAATCCCATGATTTCATCTGCATGGAAATCATCTAGGGCAGGGCTCTCCAACTTTGGCAATGTTAACACTTGTGGACTCCCAACTCCCAGAATTCTTCAGCCAGCCATGCTGGCTGAGGAATTCTAAGAGTTGAAGTCCACAAATCTTAAATTTGCCAGGGTTGGAGACCCCGGATCTAGGGAGCTGGTATAGGTGGTCCTCAATTAAGGGTGGTATTTGGGACCAGAATTTCCTTTGTTAAGTAATGCAGTCATAAAGTGCTATGTCACATGACCATGTCATTTAACAACAGCACTTCCTGATTGCCATCATTAAACAAATCATTGCTAGTCATTAAGCAAGGACATCATATAATTGCCATTTGGGACCTCCTACCACTTTCCTATTGCCTATTGAGCCACCCAAGAAGGTCACACATAGCAACCATGTGACTGCAGGATGCTGCAATGTTGTAATCGTGAGCTGAGGGCCAAGATCACAGTCATATGATTGCAGGGCTGCCGCAAGGGCCGAAACTCTGAGGACCAGTCTTAAGCACCCACTGTTAGCATTGTCACAAGTTATAACAGTTGCTGAATAAGTGGTCGTTAATAGAGTATCACCTGTATTAGACACCAACTGTTATCAGTTTGCTTTGGTAAATCTGTGCTCTGCATTTCCATAAAATGTTTCAAAACCTATAATGGGATTATCAATCCCTCCAAATGGCTGAAGAACTGTCATTTAAATAAAGCCTAATGAAGTTATTTTAAGCAGGTAATTTATTCAGTTGTGTTATACAAGTAGATCGTAATCAGAGTGGTTAATAAACCCCATGAAATAATCGTATTTGGATTTGCACTGTTTGAAGTGATATTTCTAAAGAAAATAAAATAATTGGTTCCAGAGCCACAGAAATAGTCAAAGAAAATTTTTAAAGTTAACCTTTTATATGTTTTTAATGGAATACTGTATAACAGTAAAGGAGGATGAACCCATATCCAAAATGTACCTGTTAATATTCTGTAGTCTACACTAGTTCTTCAAATTGAGCTGATTCTTGTTTTGAACTGTTCTCTAACTGAAACTTCCTTTTCTCTATTTTGCACAAAACATGATTAGCATTTAAACCTCAGCTGCAGTAGGGCATGAGCCATCCTCAATTATGCATGCATGCTAAGTAAGCCACACATTAACTGAATTTTATTTCTTATTCAATGTGACCTGGTATCAATTTATAATTTACATTAAATTGAATATTGCACTATTTGAACTTGCACTAATTGTGAATTACCTGTACATATTTTTAAAATGATGGGATTTAGGAGTGACGGTAAGCAGGCAATGATGACTAAAACCAGAGCCTTGAAAGATGAATTTAAAACTCTGAGTCTATTCCATGCAGGAATACAAATTAAAGTATCTCCAAGAGATGTTTCTCTTTGAACTAATCCATTAAATGCAGCTCATCACCATCTCCCCTAGGTAATTGATTCAACTGTCAAAATATTCTTCCTGCTAGTAATCTCTTCCTAAAATTCAGCTGTAGTTTTTAAAAAAGCATTCAACGCCTTGTAGTCCAGGATGGCAGAGAAGTGTGATTATGGCCAAGGTAACTTTTCAGATGCTTGAAAAGTGTGTTGACATATGTTGATCAGTTTTCTCTACTAAGGGTTAAATATACTCAACTGCTAACCTAGCAGTTCGAAAGCACGTAAAAATGCAAGTAGAAAAATAGGGGCCACTACGGTGGGAATGTAACAGCGTTCCGTGTGCCTTTGGCGTCTAGTCATGCCGGCCACATGACCACGGAGACGTCCTCGGACAAGCGCTGGCTCTTCGGCTTTGAAACAGAGATGAGCACCGGTCCCTAGAGTTGGAAACGACTAGCACGCACGTGCGGGGGAACCTTTACTTTTACCTTATACTCAACTTCTACACTTTCTCAGAGAATTTAGTTTCCATTTCCTAAATTCTTGATCATAGTTGCTTCCCTTTGAATCTATTCCAATTTGCCCAAGATTGTTTTCCTAGTCCAAATCACATATTTCTCAAATTTAAGTATACCCTTAATCTTTTGAAAATATACTATTTGTTGTTGTTAGCTGCGAAGTCGTGTCCGACCCATTACGACCCTATGGACAACGTTCCTCCAGGCCTTCCTGTCCTCTACCATCTTCTGGAGTCCATTTAAACTCACGCCTACTGCTTCAGTGACTCCATCCAGCCACCTCATTCTCTGTCGTCCCCTTCTTCTATTGCCCTCAATCTTTCCCAGCATTAGGCTCTTCTCCAGTGAGTCCTTCCTTCTCATTAGGTGGCCAAAGTATTTGAGTTTTAGCTTCAGGATCTGGCCTTCTAAAGAGCAGTCAGGGTTGATTTCCTCTAGGAATGACCAGTTTGATCGCCTTGCAGTCCAAGGGACTCGCAGGAGTCTTCTCCAGCACCAGAGTTCAAAGGCCTCAATTCTTTGGCGCTCAGCCTTTCTTATGGTCCAACTTTCACAGCCATACATTGCAACTGGGAAGACCATAGCCTTGACTATATGCACTTTTGTTGACAGGGTGATGTCTCTGCTTTTTAGTGTGCTGTCTAGATTTGCCATGGCTTTCCTCCCCAGGAGCAAACGTCTTTTAATTTCTTGGCTACAATCCCCATCTGCAGTGATCTTGGAGCCCAGGAAAATAAAATCTGTCACTACCTCCATTTCTTCCCCATCTATTTGCCAGGAGTTGAGAGGGCTGGATGCCATATACTATACTTACATGCATATTACATACAATATTATATATTACATGCATTACATTCAAAATGTGTATTGGACCATTAAATCATCTATTTTTGAACAGTATATTCTTGTAACAATGAAAAATCTAAGACATTCTCCATTAATACACTATGATTGTGGACGGTATATAAGTCTAAGTGCTGTTGCTATTGCTGTAATTCAGAAGAGACAATATATCAGGCTAAATATATCTTCAGATTCAGACATTTCTAAAGCCATCCAAATCTGCTACTTAGTGATTTGTTGAGAAAGTGTGCAAGATAAGCAGTAAATAGAGCCACCTTGTGGCATATGGGCAAAATATTATTTCTGTCAAAAGAGCTTTTTGCTCTTATATTGAATATAAGCTACTCCAAAAAAAATTCAATTTCCTTTTTAGTCTACATTTTTCATGTAAACCTGCTACACCTCAAATAAGAATGTTACATGAAGCTGTGTATCTTGGAACAATTACAATAGAGAGAACATGAATTGTTGTGAGTCACACTGGTTGTTGTAGTATTATCATGAATATCTAAATTATTTTTCTTATTTCCATAATGAAGAACTATCATTACTGAATGACACCTCATTAGAACTTCTCAGACAAAGTCCAGATTGTAGGTAGAGAATTGTTTTAAAAAATTACAAAAATATCAGTATGTTGTAAGAAAAACAGCTGAAGTAATATTTTATACAATATGATTCTCTGCTTTAGACTACTGTGTAATTTAACAGCAAGATAATCTCTTCTTATCTTAATGAAGTTACAGCTACTCATGAAAAATACAGATAAAGCCATGCCTTTATTGTTGCAGAGATTAAAGCTTAAAATAACAAAGATATTGGTGCCTCAGCATTGAGTGTTGGGAGGCAAGACTTTGATAAAGTACAATTGTCCTGATCACATTTATTGAAGTCAAGGACAGCAATTAAAATAAATATGGAAGGGTTTGAAGTTGACTGACATTTTATTCATATTAGAGTGAATGGGAGATTGATTTAAAGGGTAAATGACTAACAATACCTTAGCATTCGTATTTTAAACCATCTTTTATAATATATTTTACTCATAAAACAATTATACAGCTAATGATACAAAATTATAAAAAAATAAAACAATTAGAAAATAAAAGCTTGGGATTTTGAGGAATCCAACTGAGGTGCCATCACTGAAAAAAAATCTATCTCCCTTTGCCACCAACCTCGTTGTACTCCCCACCCAACACACACATACACCCTTGAATTTTAATTGCAGGAGGTACATTAAGGAAAAAGTCAACATCTCCATGGCTATATATTATCCATACAATGTCTGTACATTGGTACACATTTAAGATTCTTCTCTGCTGACTTCATAGCTATGCCTCCAACATGGAAAGGGGGGGGGGACATGGTGCGTTCCATGCACCTAATTCAGATCCTTGCTTGATGTAGAACATACAACAAAAGCATCAAGCATAACCTCCGTTTAAAAAATCTCCCACAAAAAAACAGCATCCGGTTCTTAAAAAAGAATTGGCTTCACTATGAAAGTCCTTGTCCAACTAATCTTTAAACTTTTATGTGACAATCATTCAGGTATTTTAGGTACATAGTACTATCATATTGTCCCTCCTTAAACAACACCAGACTAAGCCTATTCAATTTCAACTTATTTTCATTGGATTTGTTTTATTTCCTTTGATGCTTCCTTCTGAACATTTTTATCAGTAATCACGGCAGGCAAAATTACCAAGTCTAATCTATAATTAATGTTTCTTATTACAAGTGAGGATCAGAAGAAGAGAAATATTTTGAGTTAGGGTAAACATTTAGAGAACTAATCTATTCTGTTCTTACTACTAGTCTTACTCAGCGGAAGACTGTTAGTAAACATACCCTGGATACAGATTTCAAGGGAAACTATTTTGTAATAAACTGTAAAATGAAACACTGGGAAAAATAGGTGTAAGACCTGCTAGCATGGAAAAAATTGGGTTGCGCCTCCCCGTGACTCTGGCTGAGCCCCGATTCTACCGCATTTCAGACGAGCCCCAAAGAGAATTGGCATTATAGCTTCCGAATCCAGCACAACCTTATTCGAAATGAAGGATTTAAGAGACACTTCGAAATCCCCCTATCAATCATCCTGCTGTCTTCCTTCCACCAGCCCGCCTCGCCAACACTGCCAGTTCCCCCTCCTGTTCATAGCAAACGCGGAGTCTCTTCCCTAATCCCTGTCGTGAACCAGGAAGCAACACGCCTGTTGTTACTCCAATGCAAAGTGTCTCGATCTTTACCAACTTTCAGATGCGTGGACTTCAACTCCCAGAATGCCCCAGCCAGCAGGAAATTCTGAGAGTCGAAGACCACGCATCTGAAAGTCGTCAAAGTTGAGAAACGCAGCTCTAGCATTCCCTTTCTACGTCACGCGCTGGGTTGCGCTGCGCTTGCGCATTGCATGATTTCCTGAGTGGTTGGCGACCGCGGCCATTTTGTAGACCCTTTGGTTCAACGCCCCCCCTCCCCACTCAGCGTTCTATTGAATCCTACTTTGGGGGCTGCCGAGGCCTAAGAAAAAGCGAGAGGCCTGAGGCGGCTCCTTTTTTTTTTTAAATAGTGTCTCGGAGTTTCCATACGCTTCTCTCCCGCCCTCTTCGGTGCAACATCCTGGCTCTTCCTGGGAGCAGCTTTCCCGTAGCATGATGGAAGACGACGGACAGCCCAAGACCCTGTGAGTGGGACGGGGATGGGTTGGCCGCTGGGTAGGTGGGTCAAGAAGCGATGACAGTAGAGAGGATCTGCAGGGTGGATTCTCTGAAGGAGCGTTTGGAGGGAAACGGGTCAAGAAAGCGGGTATGGAGGGGAATTGCGACAAAAGAAGGAAAGATACCTCACCTCAATTTATAGGAAAGACACAGGTACAGAGGATTTGGAGGGTTCCCCGTCTTCCACAAAATCTCATAAGGGCGGGTGATAAATTGTGCAGGATGTAAACCCACAGTAGACTGGAGGGTGGATGTTCTTTGTAACGGTGGAGGTGTGTGAAAAGTTTGTGTTTTTTTTTAACAAAATGCGTAGGTCGGTAACTTTGTATTCACATTGCACCGGCAATTTGATAATGTTGGTGTGCCCGGAACCTAGAAAGCCTTTTCTGTGGTATTGTTACCATGAGGGCCATTGCCTTTTGCCAATTGGTAGGGCTTGGCATATGCTGTAGATTTGGCCTTCCCTCCAGCAGTAGAAAAGTTTTGGAAAGTAATATTGACTCATCATGAGGGATCTCCATAAGGTAGGAGACACATTGCCAGAAGAAAATTGATGTATCTGTGAATAGGTACGTATTTAAAGACTTAAAAACAAAAACATCATCATCATACAATCAGCACCAAGTATATAAGTACACGATCTAAAATGTGAAATATGACAACCAAGCACAGACCATAATAAACCTTAGAGGGGAGCTCCCACTCAAATGACCCCAAATACCTGAGAAAGAGCCAGGTCTTAAGAATTTTCCTAAAGACAAGGAGAGTGGGTGCCTGTCCTATACAGGTAGTGCTTAACGTATGACCACAATTGAGCCCAAAATTTATATTGCTAAGTGAGACATTTGTTAAATGAGTTTTGCCCCATTTTATGACCTTTCCTGCTATGATTGTTAAGTGAATCACTGCAGAGTTGAGTTAGTAACACAGTTTTTAAGTGAATCTGGCTTCCCCATTGAATTTGCTTATCAGAAGGTCACAAAAAGTGATCACATGAGCCTGGGACAATGTAGCTGTCATAAGTCAGTTGACAAGTGTCTGAAATTTGATCACATGACCTTCAGGATCCTGCAATAGTCATAAGTGTGAAAAACAGTTACGTCACTTTTTAGTGCCGTTGTAACTTTGAATGGTCACTAAACAGGAGGACTGCCTGTATTGGGGGGAGAATCATTCCAGAGGGCAGGGACAACCACAGAAAAGGCATGTTTTAGGTCCCATAAAATGACAGTTTAAAAGAAGCAACCTTCCCTGTTGGAGTATATGGGACAGGGAGATGGAGAAGGTAATCCCTCAAGTAATGTTAGTAAGGTGTAATATTTAATAATGACATATTAAGAAATTGCAAGGTTTGGAACTCAGAAAATTTGAACAATGTAACAAGTAAAAGGAATATAACTTAGAGATAGATTGCAAAATAGACTACTTTGCAAGTGAAAATTGGAGGGTCTTAGTTGAAGGAGGATATGCTCAACAAAAATATGTAAAAAGCATCCCAGAAATCAGAACAGTAAAACATGATAGTAGTGATGCTTTATCACAAGGGAAAAAAATCAAAATCCTAAGATGCCATTTTGTAAGGCTAATTGAAAATTTACAAAATAACGAAAGCTTGTGAATTTTATTGGCTTAGGTAGGAGGAACTAGAAAAAAGAGGGAAACATAATTGATTTTTAAGTCATTTTTGTTCTGGGTTACATGCTCAGATGAAGTAGTGATGAGCCTCCAGACAAACAAAATCAGATGCAGAATAGCATTAGGTTAAGCTTGGGAAGAAATGTATAAAAATTTGTAAATTTGCTGTTTAAGAAAGTATAGTTTAGCTATTAAACTCAAATTGTTCCACATAGATTCCTAGCTGATGAGAGACAGAGAACCTAACTTGATAATATCTATTATTAACAAAACTGATAAAATTTTATGTCTGTTACTAATTTGTAAATTTTAGTGGAGTAAAAAAAGTGAAAAATTGAACTTAAGAGGTCTTGAGTATATAAATCAGTTCACTACATTTCTACTTAGTGCATGGTAATATGTTTTAAATATTCTTAGAAAGTATAGTTATGAAGGATAAAAAACGTTCTGTGCATGAATCATGTACACTGAACTGTAAATTTTTAATTTTTATTAAAGTTTACATTTGCAAAGATAAGATTAATACAAACTAAGAAAATTACAAAAGAAAAGTGCAGGAAAGAAAGAAATATATTAAAGGAAAAAGACAATTATAATGAAATAACTTCCCCTTCATCATGACAAGAGCAAAAAATTTCAGTAACTTACCACCTTGGAGATTACAGTGCTACAAAAGATCTCTTCTTTCCATATCTGGTCTCTTATCTATAGACAAATGGTAATATGTTTTAAATATTCTTAGAAAGTATAATAGTTATGAAGGATAAAAAATGTTCTGTGCATGAATCATGTACACTGAACTGTAAATTTTTAATTTTTATTAAAGTTTACATTTGCAAAGATAAGATTAATACAAACTAAGAAAATTACAAAAGAAAAGTGCAGGAAAGAAAGAAATATATTAAAGAAAAAAGACAATTATAATGAAATAACTTCCCCTTCATCATGACAAGAGCAAAAAATTTCAGTAACTTACCACCTTGGAGATTACAGTGCTACAAAAGATCTCTTCTTTCCATATCTGGTCTCTTATCTATAGACAAATTTTAAAGCCTTTTCATTCAGCCCTAATCAGTGGAAGTCCCATAAGGGTTACCAGAAACAACATAATTTAACCTTGATCAGATAAACTAGTTTCATATTTTTCCCTTGCTTTTAATAATCTTGATCATTTATCCTTTTGAATAATGTCCCATAACTTGATTTTTTTTCATTTTCTCTTTGTCTCTTCTCAGAAATTCCTTCAAAACTTTAACATGTCTCTTTTGTAAATCCAAAATAGGAAAGTTATCCAACTTGCTCTTCTGGTTTGCTTTTTGTATATTCCTTTTAATTATTGAGACATTAGCTGGTTTCATTTCTATAGCCAATGTAACATGCAACATAATGGTCCATTGTTTTGTTCTGTTATGATTCAAAATACAGCCATTCCACATAGAAAAAGTGTTTTGCATATTCTGTTCTGTTTTAGCTGCTGTAAATGTTGTCTTATTTCTTAGATTTGGGATATTTTCAGTTGATCTAGTGTCAGAATCAGTATAGATATAGAAGGACTATTTTCCTATTGCTGCAAAGGGAAGAATATGGGGGAGGGATTTATGGCAAAGCAGTAGGCATTTAAGGAGTTAATGTCACAGGGAGCCATTTTGGATTTAGCTACCACTAGAGCAGGGGTGTCAAACTGCTGGCCCACGGACCACATGCCGAAACTGCCCCACCCCAGCTCCGACAATGGGGGAAAAGTCACAATATGTCGCAACATGTCAAATGATGTGGCGAGTTTGACACCCCTGCACCAAAGAAAGGCTTACTGGAATCTTGAAAGCAAACTAGACTTCTCAGCTGATGCTTGATGCTTCTGCAGGTGGTGACTGCTGATAAGTAATTGGTTGTCTGTATCTGAGACAACCTCCACAGCTTATTCCAGTTTAGTTAGATTCACTAGTAAGTAGTCTGGTGATTTTAGTTAGAAATAGAGAGGCATCCCCTCAGTTCTCATTCCTTGCTTTTCAAAACAGACCTCTTTTGAATTAAAAGAACTTAATTAATATTCTAGAGCAGATTATATGGTAAATACCTCCCCCCATTACTGCTGCTTGGACATTGAATTGGTGCAACAATTTATCCCCATTAAAATAATTTTCTGCTTCCCCAATAGATTTTCTCAATCTTTTACTTCAATCTCTATAACTTTTCAGAAATCCACCTATTGCCCAGAAATGGCCAATGTCTATAAGATATTAAGTAACTTGGGTTACATTCAGTGCATTCGTATGTTGGAGAAGTCATATGTAACAAGTCCATAGCTCAGTTCCTGAGAGCCTACATCTGGGCTTATTTAGTCTCTGTGCACTTGAATTCCAGTAGGATTCATCCATCAATCCTCCAATGGCTTCTCACCCATCCTCAACCCTACTCACTCAACTTATTTTATGCATGGCCAGGATTTTATTTTATGTATGTTCCGGGATTCAGTGTCTGACCCACCTGGGTCAAACTGACTGAAAAGTCTTCTGGACTCATCACACATATAGCATGGAGATGATAGCCAGCAAGACATATAGAAGAAAAAGACTATATTCATAATGCCATTACCTGAATGATAACTGTCTTTTTTGTAGGCAAGCTGGATTTTGTGTTGGTGTATTAATGTGTATGGCGTAAATAAATAAATTTAAATAAAAATAGATGGAAGGCCAGAGGTGAGTGCTTATGCATGTACTTGCACCATTTTGTTTAAGTTTGCACACAAGTGATGTAAGTACAAAAGTACACATTGCTTTGATTTGCTGCTTAAGGGTATGCATTCAATGCAGTGTATGTGCATTTGACTCCTAATGATGGTGTTATTCAGGATGTTTTAATATAGTAATGAATGTTTTCATCTTCAAAATCTTTCTGAAAGCTTCACAGTCAAGAACATGTAGAAAGTACACATACATAAATAAATTCAACAAGTCATCTGTTTTTTACCAACAATTTCTATGCTGATGGTATATTTTCATTGTTGGTTCTTTTATATTTTTTGACTGAATGCATTTAAAAAGCAAAGGCTATCTGCTAAGTTGGAAATGGAGTTTTTGCATTAGTGTTATCATTCATACTCATTGTGCTGCATTGCATTATCTTGTGCCCTTTTGGTTATGGAGACTTCAGAGTGCATTTCAGTTTGCAAAAATAATTAAGCCCTCTAGCTTTCTAAGCTTAGATATGTCAATATACTTCAGCCCATGCTGTTATAATGCAAGCCATAGTACATTTTGTTGTAAAGGTATTTTTGAATTTATTGGTTTTGACCTAGTTGCTTTAGGTTTGTTAGTACTTCAAGCATAAAAAGAAAAGTTGTTTTGCTGAGAAGAGTGTGTGACTTATGAGTAATCTTTTCTTCTGTTGAATATTGTAAATGTAATGTACTACAATGTAGTACAGACATATTTATGGAAAGTTAATGCTATATGATGGATATTTTGTGTTTCCCAAAATGAAGCTCCAAGGGAAAAAAAGATAAAGCTTATTTTAGTCGACTGAAAATTGTCCATGTTCCTTTCACACTTAGCTTTGATATAACAATAGTCATTTGGAAAGGGAAGTAAGTATATTTAAAATATTTTTAAAAAAAACTATCTTTAATGGATTGGAGTTAATTTAGTACTTTTATTCTAGGGTGTTCGTCTGGCCTGGATGAGTTAATTAGTTGAAAAGTTGAATGTTATATGAGAGATTAAAAGCACAGAGCCATCCTCCTCAAGCTCCTTTCAGTTAAAATACTGATATCCCTCTAGCTAATGCTGCTCCAGATTTCAAGGAAGGCTATGCCATATTTGGCCTAAAATGTAGATGCTCACTAGTTGATAGCAAAAATTAAAGTAAGCAGCTAAGGCCGAATAAATATTCATTAGAGCTGTTTGATTGTGGCAATGCATATGAACCACACATTTCAAATTCTCATGATAGCTGCTACATGGATGTGCATGTACATATATGCATATATAGCCGGAGAGCAGTATAAAGAATAACTTCAAGAGCTTGGGAAAAGGTATGGCTGTTTCAGTAATTCATAACAGGCATTTCTTGCACACTCCTACACATTGCTAAGGAACTATATTATAGGATTTTCACAGTCCTAATATTGACCAATCCTGTGCTAATTTATGTCCATAAAAGTAAAAAAAAACTACTTTTATTGTAGAATACATTTTTATAGACTACAGGTTCAAAATAATCTTTACAATTCAGCAAATTATTATTCAGCTTCTTAGTGAGTTAAGAATTGAATGTAGTATTTTCTCTTATTCTAATCTATGTCTTGACTTCAGGAATTTATTCAGGTTAGTTCTGGATATCTGTCTCCCATTTTCTCTTCCTTCCCAAAATGTACTAGCATTTCATATGGTATCATGGAGTTTCAAGGTCTTTGGGGGTATTCTGAGTCAAAACAGAGTTTCCATACCCTTTAAATTGTGTTTGGTATTCATCAAGCAGTCAGTGCAGTATTTTCTGGACAGAGAATTTGTAGTTCAATTAGATTTGAACCAATTTCATCTAGTTTACAACACTTGCTGTGTTTGAGACTTCAATATTAATTGCCAAGTTTCACCAATGACCAGCCTACTTTCCCATAGTTATTTCTAACACATTGCAGATGCAAAGAGGTTACAATTTGAACACTTGAATGTTTTGTTATATTTAAGGTAATCTTAATGAAAGCAGTGTATTACAAACTTGGTTTTAAGTAGGAGTTGATAGATTATTGTGACTTTGTCCCTAATATCCCTTGAGAAGATGAGGAATCCTTCCTCTAATCCAGGGGTGTCAAACTTGCGGCCAGATGTGTCACTGGGAAACCACACCTACCCCACTGCCAGCAATGGCGAAAAAGTTCCGATACGTTGTGCGACGTCACGTGACATCGTGAGTTTGACATGTCTGCTCTAATGCATTTCCTCAGGAAGAGAAGCTTTCCTTTTAAATATTCCACCTCCTGTGATCCATATATTTACAGGATGCTCAGACACAAGAAAATGCAGATATTTCTCAAAGTATTATATATGCGTATACATCAAGCTATTCCTTTTTAGAGTAATGTTATGCAAGCTGCACACAAAGAGTGGTGCAGTACTGATCGTGAAAATTTAAAGACGGTAAAGAAAAGCAGGTCTAACTATAATTTAGGTCAAGGAAAGGATGTTTCTGTCATGTCTGTTTAGATCAAACTTTATGAAGATTTCAGACATCTTTATCTCTGTTTTTAAACTTAAGAGTTTTAATGCCACATTTCTCATCCTTCTGTCAAATCCTGTGGGTGTAGGAAGACCTGGGAATGGGCAGCACCAGCATCGCTGATGTACAGCAGTTTTGTCAAACTCAAATGGGAGCCCTAATGGCGCAGTGGTTAGCATGCAATATTGCAGACAAACTCTGCCTACAGTCTGGCGTTTGATACCGATGGGCTCGAGGTTGACTCAGCCTTCCATCCTTCTGAGGTTGGTAAAATAAGGACCCAGATTGTTGAGGGCAATATGTTAAACAGCTTAGAGAGTGCTGTAAAACACTATGAAGCAGTATATGAGTCTAAGTGCTATTGCTGTTGCTAAATAGAAATTGGGGTCATTAAACCATAAGATAAGATAACCTTTATTGTCATTTTTTAATTTTATTATTTTATTGTCATATAAGGGCTGCATTTTGACTTAGGAAGCCACATGTTTATATTTTTTATTAATTAACATTAAAATCAGGGATTAGACATAACTACTACATAGAAAAGAAATATATTTTTACAAATTTGACTTTGTTTTCAGTGTTTGTGTATGTGTATGGATGGAGAAAATCTATTATCAAAAATCTATTATCTATTAATGGTACAGTTTGCGTATGTGTGTGTTTGTGTGTGCATGCGTATTTCCCAAGTCCACTCTGAGCCTCTCCTCAGCTACTGCCAAATTATTGCACAACTCCTCATATTCTCACTTATTACCTCTGTGCAATGTTCCCTCTAATTTCTGACATACCATATGCAGGAAATAATTGTTTTCTGAGCTTTTCCCAAACAAAGTATTGCACATATTTGAAGAGCCATGGTGGTGCAGTGATTTGAATGCAGTATTGCAGGCTATTTCTGCTGACTGCTGGTTGCCGGCAGTTTGGCAGTTCGATTCTCACCTGGTCAAGGTTGACTCAGCCTCCCATCCTTCCGAGGTCGGTAAAATGAGGACCCAGACTGTTGGGGGCAATAGGCTGACTCTGAAAACTGCTAAGAGAGGGCTGCAAAACACTGTGAAGCGATATATAAGTCTAAGTGCTATTGCTATCTGAATATTAGACTGAGTAAATTGTAGATATTTGTAACAGACATGTTAAAATATTTACATATTTCTTAAAAGTATAAATTAGAAAGTTTAACACTTGAAAGTTGTGTGCCTCTGTTGTTTTGGATTCCTGGCAGCTGCTCCCTGCACTTCTCTTGGCAGTCTTTTCCAGAAGTGATTTGGCAGTTCATTTCTTCCTAGGAATGAGACTGCCCCGACATCACCCAGCTGGCTTTGTACTAAAGGCAGGACTAGTACTATCTAGTTCTTGTCTGATACTTCAACCGCTAATACGAAACTGGCTCTGTGCATATGAGGTTACAAATGATAACATAATCTTACTAGTCACTACTAACTGCAGTCAGTATTTTGTAACCATTTAAAACTTGTTCCTTCTTTCTTTCCCATTTGCAATTTGATATTATAATGAAATAAAAAATTAGAAAAAAAGAAAGGTATCAAGCACCCTTTCATTTTCCCCATTCTTTTCTTTTTATATTTAAGAGCTTATTTAAATTTTATATTACAGTATTGATTTTGAAATTGATATTAATTAAGAGCCTTGGTGGTACAGTAGTTAGAATGTAATATTGCAGGCTAATTCTGTTGACTTCAGCAATTTGATTCTCACCGGCTCAGGTTTGACTCACCAGCTCAGGTTTGACTCAGCCTTCCATCCTTCCAAGGTCGGTAAAATGAGGACCCAGATAGTTGGGAGCAATATGCTGACACTGTAAACTGCTTAGAGAGGGCTGTAAAGCACTATAAGTCTAAGTGCTATTGTATTAGTATGAAATTAACAACAATCATGGACCTTGTGCAGCCTGAAACTCAACAGATATAATTTAAACCTTTTCTGGAGGAAGGAGGGAAATGAATTCAACTTGTTTCAGAGGAAAAAGGAAGTTTAAACCTGGTTTGGAGGAGGAGGAAAATTTTGAAGGGAGGAAAAGAAATTAATGCAACTCTTTCGTGCACTGGTGGCCATGAGTCTGCCTGCTTGCTGTGGGGCAGGAAGGCAAATGCCCAAGCTTGCTGCTTCGGCTTAATTCAGGGGGTGTCAAACTTGCAACATCAAGTGACGCAACATATCACGACTTTTTTGCCATTTTTTGCCATGGGGTGGGTGCGGTTTTGCTATGATGCATCCGGCCCACGGTCTGGCACTTTGACACCCCTGGCTTAATTGCACCAGCAGGGTCACTTGGTGCTACTATAGTCTGGTGCTCCTATTCAGTTCACAACATGGCAGTGCTAACCAGACCTCACTGTTGCAGTTAAGGCAAGGTGATGAACTTTGGTAGGACTCCTCACAAATCATGAGCCCAGGGTTTTATGATAGTTGGTGTTTAAATGTATTATTTATTTTTACAATTTAATACCTATGTTTTCTTGTATTTTTATTTTATTTTATTTTATTCTGTTCAATAGTTCACAATCTGGTTTCAGCCTCAGGAGTATTGTGGCTGCATGAGGTCCATAGAACCATATGCTTGACACCTCTGATATAGAGGATCCACATGTCTGATTTTTCAGGACAGTGACAAGAATTCTAGCCTTTGTTGGACTTTTATTTCTTCAGCAATAGTCAAATTATTCTCCAGAATCTTAAGGCAGTATATCTAAGTAAAGTGATTAAACTGTGTGTGTGAAATTAAAGCTTAGTTACCTAGTGAATTTTGTCACTGACTGAAAATAAGTGCTATATTGCCGTGCTGGTCATCATATAAATTAATATCTTAAATGTTTATTTGAAAGAAATAAGAAATTTCTATTTCATTATATTTCTATTTCATTGCAGAATATTGTGTAATATTAAGAATATTTCTTCTATTCAAGAACATACAAAAGTTATAATGCTGTTTCTATTCAGAGGGTTGCTGTGGGTTTAGTGAGATCTCTAAATGTGTATAGGGTTATAATCTTTATTACTGATTTTTTACATTTAAGGTCAAATAATTTGTGCATTTTTGAATAGAAATGAAAGATTGTTGCAGAAAAGTTGCAAAAGTATTAACTTAATGTTAAGAGTTTCAAATATTAAATAAAATTATTGGCTTATTCATTTATGATAATATATTTAAAAGTAGAAAGTACAGGGGTCCTTGATTTATTACCATTCACTCCGTGACCATTGAAATTATGACAGTACTGAACAAAGGAACTTATGACTTTGCCCAGAGTCATAGCCATTGAAGCACCTCATGGTCACATGATAAAAAGTTTGGCAGCTCGCCCACACTTATACTAACTCATTCCACCTGCCTATCTCACCCCTTGATCTAGGCCTACCTGGGGCATTTGAGGCTTTCATGGGCTGCTGTGACTTTGCGCTGCAATGCAGTAGCACCCCGATCTTGCACATGGCCTGCACCAGGCTTTGCGGGGCCTCCCCCACCCTGTAAAGCACCTTCATGTTCCTTACTTAGGATTCCATCTGTTTAATGACAACAACCAGGACTGTTGGGATTGCAGTTATTGAGTGACGTGGTCATGAGACATCTCATTTAACATCTGCTTTGTTCAATGATTGATACTCTAGTTCCAATTGTGGTTGTATATTGAGGCTTACTTGTAGTTTTAAGATTTTTCATCTTTATTTTCCTAACTGTTTTTTAGAATATCTTTTGTATCTTTCAGATAGTTATGTTTTGAGGGATCGTGGGTTATTACCAGTGAAAACAAAGTATACAGTAGTGTTTTTACTCATTGTGCTGAACTGAGCTTTCAGAGATCCTTTTTTTTCCTATGCAACCCTGAAATACACATTGATTAGAATTCCGTATCATGATGCTGCTACAGGTCAGCATTATATTCTGTCAGGTTCAGTGTGCCCAGCTCCCAACCACTGTTTGAAGCATTACAAATAAATTCTGGTGCTATGTAAGAATATATTGTTGCTTTGACTTCTTTTGTATTTGCATATGAACAGGATATAATATAAGTAAGCAAAAGATTTATGTATATTGTGAAAATATATGTACAATTTGGGGTTTCCCCCCCTCGAAAGTTTCCTTCACAACCAGAAAAATACTGCTTCTAAATTTTCCCAAGTATTTTTTAGTTCTGAATATAATGTTTGCCAGAATTCTTTCAAAATGACACAACTGTACATATAGCCTACTTTTTAATTTTAAAGGGTAATGGTTTGTATTCTTCGAAGATTTCTTCTAAAAATATATAAAATGCACACTTTGTTTTTGCTTCTAGGTGCCTGCCTTGCTTTTTTCAACTTGTAAAGATCTATCTGTTGAAAGGCAATTTGTCGTACATTATATTGGTAGCATTAATCTGCCTAAAAATAGCAAATAAATAATTGTTCCTGTACCTAAGTTATCAGAATATTGAGAGAAAGATCATGTTTAATGGTGGATCTGGGAAGTATTTCCAAAAAGGATGGGGACAGAATTTAATAATTCTCTGTGTCATTAAGATTTGACAAATGGGGGAAACTTTTATATAAGAGTCAGTATTATATAGTGCTTGAGGTATCAGGCTAGAAAGTAGAAGACCAAGAATTCTTGACCTTCCTTAGGCACATAGCCACCTGGGTCACCTTGGGCCAGTCACTCTTTGTGAGCCCTGGAAGTGGGTAATGGCAAACCACTTCTGAAATCTTCCCAAGGAAATTGTAAGGACTTGTCCAGGCAGTTGCACACACCCACACAAAAGACTTTATCCAAGACACGGAGGTATACATTGTGCATTCTAGTTTTATACCTTAATTAGTTAACTGCATGCGATTTTTCAGTGGCAATGTTTTGTAATTATAATGAAGAACTTCAGAATTAAAGTGTTTTTGATTAACAGAGTGTAATGTATTTGTAAGTATTATGGCGTGTTTATAAAATTACTTTTAATATCTGCAGAATATCTTGGCAAGACATAAATTAATGGCATTAATATTATCTTTTCTTTTCTATATCTAGCTATGTAGGAAATCTTTCCAGAGATGTGACCGAAGTCCTTATACTTCAATTATTCAGCCAAATTGGACCTTGCAAAAGCTGTAAAATGATAACAGAGGTAATATGTTCTCACAATCTAATTTATATGAAATATCTTAAAATTTCACATAAAAGCAGTTATTAATTCTGCTTTTTTAAAAAAAAACATCAAGATTGCAACACAAAATAAGAACAGTTTAATTTAGGAGGACATTTAATTTAGCCAGCATTGACTAGGATTGTACCTTAGTTAATTGATTTAACTGACAAATCTTGATTAACTAGAAAAAGGTTTCTAGTATATAATATATGCTTATTGATTCTTCTTGGCACCAGAAAGATTTCTTCTGTCTCTTGTAAAATATGTGCTTAGTTTAACTACAACTATACTCTTTCAAATGAAGGCAGGAAGGAATACTCTCTACAAGATAATTCAGGCTGTATACGTTATTTAGAGATTATCTCAATGGTAGCTTTTTCCTACTTTGTGACAGAAAAAAGATAAAGAATCTAAGAAATTTCTTATTAGGGACTACTATGAATATTAGTCATTACATAGAAAAACAGTTGGACTGCAGCTATGGTTTTTATTTGAATAATTTATACTTTGTTAATGGTTTCAGATGAACATCACAATAAAAACATGTTTTACTAGTATCTAGCCTTGCTTTTCTGCAGTCCCTTGCATGACCAAATGTTTCTTTTTAGAGAGGATAGAACTTCAGAAACAGAGAACCAATATTGTCTATTGGACTATTGAAATTTACCTGAGTGGGATTCATTTAGTAATTTTCAACAAGTTGTATTTTTCTTTATTAAAAAGAAAGTTTTATTTTAATGTTACCAAAAGACTAGAATATGGATTTTGAAGTCCTATGTATATATAACTACATAAATGAGAGAAATTAGTATTTTCAATACGAGAGATTTACAATCTGCCTTTTTTCTTTCCTTTTTTATTAAATTGAGATTTTGTGGGAATATATAGCCATTTGAAATTAGGTTCTTTTTAAGTGCTAAGAAACTAGGAGTATAAAACCTAGAAGCTGCAAAATATTTCTCCTTTTTAATTTTAATAGCTCCAGGGAAGAGATTTATTCAAGTACTGGAACTTTTTTAATCCTGAAGGTCTACTTGTAAATGTGTTGAAATTACAACAGACACAGTCCAATAAGTCCCCTGGGAGAAGGGCGGTATATAAATTAAATTAATAAATAATAAATAAATAAATAAATAAATAATAGTACTTGCAATTTTGAAAATAATCATCTTGATCAACTTTTACTAGTCTATAGCCATTGGCTGGTTCTCATACCAACTGAAATCATAAAGTTCATTTTTTGCTAAGTGTGACGTCTTTAACTTTTACAACAGTTTTCTCAATATTGATAACAATCTGTCTTGGGTACACGGTAAATCAAAGGAAATATATTTTTTATCTTAATTCCAAATTCATATTCTGATTTTTTTATTGTAGTTTCAAGGGGATTCTTATATATTATCAATAAAAAAGAATGGCACAATATATAGTTCATTAGAAATTTAGACCAAAATACTTTTGTTGGTACATGTATAGTGTTTCCCAGATTAGTGAACACGGTTATATGTAATACTTATGTGGAGGTTGGGTATACAGATCATAACATTGAGTTTTGTATGTTTTAAATATTAAAAGTTTTAGTCCTTTTATTTCTTTCTTAGCAACCACCAGTAGGTAACTGGTAATATTTATTTTGCATTTTATTATTTATTTATTATTAATTTTAAATGATTTACTGCATTTTGCTGTAATTTTCTAACCCACATTCTTGCTTTTAATGCCTTGTGAAATCTGAAACGATCACACACATCCTCCCAAATCTGGGCTTTGAAATTGGTAAGTACTTGGAGCTGAACATGTTTGCAAAGGAAATAGCTCCAGTTATCACCAAGCTCCTTTTTCCTTCAAACCTTACTTAATTCTATTTGTAAAATTTACAGGAACGAATGAACCATTTCAGAAGCATACATGTGTGTAACCTAACATAGTAAATGTAATCTTATCCCAAGTGTCCTTTGGATCCCGTTCGATAGAAGCTGGCAGCATTAGTTTTGACAAGTTCAGAGGCTAATTTTGTTGATAATTCCAGTTAGGACGTCCAGCTGCAATTAAACTTCTGGATTCTGAGTGTGTCATCCATCATGTCATCTAAACAGTGTGATGAATTTTCAAGAAAGGCTGTTCTGAATTGAGCCTGCACTTTTAATACTTGAAGGCCTCTAGATGTAGTTTTATGGATGCTATAATAATTTGAGATATTGTTTTGACAGAATAGACAACAATTCTTACAGCTACTTTGTAAGCACTTATAATAATATTTTTTTCCTAGCTTTAAAGTAATATATTTTCCTGGATTTTCTTCTCAGCAACCCGATAGCAGAAGGGTCAACTCTTCTGTTGGATTTTCTGTTTTGCAGCATACAAGCAATGACCCTTATTGCTTTGTGGAATTTTATGAACACAGGGATGCAGCTGCTGCATTAGCTGCTATGAATGGGAGAAAAATTTTGGGAAAGGTACGTTGCAAAAGAAAAAAGAATGACATGTAGCAAATTAAGCAAATAGGTTATTTATGATTCATGGCAAGGATTTTTGTCCCGGTTTTTAATTAGAAATACCTTGAAACAATGTTTCTGTAAAGAGAAACACTCACTTTGTTGGAATTGAGCCTGTGCAGCCTCTTCATCGACATAAAAATTAGGCCAGTAATGATATTTTTTTCATTATTTTTAGGAAGTAAAAGTTAACTGGGCAACAACACCAAGTAGCCAAAAAAAAGATACGTCAAGTAAGTAATATGTTCTGAAGCAACACAAGTAAGTCATGTATTCAGTTGAATTGCATTCATTGCTTTACTTTGGCAGTATAAGAAAGCTAACCTTTTTGGATATAGCAATGCATTTGTATTTTTTTCCTCCAGATCATTTTCATGTATTTGTGGGAGATTTAAGTCCAGAAATAACAACAGAAGATATTAAGTCAGCATTTGCTCCTTTTGGTAAAATATCGTAAGTACCGTACTTTTACCTTAAATCATTAATACAAACAGAATCAAAAAGCAAGATTGTTCTTCTCTTAAGTCACTATCATGTATTAGCATAGAATTGTTTACATAATGGCATATGAATGGTGTAGAATTATCTTTTACTTTTATTGCATTATATTATTCCACCCAAGTATGAATAAGGTTTCTGCATCAGTTCTGTTAAAAGCTATGTGCTTTTCATACTTGCAAATCCATATGCATTTTTATGGGTTGGGATGTGTTGTGGGCAAATGAAAGCAAACCTGTTGATTCTTGTGGCTTATAGAGCATTGTCTGATAGAAGCTGGAAGTGTCTGATAATTATATACAATAGGTAGTATTGGACTGTGTGTAGGTTAACATAGCCAGTTGTAAAACTTCATTGATTGCATTTTTGAAATGTAGCAGTACATTTAGGATTTTTAAATTTTAAATTAAAATTCGTATCTTTTGATAAACTTTTAAGTAAAGAAGTCTTGTTTTAAAGATACATTAATTATGTCAATCAAGGGTATCTTTCTCCGTTGACGATAGAACATTGGGATTAAATTTCCAAATATCTATAGCTTTGCAAATGAACATTTTAAACTTTGCACGTGTTCCTTCAGGTGCTATAGTATGTGTGTTTCTTTTGTTATTTAATCTAGTTTCTTGAAAAACTTTCTCCTATTGTTTTCTTTGTCTTTTTAACGACATCAGAACAAACCCTGAACATCTTGTGTTACTTTACAGGAATATATTTCTGCTATAAAGCATATTTTCTCTATGTTTTCTCATATTTTCAAATGCAACAAAGTCTTATTTTGTCTGTTTGATTTACTTTGCTTTTTATCTCAATATGGTAAGTACTGGTATTGTTTGCAAGCCAATATTAAAAGATTTAATACAGGTTGCTATTTCTCAATCGTGATTTATACCTGAGACCTGCAGTTTTTCTAAAGTCCAAGTCACAATTAAAAGTAATAGCATTCTGATTATTTTGCAGAATTGCTCATAAGAATGGACAGGATCTTGAAGCTAACTGCAAGGAACTGTGCACACTGGAACTCAGTTGTAGATTTTTTTCTCATTTCTATTTATTCTTATTATACATTATTTATATATACATATCTTAGTATTTACATTTTAACATTCTATATTCAGTGCAGTTCTATATTTCCAATCATTTTAACTTACTCACTAAAAATTATGTGTAAAATTTGTTGTCTTCATATTGGTGAACTTAGCATTGTTGTTAGTTATATTCTCCTTTCTTAAATTTCTGAAAATGTCAATTTTTCAAAATTTACAGCTGCCCAAACTCCAAAATGATGGTAGAGAATTGACCAAGAAAAATAAAGAAATCTGTTAACAGGCCATGTATGCCTTTTAATTCCTATTTTTTTCCTCTTTTTCAATTTTTTAATATTTCATATTTTATATCACTAGGCAGAAGGGCATTTATTTAGAAAATGCATGGTAAACCTAGTTAGAAATGTTACAGTAATTTATAGTTCAGTAAACCTTAGAAGACCCTAGTCAGTAGATAATTAGAAAAGGAAATTCTGTTCCTTTTAAAATTTCAAATTTGAACGATTTGTAGAAAGTGCAGGATATATGGATAGGTTGCATGTTTATTACATGTTATTTTTTTTATTTTTGTCCTACTGCTTTTTTCTAACAGGTAAAGAAGTATTAGGCAGAATTAGGAATGGTTATAGTTAGGGATTAGTGAGTTTATAATAGGGAAAACTATGCTCACAATACAGTGTGTGTGGTTCCTTTTAGTTTTTATTTTGAATATCTATAATATTTCCTCATATAACTGTGCTTCTCTTCCCAGGGATGCACGGGTAGTTAAAGATATGACAACAGGAAAATCAAAAGGATATGGTTTTGTATCATTTTATAATAAATTGGTGAGTACGCTGAATAATATAAATAATTGCTTCATATTTTGTGAGCCTAATTTATGTAGGATGCAATACAAGCAGGCAGACATTTCTAGTATACTAATGCATAGCCCATTTTTATAATCCGCTGGTTATGTGAAAGGCAGAAAATTTTATAGCTTAATTATGTGGTTGAGTAATGTTATATTGACCCTTTAGACAAGAGACAAAAACATATGCCAGTTTTTAATCTTACTAGTAACGGAGTGCAGATATATTTTGCAGGGCAGTTACTTCTTATGGAAATAAAGAGAACTGTATTGGGATATACATGGTGCTTTGTTAGTCTCTACCTAAAAGTGTCTTAAATGTATTGAGTTCTCCAAATGTGAGGTGGAATATTTGTGGCCTTCCAGATGTTGCTGAACTAGAATTCTCAGAAGCCCAACTAATATGGCCAATAGTGAAAACTATTGGAGACTCAAATTCAGCAGCATCTGGAAGCCACAGATCCTATCTTCTTCATTCAGTGTAAGTATTAATTCCCTTACATTAATTTTCCAGAAAAGCTACTAGTACCTAAATTGGTTATATTTTCTGAGCAAAACACAAAGCAACAAAAATAGAATGTATATTTTAATTCTCTTATTTCTAATTTATGACTCATTATTGTCCATGTGTTTTTTTAAAAATTAGGATGCAGAAAATGCAATTGTGCACATGGGAGGCCAGTGGTTAGGAGGTCGTCAGATCAGAACTAACTGGGCAACACGAAAGCCACCTGCTCCTAAAAGTACACAAGAAAGTAAGTGAATTTGGGCAAAAATGAAATTCCATTTTTAATTATATTAACAGAATGATTTCTATATAAATTTTTGACAGCAATATTGAATATGGATATTTAATATTTTGCATCTTTTCTTGATATTACAAATGTATGTACAGTTCCATAGTTTTTGTAATGTTTGCTTTTGTGCATATAATTTTTCAGTGTTTGTTTATATGCTGTTCCATCTCATTTTTATGAGTTTGGGCAGGTAGCCAGAAATTGAAACTAGGAAACAATTAAAAAAATTGCGACCATATTTACCATATGTTGACGGATGCCTTCATCCAGCAGCTTCATATATATGGCAGATAGGATCAAGAGGTCTCATGCAAAGTAGAAGTATTGCTTGATCTCTGCCCCTCTCCCACTCATATGCACACTGATTGGAACCAGTTCAGAAGAAAGGGAACCACTATAATTTCATGCCTTCTACTCTCAATCCTGGGGCTGTTCAGAAATGTATTAAAAGGTGCTGAGAGATCAAGGAAGGCCAGAATGTATCTACAGCCAGTATTACCAACAGGTGTGATCAGTGCTATCTCACTGCTATAACCAGATCTGAATGCCAGCTGAAAAAGTCCAAATAATCCATTTCTTCCAGAGCTCTCTGAACTGCAAGCTTGTCATCTTTTCAGTGATGGAGGCTGGATAAAAATATTGTCCAGTTCCTTTGGGTCTAGTATCTTCTTGAGAGATTGGGCAACTTCTTTCACAATAGGTGTAAACCACTCTGGCATCAACTACTGCTGGGACTTAACTGCCTCACTTTCTGGAGACTGACCAAGCAGATGAGCTATGAATGAAAAATACCGATGGCCCAGCTTACAGCTTTGAGGACTCAGACCATTTCATCAGAATTAAGAGATTCAAACTACTCTCAAATAACTAGGCAAGACTATCCTCAAGCAGCTGCAAGATCTGTATACCTAGAGGCCAAGCAAAACCAAGCAACCAACCAATCTGGCAGGTGCCTAGAATAGTTTTCATAGTGATCCTGCAAATATTCCCTTTGTTCTTCCTTAACAAAGGGGAAGTGGCTCACCTTAAATACAGCTGTCAGTCAGTCCTTCATCTACATGACAAGGGCACTTCCCTGCCCAGTATTTTGCCATCCTCATTGCCAGGAGATAATTTAAAAAGTGTTGAGTTTAGGGTCTTTCCTGTTTACAAATATAGTGGACTGTGATATTGTGACATATTGTATGTTCATTAAATGCAAATAACAGAAAAAAGTTGTATCTTGCAGACAACACAAAACAACTGAGATTTGAGGATGTAGTAAATCAGTCAAGCCCCAAAAACTGTACTGTCTATTGTGGAGGAATTGCCTCTGGACTAACAGGTGGGAGTCACATTCATCTTTGCAAAGTTTTTAGTGAACTACTGAATACTCACATGACTAACACAAATGTTAATGTTTTTAGATCAGTTGATGAGACAGACATTCTCCCCTTTTGGGCAAATTGTGGAAACCAGAGCTTTTCCAGTTAAAGGCTATTCTTTTGTGAGGTAGGAGAATTATCATTATGTGCTCTGAACTTAACATAGTACCATGTTGGCAACAAGCAAACATCTGACTATATTTTAGCTATCACTTTTGATCATAATTGTACCTCTATAATGTAGTCCCTGATTTGTGACCATAATTGAGACCAGAATGTTGCTTCCTGAGTGAAGCAGACATTAAGCAAGATGTCATGTGACCATTCAACTACCGCAATCCCAGGTCCTCTGATTGCAGTGGTTAAGTAACCTCATGGGTTGTTAAGCAGACATAATCCAAGGAAAGGAGCACGAGTTTATTAGAGGGATAGGAAAGGTTTCACACAATTTGGAGAATGACATTTCTAAATTACCATGAGTATGGAGCCTGCTTGGACAGTGGCACGAGGGGACCTCAGTAGGAAAGCCAAACCTTCAGTACTGAAGAAAAACTTAACAGGTAAATGGGATCCTTGCATGCACCAGTGGAGTAGGAAGCAGGCTGAAGCCTCCTGGGCCTGGTGAGCAAAGGCCGAGACTCCTGGGTGTGGTTAGGCAAGGACCAGTTGTCCTACAGGCCATGGCAGTTTGATATGGAGGGAGATACAGGCAGACAAGGGCATTTGCAGCACCCCTGTGGTCATAAATGTGCACGGACTGCCGAGCACCTTAATTTTCAGCATGTGACCCTAAGGGCATTGCAACAGCCATAGCTTTGGGCAGGGGTCGGCAACCTTAAACACTCAAAGAGCCACTTGGACCCGTTTCCCAGAGGAAAAAAACCACTGGGAGCTGCAAAACCTGAAGAGTTTAATTTAAAAGAAATAGAGGCTGCTGTGCATGAGGGTTTTTTTTCTCTCTCTCTCCCTCCCACCCTCCCTCCTCCTCTTCTCCCTCCCTCCTCCTCCTCTCCCTCTCCCTCTCTCCAATCTTCTGTTCACCTGGCAAGCTGACACACATTCTTATTGGGCTGGCTCTCCTGCCCTGCTTTCTGCTGCTTCCTGTGGAGACGCAGCAAAGGCAGGAGCCCCACTGAAAAAGCTTGTCAGCTTCTCAGAGAACAGTGTGAGGCTACTCTCTTTTTTACACACACACACACACACACACACACACACACACACGGGGGGGGGGAGAGAGAGATGCACAAGTGCCTCTCTCTGTCTCTCTCTCTCTCTGCAAATGGCGGAGGATGACTGGGAGCCGCAGGAGAAGGCTGAAAGAGTCGCAGGTGGCTCCAAACCGTGGCTTTGGGCATATGTTGCAAATCCTTTTGTTCAGGACTGATGTAATTTTAAACAATCACTGAACAAATGATGTAAGTCAAGAACTACCTGTAACATCAATAATTATGTCAGATTTCTTGGTGTTGCGGGTGTGTGTGCGTGTTGGTGCTCCAGTAAGTTTGCATCTTTGTAGGATATAAGCTTAAGGCCAGGAAGTGTCCCATTTTGTTCATCTGTAAACCATATTTTTGTAAAAATATTTACAAAAGGAAATACAGAAAATACCCAATATCATGTATGTTAAAAAGAAATGGAGCCTTAAAAATTATGGAATTATATTAAGTTATCAAAGTAAATGGCATACCTAATTATTTTTTTAAGAATTTAAATACATTGGTTCCTTAAAGACTGAACTTAATCTCACTGGATGATTACCTGTAGATAACTATGTACATTGACGCAATTAACTCCTTCACTGTTGAAATATACTTGGTATATTCTTTAAGAAAAGACTTGTTGCTGTTAAGTTCCATAATGGTACATATATCAGGTTTAGTGATAAACAATTGGCTGACAGCCTTTTACTATACTGTATCTTCTGATAAAGTAAACTATTGATAAATGAATTATTGTTAAACCAGTCCTACAAGGTTAGAGCAGGATAATATAGTAACATTTTATTTCATGCCATTTTTTGGCCTCAGGTTTTCAACTCATGAAAGTGCAGCACATGCAATTGTTTCGGTCAATGGAACAACAATTGAAGGGCATGTTGTTAAATGCTATTGGGGCAAAGAAACACCGGATACAACAAAAGACTTCCAGCAGGTAATTGGTAGGCTACCATTAAAGTGTTGTATTTTCTATATACCCTCTGTGTCCAAAATCAGTGAAATCGGTGCATGGAATCTTATGCACTAAAATCCTACATGGAATTTAACTTTAGACGTAGAACGTTACTTTTCGCTTTTTCTCCATTTTTCTCATAAACACATTAATTTTCTATTTTTTTGTTTATCTAAAATAATTGTTTAAATCCATAGGTGGAGTACAGTCAATGGGGACAGTGGAGTCAGGTTTATGGGAATCCACAGCAATATGGGCAATATGTGACAAATGGATGGCAAGTGCCATCTTATGGAATGTATGGTCAAGCATGGAATCAACAAGGCTTTGGTGTTGAGTAAGTACTTCTGTTCAGAAATTGATACTTGCATATGTAATTTTCCTCGGATATGAACTCTGATATTTGCTTGTGCATCATTAATGCCTCCTTAAGTAACACCAGCTGCCTGCAATTAGTGCAGGTTCGCATCCCACCAGGCTCATGGCTGACTCAGCCTTCCATCCTTCCGAGGTAGGTAAAATGAGGACCCAGATTGTTGGGGGCAATTAAGCTGACTTTGTAATAATGCCGCTTGGGGGTGTGTGTGAAAGCCCTAATAAGCAGGCATATACATAGAATGAAGGCTATTGCTAAGCTTGTAAGCCCCTCTGAGTCTTCGGAGAAGGGCGGGATATAAATGGAATTAAAATAAAATAAAAAATAAGACAAATGTTTTTGTTTTTAAAGTAGTGGTTTGTTATTTTTCTTTTTAAAGTAGTAGAAAAAGCAAAGGGAACAATAATATATATTACAAAAGTACATAAGTGCTTAAAAATAAGTGAAAAATACAACAAATAGAGTATATGTTGTGAGAACAATAAAGTTACAATTCTATATAATTATCTAATATATTCATAGAGAGAGAGAGAGATGAACCTTATGTTTTTTTAAGGTAGTATACTTTGTATAAATCAGTTCCATATTTCTTTATAAATGTGTATATATTCATACAAAGTCTACATCTATAGGCAATCTACTCACAGATAGCAAGTGTAATCAGACCTTCAATCTACTGAGTACATGGAGCGATACATTTATCTTTCCAAGATGCAATATCAGTCTTAACTATAAAAAGGGACACAGAGAATCCATTTATCCAGTTATCAAATTTCATGTACTAAGTATGTAAGTCTAGAAAATATCCCCTGAAATTTTTGCTTTTGTTACACAGTCACATTTATTTAGTCCATTACTTCCTCCCAAACTTTAATAATTAAAAAACTGTAAAAATGTCTAAATTTTACATTATAAAAATTTAAAGAAGTATTGCTCTTATTAAACTCCAACAAAATACAGTTCTATACAAATGCAATAGATAAATTCAAAATATTACTTACCGTTATATAAATTGTAGGTTAAGGTCCACCGCCACTCTAGATAAAGAAGTTAAGACAATAGTTGTCTAGGCCAGGCATGTCAAACTGCCGGCCTGCAGGCCGGATGCGTCATGCCAAAACCGCACCCACCCCATTGCTGGCAATGGGGAAAAAGTCCTGATACGTCGTGCGATGTCACGTGACATCGCAAGTTTGACATGCCTGGTCTAGGCAATATAGGAACCCCTAATTCTTTATTCTCATCTCTTACTATTTTCATGTCAGATTGATTTATTGATAACAAATATAAACTAATGTATAAACTAATGATAGGTTTTTAGTTTTAAAAGATTTAATCAGTTCTAGTATTTTGCGTGTCTGAGAAGTTGAAAGTGCTGCTGGTCCCTACAGTGCTGTTAACGTAGCTATAATATTTTACATCTGATAGATATATTGTCTCTTAGCTCAGTATATATTAAAATTCATCTGTATCGTGTTTCTAAAGTAAAGTATTAATTTTCATCTAAGTATGAATTTCTGGAGGGAGACTGATTAATTATAATGCTATATGAGTGAGCAGTAGTGAACCATAGATTTGCAAAATCAAAATTATATGCAGCCATAATCTAAACAAAATAGGTTGCACTAAATTAATATGTACATTTTTTTCAATAAGTTCAGTGAGTTCTGTTCTATTCAGTTAAATTCAAGATGTAAATGCAAATCAGGACCACTTAAGGTATCTGATTGCTAAAGCTAAATTTGGCTATTAATAATTTGAATTTTCATAACTAAATTTGTAATAATAATAATAATAATAATAATAATAATAATAATAATAATAATAATAATAATAATAATAATTTAATTTAATTTAATTTAATTTCTATACCGCCCTTCTCCCGAAGGACTCAGGGCGGTGTACAGGGCAATACAATAATGAAGTAAACACTCTACCTTTCAGTTGCTATTCTCTATAAATTGTTTACCAAATACAACAGAAAAAATTCTGCTAATTAGTTTGTTTTGCGAGGTAGTTCTGGGGAATGCTGTACATATTCATTAATACAAGTAATATTTCTTGTCATGTTTAAAAGATTACAAGGGGTTAATTTTCATCATCTGGCAATGAGATTATTGTGGTTAAAATTGAAACAGACAAGAATAATTACAATTTTCTTTTCTTAAACTAGTCAACCACCACCTGCAACCTGGATGACTGGATTTGCTGCTCAGCCTGCCCAGGGACAAGCTGCTCCGGTAATACCTAATCAGGCTGGCTATGGTATGGCAAGTTACCAAACACAGTGAACTCTGCTTAGAAGTGTGATTTCAAGACAGGATTTCATTTTCCAGTGATTTTTCTGAAGCTTGAAATACAGACACTGGGGAGATGAGGGAAAGGAAGCAAAAGGGGAGGGAGGCAAGACAGAAAGAAAGAAAAAATATTTATTTTGAAGAATGAAAATGTTTGGACCTTTAACACAGCAATTGCTTTGATGAAGGACACAAATATCTTCAATTTATGCCTTTTTAAGTTTTGTTCATTATGGGTATGAACAGGTTTTCTTTATGTACAAAATTTAAAATAAAGTCATTGAAAACAATTCTGACTGCACAATTTGGTATGTTGGGAAGAAATGCTTAACATTGTGGTTCCATTTTCTTTTGTCTTCAGCATTTAATATCATAGCTTTTGGGGGAAAAACATTGAATATGCTTTTAATTGAAAATTAAATCCTGATGTTTTTCTGTGGACCAAAGATTACATCAAAAGCAACAGTATATTCTTCATTAATTTCAGAGCCATCATTCAGAATAAATATTCATGAAAATATTTTTAATTAATCTTGAAATATTTAAAGAAACTTAAATCTGGTGTAAATATTTTTGTTTGGTCTGATAAACATTGTTATCTGTAATACTATCTGATATTTCTGTTCACATCCAGAAGCAAATTATAGTTTTTCAAAGCCTTATTTTAAAATTGATAAATAATTCCTTTTAGTAACAGAAAACAGATTATTTTACTTTATGCTACTTACAATGTAAATAATGAGGCTACTTTAAGTACCAGAATGTTTTTAAAATGACAGGTTTTTTTTAAAAAAAATAAATGTAGGAATATTTAACCAAAATATTTTTTAATTAAAATGAGGAATTTCTGAAGTAAGGCATTTTAATAATGTCATATATGTTTAACAGAACTGCATTTGGAATAATGAACAATTTTAAGTGTATTTGTTTTTTAGTTATTTTGGCTTGCATTTCACAATTTTGTGCTGAAGCTAGGTTGATTGTGGTTTAAATGTTATTCGGATAAATCATGAAGTTGGTAAAATGTTACATAGGGTTACCTTTTACTTTGTGGATACACTGATACATAAATTTTAAGTTGAAAGTGAATGCAAGATAGGTTACACAGTAATCTGTGACAACTAGGTGTATTTGAACACTGAGATGAACAATATGTGCCATTAATAGAAAGAGACTTGCAGTTTGGTGGACTCTAGACCAAAATAAGTATGAGTATAAATGTTTGGTTAATTTCTAAGTAGAAAAGTGTTCATACATCACTATTATACTACATTTCAGACCTAGCAGATATTGAAAAAAAGGTTTATTCCAAGCAGGGAAGGGTTGGTTAAACTAATATCCTTTTCTTTTTGAATAATTGATCATAGAATTATTACCACAGATGTTTTTACTACATGCAGTTTATTAATCTGTACTTTGGCTAAAATATTTTTAGGAGTTTTGAGTTTCTATATTTGTTTTGAGGCTGGGAAGATTGAAATAGTATTCATGAACAGCCTACTAAGTCTGTATTATGATCTTTGGCAATTTTAACCAAATAAATTTTTTGGTATGCATAAAGTGTTAACAATATTTTGTTTCAGACTGAGGACAAGCCGATCTTTTCCTGGTTGGTTAGTTTCCCAACTGAACAAAAATTTAATACGGCTTGAGTGTTCGGCATAAAACATAATTCTAATAGTTTGATTTCTATGTGATATGGGAACAGTGAAAGCCTGGAACAAGATGACCGTCATTTTTCAGTTGAGGACCCCCATTCTGATTAATTTCTGCTCCCCAACATATAACAAAGTTGATTGAAGAGTATTTTTTAAAGAAGGGTTTAAATCAATCAACAATTTAGGACGTGTTCTTTTCGTTCCATCAAGCCTAGCAAAAGATAAAATCCAGAGCACAATCGGACAAGACTATATAGACAAAGCACCAGCAGTATTTAGAGCAAATTGTGACAGGACTGCAGTTTTGCATGACAAGCCTCATGATTGTATCACCATCAGAACTCATTTGTGCTCTTCCTGAAGAAGCCAACATTAAATTCAGTTGCTGCTATAAAGTACAAATACTAATCCAAAATAAATGTAAAACAAAAAATTGTACTTATCTCAAAAATTAAACCCAAATTTCCAAACTTTTTGAATATGGTTTAAAATGTGGTTGTTTTATTGTTGATTTTCAACAAAAGTTTTAATTTTAGATGCCAGCTTTTATTTTTTTTAGAGATTAACATAATTATATTAAATGTTAAGTATATTTAATTTCAGTTGAATTTAATTTTATTCATGGAGGAATCATAATTCATTTATTTTACAAAGTCATTGCATCACAGATTTTGAGAATGATTGACCTAAATACTAAAAAGTAAATTTTCTTTCAAATTCACTTTGACTCTTTTCAAGATCAACCAAGTTCAGCTTAATTCTGTCAAAACAGCAACAAAAAAAAGCACCAGACAAACATTCATAAATTTTTATTTTTTCATAGCATTTTTTTTTTGCTATCAGGCAAGAGACTAGCCAAACTTACATGGACAATAAATACACCATCATCTGTGGGCTATCTTTTTAGGTATCTCAAGAGTCATTTGTCATCCCAAATACCAAAACAAAAGTGGCTCAGCTGTTACGTATTGCCTGGATCTTTGCCTATTATAATTTTTGACCCCCAGGAATGAGTTGGTCTAAACCAGGGGTGTCAAACTCAATTTCATTGAGGGCCACATCAGCATTGAGGTTGCCCTTAGGGGGCCGGGTGGGTATGGCCTGGGTGGGCGTGGCCTACTGGGTGGGCGTGGCTACAGTGCATATGGCCTACTTGGTGGGCGTGGCCAGCTCTACATCATTCGCATAAAGGGTGCCTATGGGGGCCTGGGCAGGAGTGGGACAGATCTGAGGGTCTCTGGCAGAAGGAGAGTCTCTGGGCCAGGGCCAAGGCAGTGGGGGCCGTTCCCTCACTGTTTCCAGGATGGCTTCGCGGGCCACATGAAACCACTTCGTGGGCCGGATCTGGCCCCCGGGCCTTGTATTTGACATGTCTGGTCTAAACTTTTTCTGTTCCTTTGTGTATATGAAAGCCATCAATAGATTAGGAGTGTAGTTTGGACACAGTTGAGTTTCCAGCTAGGATTTATTAATTGCCTAAACCAAATTGATTTTTCCAGGCTCTCTGATAGATCTGTAAAAAGGTAAAGGTTCCCCCGCACATGCATGCTAGTCGTTTCCAACTCTAGGGGCCGGTGCTCATCTCCGTTTCAAAGCCAAAGAGCCAGCGCTTGTACCAGCAGATAATTTTTATATTGATAATGATTTGATTCACTGAAGCAGTGGGCGTGAGTTGAAATGGACTCCAGAAGATAGTAGAGGACAGGAAGGCCTGGAGGAATGTTGTCCATGGGGTCGCGATGGGTCGGACACGACTTCACATCTAACAACAACAATGATTTGGGTTTTTTTCATTTTGTTTGAGTAAATATTCTGCTTACTAAGTACATGTGTCAATGAAGAATTGGTAATGATTGAATGATACAATGTGTTTTCCTTCATCCTACTGTAGAGGTCTTTGATTCACTTTTATCTCTTTGTTAGTAAAAATACATTTGGCAAATTGTATGTGTATATTATCTGATCAAATTCAGGAATCATCTTCAGTTATTGAAACTCACTGAGTGACTTTGGCCAGTCTTTCTCAACCCAACCTACCTCACAGGATTATTGTTGGGAGAAATTGGAGGAGAAAGTACTAAGCACACACCAACAAGATCCTGATGATAGAGGGAATATGAATAAAATAAATGAATAAATATATGTTACAGTATATAAATACAAGCTTCTATCCCTACTTACTAGGGGAGCAGTTTTCTTAGTAATTATGTTTCAAATCAGCCATCCAGCATTGTTTCTGTGTGTTTCATATTTACATTTGTGTCAGGTTTAGCAACAATAGCTTCTATTTCTAAGCATATAACAACTGTTTTTTCCTGTCCCTCTTATCCCCTCACATCTCAGCCCATGCCACAGAGATAGAACTGATCATTGTAACTTCATGACTCTTTTAGATAAAAATGTTAAAAACAGAAGCCAGTCATAGGATTCAAGCCTCATTGAACATTTGTTTCTTTATTTGTTAAATTTATTTGCTCCCTATCTCACCGCGGGGCTAAGCAACATGAATGGCACCATTTGCGTTTGAATGTGGAATGAAACCAGTATGTTTTGTTCAGAGGTCAAGACAAAATTCTAAATAAAGTACTGTTGTCAACTTGAAAAACACACTTTATATTTGAAGTTTAATGTGTTTTACATATCCCTAGCAGTTGCTTTGAAAAAGTTGAAAATATTTGGCTTTTATTTTTCAAATTGAATATAGCAATAAACCAAAAATATTTATTTTATTAGACATATGGTTCCACCCTGGCTCTGAGAGGCATATAATGTCAGAAGTGTTCCGTTAGACATTTTTTCCCAACTGTTTTAGCATGACACTATTTTATGCTTTTAGCTAAGGCCCTATTAGCTATTTTTTAAATTAGAGATTCTTTAAATTCAGAATAATTTCTTCAAGTTTTCTTATTCTATGATTTACTTGATACATTTGTAGGATGCACTGTGGTGCAGAACACTGAGGAAAAGGGGAAACTTATTGAAAATCAGATCATGTCATTGGTGATCAGAGTAAAAAAAATACATATTTCTCTCTTCCCATGTGCAATCAATTTACCTTGACTCTGCAAGGATTACTTCCAGGGCTAATTAGAGGCTGAAAGGAAGCAAAAAGAGGTCACCTACTGCCATCTACTTCCATAAGTAGGTTCTTTGAACCCTGTTCATTGTTATTGATAATGTTCTAGGATTTTAATTTAGCCACATTTCTATACCTAGCATACAAAAGTATTTAAGCACTTCTGGCAGTTTTATACTTAAAGAATCGAAAAGAGTAGTACTGTACTTACAGTGTTATGGGCTCTTAGCTAAAATCTTATGCACAGTGTACAAAACCAAATATTTGTGACAGTTTGATACTTAAAAATTGAACATGCCTTTGATAGCATTAACATTTCTCTGTTTCAAACTATTGATCAGACCTTTGAATCCTACAATGTTACACTTCTATAGGAAACCTGTTTTGAAGGCTATAAAAAAGCCTTTTACATTATACCATGAGAGTGTAGTATGGTGATGAAAACATGTTCATAGAGTTCATGGAGTAACTTGAGCTGAAATTGCATTCAACATCCATGGAAAATGTCTTAGTCAAGCAAATACAATTTCATTAGTTTTCTGCATTCCATATAATTTACAGATTACTTTTCAGTATGTTAAAAGCAAAGTATAGTTCTCCCAGCAATCTTAAACATTTACATTCCAGATTGATCTCGCTATTTGCCTGGAGTATATTAACCAAGATAGAAGTATTTTGTTTTTTATACATTCTCTTTCATCCAAATTTTCTATTAAATTCTCCATTTCTGCTCAAAGAAAAAGAAAGGTATCTAATTAAGTAGGATGCAGATAAAGAAATAACGTTTGCAAATGTTCATACAAAGAATATTTTGTATGTTTTTAATAACATGGATCTACTGCAAGTAGATGGTTTCACATTAAGCAACAATGCTATAATAATTCATGTTTAGGTACAATTAATGGACAGCTATCTACAGTACTTTTTAATAAGTTTGGAATTCCATCACCATTTGAATTATGGTGCAGGATCCAATCTGGGTCAGTCACTGGGACCAGAGGTTTTGTCTTCCGAGCTTTCGGACTCGTGCTGGAGCCCATCCTCAGGGAGCTTCTCTCTACCACGAGTCTGAAAGCTCGGAAGACAAAACCTCTGGTCCCCCTGACTGACCCAGATTGCATCCTGCATTTTCTCTTCCTTTGTATGCCCCAAAAAAGGTATAGCTGAAAAGTAGCAATCCTTTCCCTCAGTGCTGTCCTTTTCTGGTAATTAAATTGGGTATGTCTAGTTCAGGGGTCGGCAACCTGAAAAAGGAAAAGAGCCACTGGGAACCGGTTCCATCACACATAAAAAAAAGTGGGAGCCGCGTGTGTGCGTCCATGCACGCGCATGCGCAAAAAAACATTTTGTGCATGTGCAAAACGGTTTTTTCTTGCGCATGCACGGACACGCGCAGTTGCCATTTTTTTATGTGTGATGGAACCGGTTCCCGGTTGCGTGACGGCGACGGCCCGTCTGCAAAGCTGCCGCTTTCGGCAGCCTGCAAACATGCCGCGGCAGCTTTCTCAAAGAGCAGCGCCGCTGCCCGTTCGCACGGAGGTACGCGTGCACCTCTGAACGACCGTAGGTGCGCGCACACCTCCCCAAAAGAGAAGGATGAGGGATGATAGCAGTGCTCCAATATCTCAGGTTGCCACAACGAAGAGGGGGTCAAGCTATTTTCCAAGGTGCCCAAAGGCAGGACAAGAAGCAATGGATGGAAACTAACCAAAGAGAGAAGCAACCTAGAACTAAGAAGAAATTTCCCAACAGTGAGAACAATTAATAAGTGGAACAACCTGCCTCCAGAAGTTGTGAATGCTCCAACACTGGAAGTTTTTAAAAAGATACTGGACAACCATTTTTCTGAAATGGTATAGGGTTTCCTGCCTGAGCAGGGGGTTGGACTAGATGACCTCCAAGGTCCCTTCCAATTACTACTACTACTTATTATCATCATCATCATCATCATCATCATCTTTGGCAAGTGCATATTCTCCTGCTAGGTAGATATTTATAATTGTTCTCAAAATGACAGGAAATATTCTCTGTTCCAAAGAGAAAAACTGTACCAACCTACCAGCCAGTTACTAATACAAAAAAGATATCATAGAAATAGAAAGTTTCCTGGTTTGGAGCTGGAATTGCTAAAGCTGGTCTGTATGAGTTGAAAACTACAGTTCCATTAGAAGGAAGGAAGCAAGCATGAATCTTGGAAGGAGATGACATGGAATGGTGAAAAGCAGAAGTCGAGATATTGAGGGCCTAAGAAGATTTGCAGAGGCAGCTGACAGGCTGAAGAAAGCAACAGATACTGGAATAATAGAGGGGGTGGTGAAGCTTGTTATTTAATAATTCAGCTTGAAATAGATACTTCCGAAGAGAAAAGTGGAATATTGGTTAAGAACTGGCTAGCTAAAATATTGTAAAAACTTACAAAAAAGGTGGAAAGCAAATTAGAGCAACTAAAGTCATTTCATCAGCACCAGAAGCCGTACCAAGAATATTTGGAGGTTGCATAATAGTTTAGTTCAGTACACAAAGCTACAAAAGTCTTAAGTAAGGACTGTAAATAAGACAATTGGAAAGACCTAGAGAGCAAGTACTAGAATAAAGCGTAAAAATAGGAAATGACTGGGTTTAAGTGAAACTAAAAGTCTACTTGTGTTCCTATTAAAGCTATAAATAAACCCTGCTGGGATGAAACATTATTCCTACTCATGGTCTTGCTTCCCTTCTGAAACTCTGACAATGTCCACAATGTCTGGAAGAAAGTAAGTTCAGAATAAGCAATTGAGTTTGGACAGGTTCAGATTGGAAAATTTTGAAAGTTGTTAAATTGTTTCTATCATAATATGAAAAGGTGGACTGCCAGTAAATTAATAGCAGCTTTCGTTGGCTGTGGATGTTTCAACTGGGATAGCTAGTATTTAACCACTAGCAGTAGTTTGACTTTTAGATGTTTACAAGGGAAAAAAATAATAACATTTTAAAATAGTGTATTTGTTAATGATCGCATTATAAAAAATCAGTTATTCAAACCAAATATCTTGTATGTTTAATCATAAAATTTAAATATATTTTTTAAAAAAATCAAAGATCTTAACTATATTAACTCCTTCTAAAAGCTCACCAAAATGTACCCAAAGGATTGGGTCTAGAATTAATTATGCTCAGAGTGGATGTGAGCGTAGTCAGAGACAAAATCAACTAAATCACTACAACCCATTGATTTCAATGAAATAAATTTAAATAAGACAGTGAATTTACTAGCCATCACTTTGCCAAGCAATTGGAGTATGCATAATTCTTGCTTTTTCTAATAATGTAATATTAATACTTCTGTAATCAATTTAATATTACTTTCTGTGTTAAATGTAATTTTGAAAAGTTAGTGTAATCCATTCAATGAGGTGTGAAGGGGAAAAAAGATATGCAGCTGTATAAATAAAAGAAATCCAGTTTTTCCTATGTATCTAAAAAAATGCTATGCATTCACATGAGTCTGAGGGAAGATGGAAAGAAGAGAGAAGTAGGCCAGCATTGTTAGAAAGAAAGAGGAATTAAATTTCATCATTTCTGGGAAGCTCAAAATAAGCAAAACAAGACAAACCCAATTCTTGTTCTTAATCATTTAGACACAACTGACATACATAATACATCATGTATGTTTTTAGCATATAAAATGCAGAAATTATATTGTACTGAATTCTAAGCCATTGCCACTGGAAAAATAATAATGATGGGTTCACTTACTTTATTGGTGAACTTGCCAGATTTTATCCCACAAGCTGATTTACAATTTTTAGAACCACATGTGGGTAACACAATCTTATTTCAAGTAAAACATTTATTCTGCCCACTTAACAATCCCATTTACAATTGGGTCCTTATTTTCCTCTACAATACAAGACCCAACATTCAACAAGCTGAGTTGCATAGGATGTGGCCTTTCTATTTTAGTATTTCTCACTTGCAGTTTCCTTTCCAAGAAATATCAGAAGTGGCTTTAAAAAACAGAAATAATCAATGACATTAAAAACTATTCCTAATCAATTAAAACAAATTCTAATCAGTTAAAAACAAATTCTAGTCAATTATATTAAAAGCAAATCCTTATCAATTACATTAAAAACAATGGATTTGGACTTTGGATTTATCCAACATGCATTCTAAACTTACCAAATGTAGTAATTTCCCATGGACAATGATTTCCTTTTAAGGTTACATTTATGAGATAATAGAAAACATTAAAACTGCATAAATGTAAAAATAACTTAAATTTTCCTTTACTTAATTTTTTACTTAAAGACTGGTAATGGTTTTATAGGATTTTACCTTGTTAGCTGTAAATCTTTGACGCCCCCCCCCCTCAAAAAAAAAGCTTTGGGTATGAGTTCTTAACTGTGTTTTTGTACAGGGAACTAAGTTTTGACACATTCTTTTTTCTGAGGTTTTCCAGGAAGATGCATGCTATACTATATAAAGAGTCCATTTTAAAGTACAAAGCTTTACAAAATATTTAGAATAAGAAGTTATTCTCAGTTTACAGACATAAAACACTGATGGATCTTCATTGGCCAAGTGCCATTATGCATGAGTTCATAGTGTTTATACTTCAGCTGTTTTTAAATCTGTAAGCATTTGCATGGGAGTAAGCCCAGTTGAATACTTTAAGACTTATTTCCAAGTACAGTAATCAGTCTTAGAAGTACAGGTTGCATGTTACCTAGTAGATTATGAATTCTTTGAAGAACAAGCCAAGCACAAGGAAATCATTGTCCATGTGCTGTTGAGTTTGAGGATTAATATCTCCTTTGTTCTTTATAAAATATCATTTATCTGGAAAATGCAATGAAACCCAGTTTTGCAGGCAAGCAATTTACCAAGTTTATCTACTTATCTATCTACAATTACAGGTAGTCCTCAACTTACAACCACAATTGAGCCTCACATTTCTGTTCTTAAGTGAATTTGCCCCATTTTACATCTTTTCTTGCCACAGTTAAGTGAATCACTGAAGTTGTTAAGTTAGTAACACTAATTTAAGTGTTACTCAGTGAATCTGGCTTCCCCATTGACTTTGCTTGTCAGAAGGCCACAGAAGGTGATCATGTGACCCCAGGACACTGCCACTGTCGTAAATATGAGTCAGTTCCCAAACATTTGAATTTTGATCATGTGACTATGGGGGTGCTGCAAGGGTCATAAGTGTGAAAAATGGTCATGTCACTTTTTTCAATCATGTAACTTTGAACAGTCACTAAATGAACTGTTGTAAGTTGAGGACTACCTATATATCCACTATCCATCCAATCCTGCAAGATGCCGGATGCTTAAGTATAATGCATGGTGACTGTAAAGATTTTTTCCCCTCTTGATACAGTGTAGAGATCATGCAACTAACTTATTTTGCAATACGGCCACTTCACAAAGTAAAGGAGCCCGAAAAATAATTTGAATAACATATAATTTTTACAACATGAACTTATTGAGATGAACAACTTGCTCAAACTGAGCTATAATTAAAGCTCCTGCTGCTGGGAAAAGATTTTTTTAAAAAACAAAAACGCCAGTATGTCTAAGATGAGCATTTGTTATTTGCAAGCATTCTGTAACACAGCGTTGGAATATTTATGTATTCAAATTCTATAGCTGCTTATCTCAGTCAGTGACTGGATGGCTTACAATTCCAAAAGTAACAAAAAACAAAATAAAAAAAGCATAAATATACACAGCAGCCAAGATATTTGACCAGTTAAGAGGAAAGCCAAGAAATGGGGTTCTTAACAACTCTAGCCAGTTTTTTAAAGCCGTAGGAAGGCCAACAGGATTGGGGCCATTCTAATTTCAACCGGAGAATATTCCACAAAGCAAGGGCCACTGCAGAAAAGGCCCAGTTTCTCAATATTTCCTTTGAAGTCATCAACTAGGCCAGACATGTCAAACTCATGACGTCGCAAGACGTATCGGGACTATTGCCATTTCCAGCAATGGGGTGGGCGTAAAGACTTTGGCTCCATTCTGGCAAATGGAAAAAGGCTGTGGACTGAGCCTCTGAAGAACTGGAGACTGGGGAAAAGCTATTGTAGCTTTTTGGAGGAATGTTTCAATCTATTAGTTGTTATTTTTAAAGATTTAACTTCTGGTCCAGATAAACTAAGGAAATGAGATTGGCATGATTTGAAACTGTTCTAAAACTGAAACCAACACAATCCAGCTTTCTCAGTTCTTTTTTTCTCTTTGCTGAATTGGTTTGGCACTCCATCAGTTGCCTTGGCCCTCTTTCAGAGGTGGGCTACCCTCACAAGAATTCTGATTCAAAGCCTATATCAGCAAACTGAAGCATGTCGGAACATATGGAAAATTAAATACAAATTAAAATTGATTTGTGTGTCTGTGTGGTTGTTTCCATTGTGCTTGCATCACATGAGGTTTTCAGGATTATCAGTAAAATGTATCTGTTAAATATGTCCATGAATATGTTGCATATTATCTTTTAAATATATAAGATTTGTAACTTACGCAGAAACTATTCTGGTGCAAAACAGTTAAAAGTTATTCTAAATGTAAATGTAAAGTAAACATTATTCTTAATAAATACCTGTATGTAGACATGACTCATCTTTGGCAATGCTTCTTTCCTTACAACTCTGCATACATTATTTTTACCAAGGATAGAATTGCATTTGTTGCCTCCTCCAAAAGAGTAAACATTCAACTTGTAAGTTTAAACAAGCCGACAAGCTAGAAAAGGCTATATAGTATCTTTTTTTTCCTTTCTACCATTAAACATATCAATTGAGTTTTGTATTTTACTAAATCACTAGTTCTTTTTTGTCTTCTAAGCAGCTGCTACATTTCTTACAGTAAGGTATAATTTAATCTTCAATTCAGGTAATCTTCCACTTACAACCACAATTGAGGCCAAAATTTCTGCTACTAAGCAAGACAGCTGTTAGGTGAATTTTGCCCCATTTTTCAACTTTCTTGCTACAGTTGTTAAATGAATCAATGCACTTGTTAATAATATGGTTGTGAAATAAATCTGGCTTCCCCATTGACTTTGCTTGTCAGAAACCCACAGAAGGTGATCACATGACTCCAGCACACTGCATAAATAAAGGCCAGTTGCCAAATTTTGACCACATAATCATGGAGAAGCAGCAACAGTAATAAGTGTGAAAAATGGTCATGCATTACATATATTACTGATGCTTCAGGATATTGAGTACTATATATAATGCCATAATCTAACTTGATTATGATATTGCTATTAATTTTTAAAGAAACTTTGGCCATAATAAAAAGCCAACGTAAAGATGATTATCCTATTATATCATATATAAGAGCCTTGGTGGAGCAGTGGGCTAATGCCTCCTTAAGTAACACCAGCTGCCTGCAATTAGTGCAGGTTCGAGTCCCACCAGGCTCAAGGTTGACTCAGCCTTCCATCCTTCCGAGGTAGGTAAAATGAGGACCCAGACTGTTGGGGGCAATTAAGCTGACTTTGTAATAATGCCGCTTTGGGGGGGGGGCAAAAGCCCTAATAAGCAGGCATATATATAGAATGAAGGCTATTGCTAAGCACATTGGTTTGTGCTTAAATTGTAAGCCGCCCTGAGTCTTCGGAGAAGGGCGGGATATAAATGAGATTAAAATAAAAAAAATAAAAATAAAAAAAACTTTGAACGGTCTCTAAATGAATGTTTGTAAGTCGAGGATTACCTGTACTAAGATGCTGGCTCTAGACAGCATCTGACCAGGCCTGACCAATATCTCTGAAAGACTCTATTCCAGTGTGATGCTTGAGTGTTGTTGCCACATCATAAACACAAGGTTCCCTTGTAGCTAGTATTACGTTTCCTTTACTTACAGGTAGTCTTTGACTTACAAGCATCCACTTAGTGACTGTTCAAAGTTACAAAGACACTGGAAAAAAGTGGCTTATGACTGGATTTCATATTTATGACTGTTGCAGCATGGTGACATGATTAAAATTTAGGCACTTGGCAACTGGCATCTATTTATGACAGTTGCACTGTAACCTTTCCCAAGCGGCTTCTGACAAGCAAAATCAAAGTCGTTGCTTAATAATTACGGCAAAAAAGGTTGTAAAATCTAGTAAAACTCACAGCCTTGCTTAACAATGGAAAGTTTGGGCTCAGCTGTGGCGTAAGTCGAGGATTACCTGTGTTCCTAATGGCTCAGTAACTCGGGTCGGAGTTCCAGTACAACACAATAGTTCAACTATTCTTCAACATTCCAATGTTACAGTTCATTTATGTAACTCAAGATTCTCAAGGGGAAGAACCATCCCAAGTCCTCAAGATCTGCCAGAGAAGAGTATAAATGCTACCAGTTACACGATGAATTCAGATATACAAGAAACCTTCAGAAATGATTACTCAAATGTAGCATGGGATTCCAACATAAGGCAAATTATCTCCAAACATGGAACTTATTTCCAATTGTTCTACTGTTCAGTATTTAGACTGTGTACAATAGTTTTGCACTATTAAAATATTGCCAGAAAGAAAATTGTGCTGTTGGTTTTTGCAGCTTGTTTTATGTCGGTCCTTGCTCACATAAATACTTTTGCTTCTCTTTTAACTGAAATTTTGTAGCGATGTTCTCATAGTTTCCTTTATGTTGTATGTTCACACTTACTCATTACATACTAAGTTAAGTTCTAGTCCAAAAGACAGTGAAGTCAACACACTGAAGGTTTTAAAAGACTAACTGTTGTTTATTTAGTGCAAGATCTTGAGAATAACATTCAGTGTTTTCTGTGCAAACATAGGAAATGCCTTTCAATTAAAACATGTAATCCATTTAACAGAAAGATTACATTTTATTTGCCATGACATTTACATAGTTTGGTCTGCAGTCATAAATGGCACAATGTACAAAAATAAATAAAGAAAAAAATATTCTGATTATTTTACCTATTTTCTATAATTAAAAGTTCATAATTTTGGGTTCTTCCACCAAGGAATACATCTAATTTTATTTTATGAGACATGCTTCTGAGTAAAGACTGCAGGACTACTTGGTCTGTTTTTATATAATTTTAAACATTTTTAACAGTGGCTTTCATATCACAGTAAAAACAAATATCTATAAAAATTTGTGAACAATAGGACTGAGGATTTTTCCTGCTGCATTACTTCTTGTATAGAGGGCTTGCAATATTTAAATAGGGCTGGTGAACAAATATTTTTTTTTCCATATCCTTCATTTTCCAAACAGTATGTCACACTATTAGTACTTTTTTGAAAAAAAAATGGGCTTTCCCCCAAGGCTGTATTATAATGCTTTCCAGAGCTGGTTTTAGGCTATGGCCAAGTGGGTATTAGCTTGGGGTGCCAAAGTTAGGGGGCACTAATGCTGCCCCTCTTTCTGAATCATTCTAAAAAGTTCCACATCTGTGGGAGAGGGCACCATCAATGTGGCCTAGGGGTGGCAAATACCTTGAGCCAGAACTGGTGCTACCCACCATCTTGAATCAGCATAAAACTTATCACACAAAATTTGTTGCCCCCTTGCCAATCCTTATCCCTTTTTGTTGCCTCTGATCCCATTCAGAGCAATCACCTACTTCCTCTTTCAAGGCAATGGGTGACAAAGGCTAACAAATTTTATATATGCATGCTTTCAGAATAAGGGAAAAAAAACCTGCTAGAAATAAGGCCCAATGAAGGATAATTAAGCCCCTTTCACTCATCACCCAGGATTGAGATTAATTATGGGAACATAGGAAAAAAAGGTCCCTATTTGTGACATGGTTAAGATGAACATGGGGACACATTCTTCTCCTTGCATGACTCTTTAATGAATTTGTATTTTAATTTTTTTAATGATTTGCTTCTGTGTGTTCTGTGGGGTTTGCAGATTTACAGGAAATGACTGAAGAATTTTAGAAGAAAATAATGTGTCTTAAGTAGGATAGACAATGAGGTTGCTTGTCAAGATTTAGGATACTCTGCATGTTGCAAAGTCACATGCACTATAATCATTGTTTTAAGATAAAAACTTGATTATCTGTAATACATCCTTTTCCCTGGGGGGGAGGAAGATAAATATAAACCAAAGTAAGAGAGGGCACTGAGCAATTGGAAGGGGTGCTGGAGAGCAATCTCACTATTTTATCCTTTGAAAATGCATTTGTGACTGATGGCTACACAGTGGCAATTATTAGTAAATCAGGAAGCGATACCACATGGTCTCACCCAGTGTCTGTCAGCTGTCTGGGAGGTATTTTTAAACATAGTTTAATACTCTTTCAGAAAACCACCAGATTGATAAAAGCAACTGATAGGGGTGGCTGTTGCAAGGTAAGAATAAGAAGGAGCTCTGTGTCTGTGGGTCTACCCTTCAATCAAAACCCAGCTCACATTAAGGAGAACAATTTGGGGGGAGGGGTTCTGCTAGCAGGAAAAATCACATTCCTTAACTTATTCTACATTAACCAGTCACCAGCCTATTTGCTCAAGTTGAATAGAGCTTGGAAGTCGCTGCAGAGCTTGCATACTTTTCTACCAGCTCAAGATCTGAAGAAATGCATCTTACTCAAAGTATGAATCAGTTGGGACTGTTGCTATAGTATCAGCCTCTGTGTAGCAACTTCCCTTCCTGAGCTATTATCCATCTCAGGGTTGGCAGTGAAAACCCCCAGGATTATGGTCCTGAAGGATTTCAATCTGCTTTCCTTGGGAGCAGGGTCTGATGTGGCTTTTCATGTCTTTCAGGAAAGCCATGGACTTATTCAAGAACATCTAGAGCAGGGATCGCCAACCTTTCTGGGAAAGGGATGCACAGGCACCTTTATGCATGCATGCGTGCATACGCAAATGTGGCTGTGCACACAAACGGGCATGAGCATGCGCGCTCTGCAAATGGGGCTGCTAGCGCTAGCGAGAGGCTCACGGCTCTCCTAGCGCCAGTGAGAGGTTCACAGCTCACGGCTCTCATAGTACCGGCATGAGATTCGTGGCTCAGCTAGCACCGCTACAAGGGCAGGGGTTGAGCGTGCCAGCCACTCACACAGCCTGGTGGCCAAGAGGCCACGGCCCAGTAGTTGGGGACCTCTGATCTAAAGCCAAAAACAGGAATGCAGTATCATACCTGATCTCATTTCCTTTTGGAGCAGAGGAAAAGTGGCCTGGAATTGGGGCAGTTCTCTGTGACCCCCTTGTCATAGTCAGATCTTTGCCTGGTAGCCTTGGGATTCTCTGGCATTGACCTCCCCCCTGCTACAGGGAGACAGGACTTCTTAGATTGGTCCACCCCTAGTGACTAAAGGACCTGGAAGGGTTATAGAGGGAGTTGTGGGGTGGTGGTGGTGTTCCCAATGGTCTGATACAGATCCAATTGAGGCTTTAGTCACCGCTTGGAATGAAGGTGTAGCTGTGGCCTTGGATCACATTGTACTCATGCAACCTCTTTTCCCATGGATCCTGTTACTCTGTGCAGTTTATGGAAGAGCTGAGGAAAATGGGAGATGTCTAGAGCACTGATGGAAGTCAACGAAGCATGAACTTGACTGAACATGGGTGAAAGCCACTATTGAGGACAGTGCCCACCAAGGACAGTGAATGAAACTATTTCTCTATCCTTATTGCGTATGAAGATTGTTGTCTGACAGCTTTGTTTTGGGTGGCTCAACCCAAGCCATTGTGGGCAAGGAGAAACGGGCAGTTCACCTGCAAAGCTGGGTGGAGAAATTTTCTTAGTGTCTATTGGACAAAATTACTCAGATTTGTTCCGTTAGATGCCAGTTATGGTGCGCATACAGTGAAAACACCTGGGGTAGTCTTGTCTGTGATGAGAATGGTTTGAATCTGTTGCTCCTGATGAAATAGATAGCTTACTCATTCACCTCCTCCTTCGATCCATGGCCCTTCTGGCTAGCTAAGACTTCCCGGAATGGACATGTGTCTTGGCTCTGTTGGTGGTTAATTCATCCTTGAAAGAGGGGGTTGTTGGTTCACTCCCTCCTCAGAAAACCATTGATGGATCCCACCATACTGGACAATTTTTGTCCAATGTCCAATCTTCTTTTTGGGGGAAAGGTTGCAGAGATGATCGTACAATAACTTCACCAGATCCTGAATGAAATGTATTTATCTGGACTCCTGTCACTCAGAGTTCAGGCCTGGACATTTAAAAAATCTCGTGTTGATTTCATTTTTGATTTTGCTTCAAAAATAGAATAGCATAGAATAACAGAGTTGGAAGTGACCTTGGAGGTCTTCTAGTCCAACCCACTGCTTAGGCAGGAAACCTATACCATTTCAGACAAGATCATTTTTCAATTTCTTCTTAAAAACTTCCAGTGTTGGAGCATTCACAACTTCTAGAGGCAGGTTGTTCCCCTGGTTAATTGTTCTGTCAGGAAACTTCTTCTTAGTTCTAGGTTGCTTCTCTCCTTGAGAGCAACTTAGTATGAATATGTTATCTCCTATCGTAAACAATCATACTGCCAACATTTATTCCGTCTTAAATTAGCTGCAAGAAAAGTAGGAGGTAACCATATATTTCAGTTATATGTAATGCTTGCAGTATCTTTTAGTTTTACCGCATGCCATTTATAAAATGCAACCACCTAAATTAGCTAGGCGTACCTTACTGCAATAGTTTCCCATCTGTGAATGCTTAAATGAGCGTGCTTCATTGTCTTTGGGGCAATTTCAATTTATGACAAACGGTTTCATTCACTTTTATTTCGCAACTCAAGTCCACAGTTCCGTACGAGCCTTCCTGGAAGGCACTGAGACTTCTAAGTAAACCGCGCAGAAAAAAAAAACAAAAACAAAACACGAAAAGAAACACGCATTCTTTTGGCAAACCGTTTCGACGTGCCATCGGCTGCGGAAGGTACTGACGCGCACCGTCCGACCCACCGCTATCCCGTGAACCCTTCACGCTGGTGAAAGGCGAGCGCAGACGCGCAGCCATTTCACTTTTTCATAAACTCTGGGCCGGGTGGGAGACCCGCAACATCTACCGAAGGGGTTTGAATCCAGGAGGCGCCTCTAAAACTCAAGCTGGCGAGCCGGGCCTAAGGAGCGCGCTTTCCCGCCAAATATAGGGCGGGCCGCGACTGGCTCCGAGGCCGTCTTCTTCTCCAGCCTTTCCCAACCTTAGGAACTTGAAGATGCGTGGACTTCAACTCCCAGAATTCCCCAGCCAGCATAGCTGGCTGGGGAATTCTGGGAGTTGAAGTCCACGCATCTTCAAGTTCCTAAGGTTGGGAAACGCTGTTCTTCTCCGCCCGGGGAGATGGGAGCGGGCGTGACGACTGCGCTCCAAGGGCTGCACGAGGCGCCTCCTCCCTTTAGCGGCGAGGCGGGTGGAGGGCCCCGACCGGGAGCGCGCTTCAGCCGGGGATACGCCTCCTTCCCGGACTCTTCGCTGGGGTTTCACCGCCGGCGATGTTCACCAGGGCGGTGAGCAGACTCAGCAGAAAGCGGCCTCCGTCAGGTAGGGGGAATTGGTGCCATGCCCCGGATAAGTAAGACAGCGTTTCCCAACCTTAGGAACTTGAAGATGCGTGGACTTCAACTCCCAGAATTCCCCAGCCAGCTATGCTGGCTGGGGAATTCTGGGAGTTGAAGTCCACGCATCTTCAAGTTCCTAAGGTTGGGAAACGCTGAAGTAAGATATAGGTGTGGGGATGGATTGGAAATAAAACGCAAACAGCCCAGCCTGAGCCTTGGCCGTTTGCTAAGTTTTCTTTGCAAGCGGAGGGTTGGGGACAAAGCGGTGGGTTTGCCGTTTGCAAACTGGCTTTTCTGTGCCGGAAGGAGGAAGATTAGCACTCAGCGCCTCGCCGGCTACGCTTGGTTGGCTGTTAAAAGTTAGCTCTTCGGGTTCATTATGGCTCTTTTCTAGATATAGATATCGATATAGATAGATATCGGAAAAAGCGGGATGAAAACCTAGCAATCGTGATATACGTGTTACGATTGCTATAGGTTTCCATCCCGTGTTTTTTTTTTTCCCCCGCTCCCTGGAGTCGGAAAACGCAAGGGGGAAGTCTTGCCCTCGAAAGAGGAAAGGCTGAGTGAGGAGGCTCGCTTGCCATTTGGCAGGGTGGGATTTTCAGACAGACCAGTATGAACGAGTCAGAAAAAAAAGGAAGAGAGAAAGAGACAGGCACGCACTTCAGAGCTGAGAGCTCCGTCCCGTCTGGCAAAGAGATCGAAATGATTTCAGGAGCATGCAAGAAATGCAAGAGAAAAACTGAGACTGTACCCTTTTTTTTGTGTGTGTGAATCAAGACAGGTTGGATTGCTCCTGAGGACTTAACGGGCAAATATCCCGTTAATGTTACATTTCTCTGAATAGTCGGTCCGAATCAGAAAGGTAATACCAAATAATACAGCAGAGAGCAGGCGCGCTTCTATTGAGCCAGCTTGTTTACTTTTGTTCAAATCCTGGAGTTCATCTTTTATGGAAATCAGTTTTGCAGTATGAAAATATTTAGAGATGAAGGGATTACTCTAAGAATGATGGAATAATTTTCCATGTCCCGTATACAGAATAGTACTGTCCTACACTGAAAATAATATGTCCATATATCCCCAAGTGAAAAGTTTAAGCCATGCTGAAGATTGGGTCTTCAGCATTCTATTGAACTTTGTAAAAGTTGAATCCATCATTTGGGTTTGAATAGTTTGAAAGAATGAACCTTTACCAATGAATGGATATTGGAAGTTAGATTAAGTATTTGTTGAGTGTCTACTCATTCTGGTTTTCATATCTTTATTTATAAATTACTGTATTTTTCATTCACATGGTGGAAATGATTCAGGCTTTGATTTCAGAGGGATGAAATCTAGGATCCCTGAATGTAATCACTGTACCAAAAAAAAAAAAACACCCCTTGGCAGGGAAGCAGTTACTTGGAAAGTATTTATATACAGGATTAACAGTATACATTCATTAATCTCAGTTTTAAACTAAAGTTTAAGCTAATTAGGTTAAACTTTGTCTGTCATGATTTGGATGAAAGCAACAAGAAATCTCCGGGCCATAGTTTGGACTGCAAATAAAAAAATCTTCCTAACAGAAGACTTCTGTATTGCTGCAAAACATTACCTATGACCCTTTATCATCTCCAGAAATCACTCAGTTTGGAGACTTTACCTTTTGCCTCTGAAAAGTCACTGTTACTGAACTGTCTGTAGTATGCAGGACATTTCTTTGTTTTTTTGTGTGGAGCATATATAAGGGCAAGTGACCTTAATTCCATTCTTTTTCGGATTTCCAGAAAAAATTCAGGATGTGAAGATGGATATTTCTTTTATGATCTTTTCTCTAGTCTCAGTGAGTTATTCTGCAGCCTGACCTTATTTCAAATACGTAATTATTCTTCTTGCGGTTCTCTGAATCTTTTTCCACTTACTAGAATTTTTATGTCCAGATTGGTTTTCCTGCTTTCAAATACCAAACGTAGATACAAAGTATCTTTTTTGGAAATAATTGAGATTACATAACTTACCCATAAATATTTAGGGATCTGACAAATTATATGGTTTGTTTAGTCAAGTTAAATTATAGCAATGCAGTAGTTTATAAGTCACAGTTGGGCTGCTGGAGCTGAAAGGTGCTGAAGATGAATCATAGCGCATCAGTTTTTGATCTGGCTTATTTCTTGTAAAACAAGGGCTTCACACCTGATAAATGTTCCTGTCTAGTATTCACGTACATAACATCTTCTAAGTTTCTGTAAGTTTTAGTTAAAAGCAGAAATCAATGATATGAAAATTTTTGTATTAGTAATTTCAGCAAATCCACTGATTTAAAACATGTTAACATTACAAGCAGCTACAGGTTGTCTTCAGTTTAGTTGCTTAACAACCATTCAAAATTACCACAACCTAGAAGGCTCATAAAGCACTTCTGGTTGAAGTAAAATGTGCTAACCCCCAATGGTTATAAAGGCTCATCTTTATGATGGTTTGCGGTGTTAAAATTGGGTCCATGTGGCTGCCTTTACTTAACAACCAGAATGACTTACGGCCAGAAATGTAATCTCAATTGTGGTCATAAATCAAGGATTGCTGGTACTACTAAAAATTGCATGTGAAACCTAAACCTATGGGAAGTAAAGTTTCTTTGCTTCTTGGGCATGGATTATTTTCATCTTGGATTGTTACTTTCAAGCTTCAGTTTTCAAGCAATAAAAATGTATTTCTACGATTGTAAATTAATGTTACGTATAAGAAATTTGTTGTGGATAAATATGTATCATATGTTGGTGCAGTGTTATCTACTTTTCTGCAAATTGCAGATATAGCTGTGAATAGAGAGTGAAATAACATGCAAGTTATGTTAGCAATGATGTAATAAAGGTTGTAGCTAGTCTGCTTTATAACTTCAATAAAGTTGTTGTTGTTAGTTGCAAAGTTGTGTCTGACCCATTGCAACCCCATGGACAATGTTCCTCCAGGCCTTCCTGTCCTCTACCATCTTCTGGAGTCCATTTAAGCTCATGCCTACTGCATCAATGACTCCATCCAGCCACCTCATTCTCTGTCGTCCGTCCCCTTCTTCTATTGCCCTCAATCTTTCCCAGCATTAGGTTCTTCTCCAATGAGTCCTTCCTTCTCATTAGGTGGCCAAAGTATTTGAATTTAAACTTCAGGATCTGGCCTTCTAAAGAGCAGTCAGGGTTGATCTCCTCTAGGACTGACCGGTTTGAACGCCTTGCAGTCCAAGGGACTCGCAGGAGTCTTCTCCAGCACCACAGTTCAAAGGCCTCAATTCTTTGGCACTCAGCCTTTCTTATGGTCCAGCTTTCACAGCTATACATTGCAACTGGGAAAACCATGGCCTTGACTATATGCACTTTTGTTGGCAGGGTGATGTCTCTGCTTTTTAGTATGCTGTAAAGTAGATGTCCTCTTTAAATAACGGAAGCAAAGGGACAAAGCTATTTATGCTGAGTAGGATCTATATTTCATTTCCACTGAATGCCGTAGGACAAATTCATCTGAATCAGGGATCCAACTACTAATATTTACTTGTTGTCTATTTGATGTTGCAGAGGAAAAAATGAGAGAAGATATGCTAAAACTGCTTCCAGAGATGAGGTTTTTATTGTATAATTATCCTGTCTTAAACATAGGATTTAATAGGAAGTTTAGATGACATTTTCCATTTGGAACTCACCCATGTTTTTGCATTACTTCTTTTATTTCTTACCACAAAGCGGGTGAGGAGGAGGAGGAAAGATAGGCAGAATAACTACAGAGTGCTTTTCAATTAACACAGAAGCAGCCAAAGTGTATCTTAAATATTTAAATAGTTTGCCCAGCTAAAAGCTCTGGGATTCTTACCCAGTGTTCTAGAAGTTTTAAATTCAGTCGCACCTAGAAATAACCATAATTCACTGTACAAGGGGACATCAGGATTGCACTGTTATTGTATTGTATTAACTCTTCGGACTTTATTCTGACTATGAGCTACACAGAATCTAGCTTATTAAAGAAGCAGAAGAAGATAATTTATTAATTTATGATAGAAGTTCTCTCTTTCCTCACCACCAAAATTAGATTAGCACCATCCCTTTTGACATTCTCAAAGGCCCTCAAGATGTGATTGTGTTATTAGGCCTGCGGTTACCAGGATACCAGAGATTTGCTTAGATGGCTCCATTGTTGACGTTGCCATTTTTATCTTTTCTCCTCAAAGGGGTTATACATTTGGATTTTTTAAATATTATTTGCTTCTTAATGCAGATTTTTATATTTTTATATTTGTTGGTTTTATTTTTGTAGCTTTTATCTGATTGTTGTGTGCCACCTAAAGTCACTTTGGGTGAGATGGGCGTTTTTGAGAACACTGAAAGTTTAAGAAGAAACTTTAATTTATAATATGCACATATACTATTGAAAGCAATTTAGTGTTAACAAGAAGTACATTAATTAGTTTGAGCCTTAGTTTTCCAGTTATATTTTTATTGCATAAAGCCACATATATTCTTACTTTTTTTTAAAAAAAACCTGAGTATTATTACTGTCTATAAAGGACAAGAGACTGTATGTAGAGATCCTTGTTTTACTTGTTACTTGAGTTGTACAGTATATGATACATGGAGAAGGATGGCAGATTTGCCATTCTTTATATTGAATTGTGTGCTTGGTCTGTATCATCATCCTACTCTGCATATGAAATCTCACATAAATCTTTATTTGATTAACAAATAAATAGATCAGTGGACTGTTAACTTTAAATAATTCTGTTCTTGTAGCCAATGGATGTTCAACAGCAACTTCTTGATAGAATTTATTAACCTTGTATTTTGGCATGGTTAAACTTTTTCTATACTGTTATATTTAATATTAACAGTCGTTAAAGCCCAAGTAAAAACTAAACATTTGTCATTATAGTAAAAACCAAATTTCTTCAAAATTCAGTATTTTTTCTGTTTTCTTCCAAATAGATATGTTTAAAACATATGGATGTGTATTTGTATAGCTGTTCTGCTATGTAATTCTCTTTTAGGAAATATTCCAACTTGTTTACAAGGCAAATATTTAATATCTAACACTATTGCCTTTTTAAAGCTTCTTGAAAAAGTTCTACCTAGTTTATAAACTTGGAAAAAATGATGTCTTAGTCACATTGAATAAAATCACAAGCATACCCATTTGGATAGGGTTTTGGTATGTTACATAGTATTGCTTTATAGCTTTGCTATGGGTGATATAAAACAGGGAAACATGATTAGTCACAAAAATAAAAGGCATTACCTTGTGTCAAGTAAGATTATATTCATATTATATTTCATTTTTCTACCCTTTGAACTTGAATCCTGAATCTGTAGTTAATTGTGGATTAAATGACATGACAGCGAAATATATTTATGTTTGTTGGTTCTCACCATCTACAAAAGTGCAAATTAATTGAATTGACTCACAGCCTTTTAACACAGAGAGAAAGAAACAGTTCTGCAGCTATAAGTTGAAATACACAGACATACCGTAATTAACTTGCTTTTTCAGAAATAACAGACAATGACAGCAAGCCATGCAGTAGCCATCAGACCCTCAATGGAACCACAATATGGGCTCAGTCATTGGAAAGTTTGCTGGAAGATCCAGAAGGTGTAAAGAAATTTAGGGTTGGTATCTAAACTATTATTTACCACACAACGCTAAAAACAACTCCCAAACAATTAGAGCTCTTTTGTCTTCATTATATGAATCAACAATATGCAGGTTATTTATTTTGAGAGTCTTGAGTGTATTTAGTGGCACTTAGGTTTAAGGAAAGATATGTAAAGTTCAAATTCATAATTGCTGAGGTGATAGATAAGTGTACAAGTTTATGTAAACAGGAGTGTGAAACCATTGGCTGCCATTACTAAGGTTCTATCCTTATTCTAATACTCTTCTCAGGATTGCATGAAAATGACTACAAAAAGTTGAATTGAAGTGGATACCATAAACAACGAAGTATAATACAGCTACTGCTAAGTTTGTAAGCTGCCCTGAGTCTTTGGAGAAGGGCGGGATATAAATGGAATTAAAATAAATAAATAAAATAAAAATAAATAATATAAGCTTTTAGAGCACAGCTACAGAAATATTGGGGGCAACATCAACGTCTGACCTTTGAATGACAATGAGAAAAGTGGAGCAAGATGAGGAGCATGCTGCGACTTCCTTTCTTAAATCTTGTCACCTTACGGGACAGAAGACATACAGATAGTCCTCTACATACAGCCATTCATTTAGTTCAAAGTTGCAACGTCACTGAAAAAAGTGATTTAGCACCGTTTTTCACATGACCACTGCAGCATCCCTGTGGTCATGTTAATCAAAATTCAGATGCTTGGCAACTGTTTCTTACTTATGATGGTTGCAGTGTCCTGGGATCATGGGCTCACCTTTTGCCACTTTCTGACAAGCAAAGTCAACGGGGAAGGCAGTTTCAGTTAACAACTAACTTGCTAACTTAACTTCAGTAATTCACTTTAACACCTGTAGCAAGAAAGGTGGTGAAATGGGGCAAAATTCACTTGACAACTGCCTCGCTTAGCAACAGAACTTTTGGACTCGGTTGTGGTTATTAGTTGAGGACTACCTATACTTTTTAAAAAAAATTGCCCTTGTTTTCTGGAAGGAAAGATTTCTCTTCTGATAGATGATGGCCCCAACTCTGCTCACTTTTAGGACAGATGTTGAGTGGCATTAGAGGCCACTTAAGTGCATTCCCCTTTGGTTGTATTATTAAGTGCTTGGTCACCATTTTTCTATTTTGTATTTATATATTGTGCATATTTTAACGTTTTTACATTTTTGGCTTAATTGTTTTTTGTTCTTACATGCCACCTAGAGTTGTACTTTGGCAGCCTGATAAAAGTGGTTATGAATACTAATAAAGTTTAGATCCACAAAAAAAATAAAGTGTTAATAGGAATACTCTCTTGATTCCATTTTCCAGTAATGCCATTTTAACAACTGCAGTTTGGTAGCAACCTTTGAAGAGGCTCTGAGAATTGTAGCCTGATAATCAGAAAAGCAGCATGTTGCTTCAGACATTTACTTTGTACACAGTTGTTTAAGAGTTTGCAATTGAATTTGCAAGGATATTAGAAAATCCTTTTGTTCTTTATGTGAAGACCCTTAATGAATGTAATAAAGGCTGACTGCAAGTTTATGGTACTTTATTTTAATAGCTCCTTTTCTTCCCTATCAGGACTTTTTAAAGAGAGAATTTAGTGAAGAAAATGTTTTATTCTGGCAAGCTTGTGAACAGTTTAAGAAGATAAAAGATGAAAAACAGGTATTGACTCACAAATCAAGCAGAACCAGCTGAACTTCACTTGATATGAATATATGTAAAAAAAAACTACAGTCTACATCTATTATAGTTACAGCACACAAAATTGATTCAGGTGGGAAGTGATCATTGTTGAGATTATGGTGGTTATCAAGGATTTTTTCTTTTGTCGTTTATTTACAGGATTACATGTTAAAACGGCTTTAAAACTATGATTTTCTAGAATTTTCTAACTATTTTTTCCTTCTCTTTTGGCCAATGCTGTCTGATTTAAGAAGAGGATAGGTAAACTCAATTTTATCTTATATTTCCCTGGGAAATGTTTCATAAAGTGAAATATAAAGTGATTTCATGTTTTTGCCAATTCAGTTTTTGCTATATAACAATTCCTGGCTCAGGAATTCTGGGAGTTGAAGTCCACGAGTCATAAAAGAGCAAAGGTTGCCTACCCCTGGCCTAGATGAATGACGTCTGAATTTCTTGGTACCAGTGAGCAGCGACATGAAAATTTTTTTCTAGAAACTAGCATGTGATGGCTTGCATAACAAGATTTATCATTAAAGAGTAGGAAGATAATATAAAGAACAGCAATCCGGTTGATTGAGCTGTGGATAAAGTGTTGATTTCAGAACTGCACATTCCAAGAAAAAAAATGAATGTTAATCTGATTCCATAATTACACCATGCCACTACATATTCAACTTCTGTTGCCATTATGTTTTGTTAACTCTACAAAGGACAGTTATGAGTCATATAGATTCCAATAGGATACAAAATTTGACTTGCTGCTTCAGTCCTCAGGTTTTTCTTATCATGTAATAATCTTTTTGTTGAAACAAAAGCTATTTGATGAATCAGCCGCAATCCTTTTTAGTCAAGGAATCAGCTGTACAGAACAACGCTTGTTTCAAATGACTTTTCTGAATACAAGGATAGATCACAATAAACATGGAATTTGGCTTACAAGATTCATAAACCCCAGCCATTACAGCCTAAAATTAATGTAGGATATAACAGTGATTACAATGATTTATTGATTATGTTGGCTGATTATACTTAGGTTTATTTACAGAATAGTGTTCTCATCGTAGAATTCAGCGCTCTTTTCTTCACCTTTCCTGTAGATTAATCTTTAGTATTGGAAAGACTATCTGAAACAGGATGTGTGCAGGGCAGGGAGATTTCAGGAGGAAGATCAGGCGTTCTCCTCTTGCTTAAGTGGAATAATATTCAGTTAATGCAAAATGTTTTTAAGGAAGGTCGGCAATGTTGGGGAAATGACATCTGTGCTTAGCGAAGATGTCCTTCTCTTCACAGATGAACGCAAAGGCAAATGAAATTTACAAAAATTTCTTGTCTAATAAAGCTTCTTATCAAGTCAACGTAGAAGGACAATCGCGTTTGGATGAATCAATACTGGGGAAACCTCATCCTCTGATGTTTCAGAAACTTCAAGATCAGGTAAAATTCTGAAACTTCCTTAATTATCTTGTGAAATATGAACAACTAACTCCTGGCAGCAGGACAGGATCATAGTTACAGTAGTTAGAAAGGCTCCAGGAACAATGTTTTTTTGCTGAACAGATTACCTAATATTTAAGAAAAGAAATTGACAAGTGAAAAATGCTTAAGAAAGAGTATATTTATGATTTGGTTTAGTGGTTAAGGCACCAATTTAGAAAGCAAGAGACCATGAGTTCAAGTCCCACCTTAGCCATGAAAGCCACTTGGCTTGGGCCAGTCACACACTTTCAGCCCAACTCACTTCACAGGGTGGTTTTATGGAAAATAGGAAGAGGAAGGTGTGTTGGATATGTTTGCAACCTTGACTTATTTGAAAAAATAGTAAAGACAGGATACAAATGGATCAAATAAATAACTCAAAAATAATTTGAAATTGATGCATGTTTACCGTATTTTTCAGACCATAAGACGCACCTGACCATAAGACGCACCCAGTTTTTAGAGCAGGAAAACAAGAAAAAAAATATTCTGAACCCAATTAGTACCGGTATACTAGGAAGGAAGGAGGGGAGAGAGAGAGAAGGAAGGAAGAAAGGGAGGGAGGAAGGAAGAAAGAGAGAAAGAAAGAAAGAAAGAGAAAGAAAGAAAGAAAGAAGAGAGAGAGAGAAAGAAGGAAGGAAGGAAGAAAGAAAGAAAAAGAAAGAAAGAAAAAGAAAGAAAGAAAGAAAGAAAGAAAGAAAAAGATAGGTACCAGTAGTTTCTTTTCCCTGAATAGGTTTTCTAAGATGCCGAAGCAATTTCAAACAATTAGCAGTATTACTCTTGCAAATGGGAAATCACTTCCAATAAACTTCGCAGAGAAACCTGCAGGGACAACTCCTCACAGCTTTGCTGGGGCAAGTCACCTATGTGGTTTAGTTTAGCAAAAACTATTTCTTTAGCAGCGAGGTAAAAGAAAGAAAATGTGCGCGCGCGAGGAGGGGGGAGGCAGTCAGAAGGCATGGCAGGCACGTCCGTATTTCTTCCCCTGCTGACCAATCACAGGGGCGGGGCAGAGAATTCCACGTCTTCATTCAATCACGTCTCTCCAATGGAGCTGATGGACTGGGTTGACTGAACGGGAGACAAGTGTTTTCACTTACCTTCGGACCATAAGACGCACCTCGTTTTTCCACCCACTTTTTTGGGGGGGAAAGTGCGTCTTATGGTCCGAAAAATACGGTACTTTGTACATCTTTCCTTTATTTCAAAAACTATTTGATGACATAATACACTGAATATCTTTTTTAAAAAAATAATTGCTGGTTAGGCATGGCAAAGGTATATTCTAGATAGATAGGTTGTTAACTGATTAGTCTTACAATCATATTAAAATACAACAAAAATCAGATACAGGTCTAATTCCAGGATAAAATAGATAAAGGAGAATACAGCAATAAAATATACATTTGGTAAATTCGAAGAATCAACATTCAGGTAAAGGCATCACCTTTACAGAATACCCAATGTTCGATATAACGGATTTTTATCTCAGCTGCTACAAACAAGTTTGTTAACTACAAACTTAACAGTTCTGCTCATGATGTATACCTTAGAGCCCAGAAACCAGTGGGTTGTTGATTCAAGTAGGGATGTTAAATATCTAAACCCAAGAAGGGCATGTTCTTGACAGTCAAACAAAACATGAGCAATATCTTCAATGGCTGGAGCAGTGCATATACACAATGAATTTCAATAGTTGCTCTCCTATATGTTAAAACTTTGGTGCTTTTCTGTTTGGAAGAATCTGACAGACATTGCTTTCTATTTATCTGTGCATTTAATATAAATAAGTATAAATTACTGCAGTCCCTATCTATTTTTAGCCACATGATACTTTGTTGAATGCATATTATCACTGTGTACAAATTTATGTTTCCACTGACTCAAAAATATCATTGCACTCCTTCCACACTGTCCCATTTTCTCTTTCTCTAAATCTAGATCTATTCTGCCTCAGATACTTAAGATTTGGGTATTATCCTATCATGTCGTTCCTCAGCCCCCCTCACGCACACTCCATTATGTCTTGTCACCTTCTCTTTGTCAATAACTCTCCAATGCATTCAACATCTTATTGTGGGAAGAGAAAAGGAGTAAGCCTGGATAATTTTACAGGTAACTGTGAGGGTCTTTCTGGTCTAGTAGTTAAGGCACTGGGACGCGGTGGCTCAGTGGGTTAGGACGCTGAGCTTGTCGATCAGAAGGTCGGCAATTTGGCGGGTCGAATCCCGAGTGCCGCGTAACAGAGTGAGCGCCTGTTACTCATCCCAGCTTCAGCCAACCTAGCAGTTCGAAAGCACGTAAAAATGCAAGTAGAAAAATAGGGACCACTACGGTGGGAAGGTAACAGCGTTCCGTGCGCCTTTGGCGTCTAGTCATGCCGGCCACATGACCACGGAGACGTCCTCGGACAAGCGCTGGCTCTTCGGCTTTGAAACGGAGATGAGCACCGGCCCCTAGAGTCGGAAACGACTAGCACGCATGTGCGGGGGAACCTTTACCTTTTACCTTTTAGTTAAGGCACTAGGCTAGAAACCAGGAAACCAAGTTCTAGTCCAGCCTTAACATGAACGTTTTAATTGCTGCCAGCATTTGCCAAAGATTTAATATGAGTTTGCCGAATATACCACAATGGCTACATTCTAAAATAACTCTATTCCATGGCTTATTGAGAAGCCATAATGGCTTCTTAAGAAGCCATAATGGCTTCTTAGTTTGTATACAATTCTTAATATAGGTGCATTCATTCACTACAGTAATCAAAGGGCAAACAAATTATAATAGAAACTAGTTGGTGTCAAAACCAGCCACGTATTAACATTACGTGTTTGCTACATATGCTTGATGTCCTTTTAATTTTTCTAAAGTTCATCATTTATACTGCAAAATGTTAATAGATGACCTTAATAGTTTAGTTTCCTCAGCATATCTCTATTTGGTAGTCAGTGTGTGGTGGATCAGAAATGTAAGGGTTCCTTTAAACTAAATTAAGTTTAGGGACAAGTTTATGTTTTGAAAACCAACATCAAGTTTCTCAACTGGTAATCATTTTTACACACAAAGCACAATGTGTACTAATATAAAATTTGTTATCAAAATGTTTTGAATTCCAAGTTTTTATAAATGTGGTAAAAAAGATAGTAACCTACTTTAAAAAGAAAAAACAACCAAAGCACTTTGTCTCTCTTAAAGGATCTTCTTGGAAAAAAATCTTTTGCAGCTAATTATGTGAGGCCTATTATTGCTGAAGTATAAGCAAAAGTCCTGAGAACATAACATTAGGCAAAACGCTTTGCCAGCTGGTTGAGATTACAGTTGTGTTCTCTTGCTCTGAATGGATCTCGTACTGAAGGAAGACCTCAGCCAACTAACCCCCACCCCCACCTCCCCTTTGTCTCCATCTGCCCCCAAAAGTAACATCTTATCTTAGCTGGTCATCACTTTCTCAAATTGCAGAATTATATCCAAGTTTGTGCAGTATACTGTACAATAGGATGTGCAGATGGCAGTATGGGTCACTTTCTAGTGCTTTTTAAGCCTAGACCAGGGGTAGGCAACCTCGGCTCTTTTATGACTCATGGACTTCAACTCCCAGAATTCCTGAGCCCTGGCTCAGGAATTCTGGGAGTTGAAGTCCATGAGTCATAAAAGAGCCGAGGTTACCTACCCCTGGCCTAGACCAAGCAGCCCACTTACCTGCATGTTTTGTGGAAGAGATGAAGCAACCAAGATATAAGAAAGGAAAGAGCTCCCTGCCCAATCTTTTCTTTCAAAAACCAGGAGAATAGTGAAGATGCCATGGGGTCTGCAAAACTCAGTTGTTCTATTAAAAATTACAGCACTTCTGGCTTTGTAGTATTAAATGCTGCTTTGACAAGGACGTTGTGTACATTTAAAATAACTGAAACTGATTAAAAAAATTCAGATAACAAACTGATGGGCTACTTTTTGTATTTTTCAGTGCATCCAGGCTTGCATAGGATATACCAGAAGTCAGGCCCCATAGGTCTATTGCAGTATGTTCTATTAATTAATATTGTTTATCAAAGAAATATTATTGTGAGGTCCTTGGTGCTCTCTAAGCTTGGTTGTTATCTTGCAGACGTTTCAGTACCGACATTCCAATAGGTTGCATTAATGTTGTCAGTTGCTCATAGGGTAGACACTCCAGGATGCAACAGTGTGCTAAGACTGAGATCTAAGAACAATTAGATGCTAAGCAGAACAAAGTTAGTGGATTTACTGTGAGATCAAATCCACTGATTATGTGCTAATAAAATAAAATGTCCATTTGGCTTATCTTGTCTATAAATAACTTCATTCTATTTAGGAATACATTGTTTTGGCATTTTAGCAGCAGCAATATATGACATAATAGGATAATCATCTTTATGTTGGCTCCTTATTATGGCCAAAGTTTCTTTAAAAATTAATAGCAATATCATAATCAAGTGAGATTATGGCATTATATATAGTACTCAGTATCCTGAAGCATCAGTAGTTTATGTAATGCACATGTAATTAAACTTTAATTTATGGAATAAAAGTAATGGGAAATATGGAAAGGTTGCTGGATGCAATAATGAAGAGAAAAAGCCTGTATATGAAGAAAAATTGATATAAGAGAGTGATTGCTACGGAAATGAGAAGAATATAATGATATGTAGAAAAGAGGTTAGTTGCAAAGTGTACATATAGTCCTCACTTACTGTCCACTATTTCAGTGACCAAAATTAGACTTATGACTGGTCCTTAAACTTGACACTGTTACACCTTCCCCATAGTCTTGTGAATGCCGTTTGCAATTTCCACAGTTAACTTCAGACAAGCAAAGTCAATGGGGAATTCAGCAGAGAGTTGGAAATCATTGACATCACGTTTAATGAGCCATGATGATTTGCTTAGTGACCACAACTGGAAATCACATTGTAAATTGGTGCGGTCACATGACATAATGCTCAACGAGTACTTTACTTAGCAAAAGTGTTGCTGGTTCCTGTTGTGGTTGGTAAGTGAGAACTATCCATGAACTATGAGGATAGTTAGGATAAAAGTGGTAGAAAACAGAATAATTTCCATAATAAATGATTTTAGAAATAAGTTAAATGGAATAAATAAGCAGCCTCCAGTAGAGTGAATGGAATTAAGGCTAAATGCTGGAGGAAGTATTTTAGAAATATGTATGTGGCTGTAAGATGTTACAGAGTAGAACTGACATTAATGCTATAAATATTAATGGAATACCGTGTTTCCCATAAAATAAGATCCACCCAGAAATTAAGCCGTAGCCTGATTTTTAGGGTGCACCTAATATAAGCCCTACCCCAAAAATAAGCCCGTGGGTAGACGTGGCCAGCACAGGAGGCGGTGAGCACGTGGGGGCCAATGGTGTCTGGCAGCAGCTGCAGTCCATGCAGCACAGGTAAATCCGAGCGCTGTGACCACCAGGCCGGCCCCGCCAAGCATAGGCGTTTGCATCATGATCACCTGTCTCCCTCAGCGCATCTGCCTCTGCCTGGTGCTTGTACAGGTAATCAACTCACCTGCACTACCTGGGCTCTGCAACCCCAGAATACGCTGGGCAAAGGGCTGGCGGGCTGCGGCTGCTGCCAGACACTCGGCCCCTGCACACTCACCACCTCTTGTGCATGTGCCAGCAGATGGGGCACCCAGCCAGATTGATACCATGATACCATGTATCCCGAAATATAAGCCCTAATGCATCTTTTGGAGCAAAAAAATATATAAGACTGGTTCTTATTCTCGGGGAAACATAGTATTAATATTCTATTGTATGAGAAAATGATTAAGAAGAAAATAAATGCTATGAGAATGTTGAAAAATACTAAGGCGATAGGTCTACATGTCTTGGAGAAATCATTAAAAAAGAATGGTTTGTTTAGGGATTGGCTATGCATCTTATTCAATATAGGCGAAGACAGATTCCCTTGTGCAGAGGAAAAGCTGATTAGAATGAATGCATGAACAGTCTGACTCTTTGTTAAGTAAGCCTGGAAAGGCATTTGGCAGAAATAGATTGAAGAAATAAAATTCAGCTTTATGTTCAACAAGAGATGTACAAACCAATATTTAGCTTTTCAACAGATCACCGACAAGTGAAAAAAATTACAATATAATTATTGACGTAGAAGGGAAGGCTTTTTGGATGGATTTCTGTGTTAAAAGCAACATATTATGGGAGGAAAGCATGTATGAGAATAAATAGAATAAATAGAAATTTTATTTATTTATTAGTATCCCACCTTTATTATTTTTACAAATAATTCAAGGTGGTGAGCCTACCCAACACTTAAGCAAGAAGGCTGTGCTATCTTACCTGGTTTAAGGAAGTTATGGAGACAGGTATAAGAATAGGGGCTACCACACCTGAACTGCAAAAATCTGGATGATATCTTAATGATATCAAACAATGTAGAAAGCTCACTGGATTTTAAAACAGATCTGGTAATTATAATAGGGACTGTTTGTGGTAACATTGGTAGTGTATTGGTTGGGTATGAATGGCATGTATTTTATGCCAATTTGTAGGCTGAGAATAATTTGCAGTGTATGTTAAGTAGATTGTGTATATGGCAAGAAGGACTATGAATCTATACACTGATGTATTAAAAAACAAAGTAAATATATTTGATAGGGTAAATGGAATTAATGGGTGGGTGGGTGTTTGTTCTGGTGTGTTAAAGTCAGTGTTGACTCCTGGTGACTGCCTGGTTAAGTCCTGCAGGTTTCAGAACTAATTTTCTATTGCTTCCTTCCTAGGACTGATGTAAGGTCATCCAGCTAGCTTTGTACCTAATGCAAGACTAGACCTGGCTCTCGAGTAAATGACTACAAGTTCAATATAAATTAGAATGAATAGGTGAAGCTAAAATGTTTGTTAAACATGGAGAAATGGAAACTGCAATTGCTGGTATGACGGTTGTGGAATGTAGTGTGGTTGAAAGGCACAATTTAACAAATGTTAAAGTGAACGACCAGAATGAAAGGAGTCAATTAAGAGACAATGAATGAGGATTAAATGGCAAAGCACATATGTGACAGAAAAATGAATGAGTTCAGAGGAGAAGGAAGACCAAAAAAGTAATAGGCAGAATTCATGACAACCTTAAAAAAAGAGTTGTAAGAAAATAGAAGAACAAATATGTGTATAAACTGGATGGTTTGCATGGTTCAAAAAGTAGTCTTTCGTGTCGTCTTTTGACGCATCCTTCAACAATCATTTTATTTGCCATGGTTGAAAAGCATAATGTAACTGTCTCGTTCATTTTTAAATTCTACAAATTATGTGAACTTCAACTCCCAGGATTCTGTGTAGAGTTAATGGTGGATAAGTGAATTCTGGGAAATCAATTTCACATATCTGAAGGCAACCACTAATTGGGGAAAGCCTGCTAAGGCAACAGAATATTTTCTTTTTAGCACTTTTTAAACAGATTTATTGTTGACTAATTGGGGAGCTCATTTGCAAAACCTTTTTTCTTCTTGTTGTTTGACGCTTAGTTTCAAATAAATTGTTTTTTTCCCCTTTTCCATACAGATTTTCAACCTCATGAAATATGACAGCTACAACCGCTTCTTGAAATCAGATATATTTCTTAAATTGAAGGAGACTGAAGAACAGGAAGAAAATTCACCTGATCCTCAGACTGCAGCAAAAAGAGCTTCTAGAATTTATAATACATGATTGTATCCACATATTTGGATACACTCCAAATAACAACAATCCATAGATCAATAGATATATTGAGACTACAATCAAAAGCATACCGGTTCTCAGGAATAATCTTTGTGGCTAACACAGATGCATTTAGAGGCTTAAATAGTATAGAATCCTATTAGATAAAACTTACCTTTGGTTGCTTCAAGTGACTTGTTTCTTGCCAGTGCTTGCTTCTAGATACAATGATCAAGGTACTTTTATGACATCCCTTGAAAGACTGAACAATTTGTAGGTCCTTGCAAATTGCTTTTAATTTTTTTTAAAAAATATTTTCTTGTAAATTATTTGGTAGAGGTGGATGATAAATGTAGCATTGAAAAGTAAAGCAAGCTTGAAAGTAGAGATAATAAAAGGTAAAGGTTTCCCCTGTCCAATCATGTCTGACTCTAGGGAGCAGTGCTCATCTCCATTTCTTAGCCAAGGGAGCCAGCATTGTCTAAAGACATTTCCATTCTCATGTGGCCAGCATCACTATATGCCATGGTGTACGAAACGCTGTTACCTTCCCACCGAAGTGGTACCTATTTATCTACTTGCATTTGGATGCTTTTCAGCTGCTAGGTGGCCAGGGCCTGGGGCAAGTTGTGGGAGCTTATCCTGACGCGCAGCGCTCAGGTCTTGAAACTGGGCCATTAGCTTTCCAGCTGACATGCTCAGTGTCTGTAACCGCTCATCCGTTGTGCCCCAGACTTTGAAACCTTCCATAGAGTTTTGTCTAACGGAGACTTTTCGAAAACATCCTCTTTCTTGTTTTAACTGCTATGTGAATTGAATTAATCATGTCATTTTGGGTACCCAATCCACTGAGGGATTAGGATCAAGTTCAAGACACTTTACTGTAGCTGTTTGGCTAAGATTTTTGTCTTTAAAAAGTGCTTCCTGGACCAATTTTATAGTGTGTTTTTCTATTTAAAACTAAGGGATCTATTTCCAACTGCAGCAGAATTATCTTTTAAGAAACACCTACATCTTAAAAAAGAATTCTCAGTACTAAATCAGTATGCACAAATCACAACAATTCACCACTGAGATTATGCTACAGAGGCCATTTTCATATTGGCTGTCTTGAAAATATTTTTTTTGCAGGAATTATCAATATGGAAATACGCCTGGTAGAAGTATGGGGTTAATGGAAATATGTGGGCCGTGTATGAGGTTAAAGAGCAGTTTATGGCAAGAAAGAAATTTCAAACATTTAGAAAGAAATTGTGCTTCATTTTGTTGTGCTGTTTTTAAATCATATTTTAAATATCGATAATGCCAATGACATGGTATATGTTAGTATGTGTGATAGTATTTTGTATTTGATTATGCTTGGGGCATTCCTCCTTCATGCTTGGGAGTGAAGCATAATTTTTAACATTTTGTTAGCTATAGAAAATTAAAGTACAGAAATAATGCTAATATGATTGCAAACCTCAACCAAAAGCCTTGCTCTCTTGTTTTCCAGCTGAGGCAAAGAATCCATTTTTAGTTTATTTTTCTTTTAATATTTCACCAAAAAATAATTTTAATGCTGTTAACAAATTGGGTTGCATGCTTTATTTACAAGTTCTGCATGTGAAATGCAATTCTGATTCAGAAACTCTATTTGCTTTTTTGTCTTTGTATGGACTACTTTATTGTTCAGTTTAACTCTTTAAATAATGGTAAGTTTTGTTTATTTGGGCAAGTAGCACACAAACCTATTTTTCTTCCTAGCTTCTTTCTTCTCTAGAAGTCTTAGTCATTATTTAATATATTAGGAAGAGATAAGATGTTTGAGATTTCAGAACTGACTATATATACAATAAATGATAGCAGTTGTATCCTACTTTCATCTTAATACAGAGAATTTTGGTTCAACCAGCAATTAGTTGCTGGTTTATTTGGTTCTCCCTCAAATCACTATATAACCAACAGTAGCATTTCTAGACATGGGCAGTAATCTCCTGTAAGTTGTTCAAAAATGTCAACTATTTCTTTGCCACAGACATATCAATGCCTTATTGATTTAACTGTCTTTCTCTTTTACTAAACGGCAAAGAGTAGGAGAAATCTTCTGTAGATTGTATATATATTTTACAAAGGTAATCATGTCTGCAGAAGATACAGGTTTTCAAGGATGATTTAGGAAATGGGGAAAATGCTGTTTTTTTCTATTTCTGCAAACCACATTGAGGCTAGCTTTACTGTTCATTATATTAGCCATTGTTTGTTTTAATAATCTTTAATATAATTAAATGATAGGAGCTATACATCATACTAAACCATAAAAGCTGGATTCACACATTCACTGTATGCAAAAAACAAATACTAGTATCAAATGGTGCAATATGTGAACCATCCTAGAAGGAAGGATTAAATGTCCCAGCTAAATATTAAGGCTGAAGCTAACAAAGGCTGGAAGCAAGAACCTATAAGATAGGATCACTGTAAGATTGCAGGTATCTTTAACATCCAAAGCTTAATAAATGAATGGCAAGAAATCTGTTTCCATGTAAGGGTGAGAGAGATTTAGGATTTAAACCCTCTTTCTGTCTCCTTCCTGTGGATTTTTTGCCTTTTTTTGCTTATTTTTTAAATATTTCAAATTTACCTTCAGACCAATAGTGCCCTAACTATTAAATATGACCAGATTGTTATATACTGCAGTAGCTGATAATCTCCACAAACAAAGCTTCTTTGATGTTGTTGTTGTTGTTAGCTGCGAAGTTGTGTCTGACCCATCGCGACCCTATGGACAACGTTCCTCCAGGCCTTCCTGTCCTCTACCATCTTCTGGAGTCCATTTAAGCTCACGCCTACTGCTTCAGTGACTCCATCCAGCCACCTCATTCTCTGTCGTCCCCTTCTTCTCTTGCCCTCAACCTTTCCCAGCATTAGGCTCTTCTCCAGTGAGTCCTTCCTTTTCATTAGGTGGCCAAAGTATTTGAGTTTTAGCTTCAGGATCTGGCCTTCTAAAGAGCAGTCAGGGTTGATCTCCTCTAGGACTGACTGGTTTGATCGCCTTGCAGTCCAAGGGACTCGCAGCAGTCTTCTCCAGCACCATAGTTCAAAGGCCTCAATTCTTTGGCGCTCAGCCTTTCTTATGGTCCAACTTTCACTGCCATACATTGCAACTGGGAAGACCATAGCCTTGACTACTCACTTTCGTTGACAGGGTGATGTCTCTGCTTTTTAATGTGCTGTCTAGATTTGCCATGACTTTCCTCCCCAGGAGCAAGCATCTTTTAATTTCTTGGCTACAGTCCCCATCTGCAGTGATCTTGGAGCCCAGGAAAATAAAATCTGTCACTACCTCTATTTCTTCCCCATCTATTTGCCAGGAATTGAGAGGGCCGGATGCCATGATCGCTTTTTTGATACCTGTTTTAAAATCAACTTCCCTTTCTGAGCTATGTCCTTAACTCTTCCATCGTAAGCTTCTACATGAGGCTTCTTAAAATTGGAACAGATTTTTCTCTGCCTTCTCCAATCTATTGCCTACCACACTTTCCACCTACACATTCTGGAAACTACCGTATAATCCCAATACATTTGCCGGATGTCAGATTGAGATAAATTAATTTAAGGGCTGTTTGTGCCTCCATTTAATAAAAATATCTTTCTGACTTCCGGTGGTGGCGCGGCGCCGGAGACAGCCTTTTCGGGCTGCCCGCTGCTCAGCTGTGTTGTTTTCACCTGAAACAGCGCCGATCAGCTGTTTGGGTGGATTGGAAGCCCCCTCCTCGGGAGAAGAGGAGGGGGTGAGGCCCCAGGTAGGGGTTGAGTTCTCCGGGGCCGCCTGAGCTTAAAGCTTGGGCGGCTGAAGGATTGAACTCCCCCGTAGCCTGGGTTGCTCCCAGCTGTTCAGCGTCTCTGCTCCAGGATTTTTGGAGCAGAGCCAGGCGTTTGCGACCACCCCTGCCAGAAGGAAAGACCATGGAATAAAAGGAGCAGGCAGAGCGGTACAGGAGGATAAGGTGAAGAGGACTTTTATTTTTACTCTCTAGCTTAATGGACTTTATAAACTTAAAGTGAAAGTGCGCAACAAGTGAAAGTGAAAAGATGGCGGCTAAACCTCCCTCAAAAACTCTTCGGAGTGCTGGAACTTCCCCGGTGCAACAAACATCGTTGCAAGCTCTGCTTCCTCCTGCTGCATTGACATCGAAGGACTTACAAGATGCTCTTGAAAAACATGCCCAGGTAATTTTAGAAACACTGGGTGATAAGTTGGCAAAGGTGGAGGAGAAATTGGAGAAATTGGAGGAGAGGATAGAAGAGAGGATGGAAGAGAAGTTCAGTGCGATGAGGGTAGACATTTTGTCTACAGTGCAAAGTGTGGCTGAATGTGTGCAAGGTTTGGATGAAAAAGTGGAAGACCTGACTCAAAAGAATGCCATATTAGAAGTAAAGGTACTGGAGAATGAAGATTTAAGAGACAAAATGGACAGAGAACTGAGTCTTGTTCAATATCATCAGATGCAGTATGCTGTTAGAATCAGAGGCTTAAAAGAAAATACCAAAGAAGACCTAAAGCAGCTGATTTCTGAGGCTCTGGAAGCAGTATTGGGTCAGCCAGCATCTGAAATAAAGGCATGCATGGATAAAGTTTTTCGTGTAAACTCATGGATTGCTAGACAGAGAAAGCTACCTAGAGATGTGATGGTTTATTTTGCAAAGAGGGAAACTAGAGATGAAGTTATTCAAGCCGCCTATGATACTAAAGTTGTGATTGCTGACCAAGAAGTTTTGGTTTTAAAAGAAATTCCTCCAAAGATTTTAAGGAGAAGGAAGGACTTTGCATTTCTTGTGCAGGAACTCAAGCAACGTGATATAAGGTTCAGATGGGAGATTCCAGTTGGATTGGTGGTGATGCATGAAGGTAAAAGGTACCGTCTGGTTACTGTGGCACAGGCGCGTGATTTCTACAATAATGTTTTAAAAGCAACCCCACTATCACTTCTGGAAGCTGCAAAGGGATCTGGAGAAGGAAAACCTCAAGAGGCTGAAGCTGGACAGACAGAGGAGAATGGTGCTGGAGGGGATCAAGTTATAACTTCCTTGGCTGATCCTGGAGAGCAGAGGGTGACGCGTGCCGCTTTAAAACGAGCGAAACAAATAAAAGAACAAGACCAGCAAAAGTTTATGGAACTTTCAAAACGTACTTACAGTGAAGCAGTGGGAGGAGCGCGGCCCAAAGGAGATAGTGGGGCTATTAAAGATGTGTTCCAGCAGCTTTGGGATGACATGCATGGCGACTAAATTTCTAACCTGGAACGTTAATGGACTAAATTCACCACAGAAGAGGAAGAAAGTTTTTCAATATTTAAAACAATTCAAGATTGATGTTATATGTTTGCAAGAAACGCATATTAGGGTTATGGACCAAAAGTATTTATCGAACTCAAGGTTGGGTACGCAATTTGTTGCTTCTGCAATGAATAAGAAAAATGGAGTGGTTGTTTATGTTAAAAGTGCTTTAACAGCGGACTTAATTGAAGCAGATAAGCATGGAAGATACGTTATGATAGAGTTGCTGTTAGAAGATAAAAAGACGCTTTTAGTTGGATTGTATGCTCCTAATCAACAACAAGCTGATTTTTTTAGTTTACTTCACACAAAGCTTATTCAGTTGGATTACAAATCGTTTATTTTTATGGGGGACTGGAATGGTGTTTTGGATGTACAGATGGACAAGGCTGGTTCTTTTAAGCGCGTTCTGAGTCATGCTAGACTGCCTAAATCCTTTTTTGAAATGAAGGATGATTTGGAACTGTGAGATATTTGGCGTGACACACATCTGCATGAAAAGGATTATACTTTTTTTTCTGATAGACATCAATCTTTTTCCAGGATCGATTTTATTTTGTTGACTAATGACTTTTTTTCTAGGATTAAGAAGGTAAAGATATGTGCAAGAACTATTTCTGATCACAGCCCAGTCTGGTTAGAGATTAATAAGGAGAATAGAGATAGGCGCTCGTGGCTCGTAAATGAGAATTTGTTTAGAAACCAAAGAAATGTGGAAAAATGTAAACAGCGGATGAAGGATTTTTTTGAAATTAATATGAATAAGGATACTTCTATGGACATGGTTTGGGATGCTAGCAAGGCCTATATGAGAGGGGTGTTGATATATATGAATAATAAACACAGACGTACTTTGGAAGCCAGAAGGAAAGAATTGGAGAATGAAATTAAGGAAAAAGAAAAGGCTTTGATTTTGAATCCAGCGGATGTGAAGACTAAGGAGGTTATTAAGCTATTAAGAGGACAATTTGATAAACTAATGGCTGACCAAGTGGCAACCAATCTGCGGTTTGCCAGGCATAACACCTTTTGCAATGCTAATAAGCCAGGTAGATGGCTAGCTTACAGACTGAGGAAAAAGCAAAGGGCTTCTAATATAGATAAAATTGAGCATAAGGGAAGGGTTGTGTTTCAACAGAATCTTATTAAGGAAGCCTTTGTGGATTTTTATTCTAAATTATATGCTAAGGAGAAGATTAATGAAAAGGACATGGATGTATATTTGGAGAATGCTAGCATCCCGGTTCTTACGCAAGTACAAAAAGATGGGATTAATCAATTGATAACAGAAGAAGAAATTCTTATAGCAATTAAGGAATTGAAGGTGGACAAAGCGCCAGGTACGGATGGTCTGACTGCGGCTTATTACAAAAATTTACAATTAGAGATGATAAAACCGTTAAAGGAACTGTTCCAGAAAATTCAGAGGGGGGGAAAGGTGCCTCCGTCTTGGAAAACTGCTTTTATTTCTTTGATTCCGAAGGAAGACCAAGATGCTACTCAAGTTAAAAATTATAGACCGATATCACTTTTAAATACAGACTATAAGATATTTGCTAAGGTGTTGGCTAATAGACTGATGAGGGTTCTGCAACAGGTGATTCATGGGGACCAAACGGGGTTTATTAGTGGTAGGCAAATGAAAAATAATGTGAGGCATATAGTTGATGTGTTAGAGTTTTTGGAGAGGAACAACCAGATCCCTGGAGCGCTAATTTTTTTAGATGCTGTAAAAGCTTTTGATCAATTGAATTGGCAATTTTTGATGAAAGTTCTAGATAAAATGAATTTTGGGGAAAATTTTCTGCAACCAATTAGGGCATTATATCAAAAACAAACTGCCCGAATAATAGTTAATAATAGCCTGACAGAAGCATGTAATATTGAGAAGGGCACAAGGCAAGGGTGTCCGTTATCGCCCTTGTTATTTGTGTTAACATTGGAGATATTATTGGTTAAAATACGGACTTCGGAAAAAATTAAGGGTATACAAATTAGAGATCAGGATTATAGATTGAGAGCGTTCGCAGATGATCTGGTTGTTACAGTGACCCAGCCGGAGAACTCTGTTGTGGACCTGATGGAGATAATAATACAATATGGGAAGGTTTCTGGATTTAAAGTTAATATTCAAAAAACTAAAATTCTGGCCAAAAATATGACAGCTTCGCAAAAGGCTCTTTTAGAAGGATTAACTGGATTTGAGATTGTTAAAAGGGTCAAATATTTGGGGGTGCTTCTGTCGCCCTCTAATACAAAGTTATATAAAAATAACTATGAAAAATTATGGGGGAAAATTCTAAAAGAAATGGTGAGTTGGGAAAAATTGCAATTGTCTTTGTTGGGGCGAATCGCAGCAGTGAAAATGAATGTCCTGCCTAAATTTTTATTTTTATTTCAAATGATACTGGTTCTTAAGAAAGATTCTAATCTGGAGGAATGGCAGCGAGGTATCAACAAATTTGTTTGGGCAGGGAAAAGGCCACGAGTTAAACTTAAGATTATGCAGGATACTCGTGAAAGAGGTGGTCTTAAAATGCCCAATCTTAAATGATATTATGAAGCTGCTGCATTAGCAGGAATAAGTGATTCGATTAATTTGACACAAGAGAGATTATTAAATCTTGAGGGCCACGACTTGTTGTTTGGCTGGCATGCATACTTGTTGTATGATAAGAAGGTAGATAATGTGTTTAGAGTGCATATTTTAAGACAGGCATTGTTGAGAGTTTGGAAGAAGTATAGACATAAGTTAGACTGTAAGATACCATTGTGGGCAATCCCAAAACACGCAATAGAAAATATAAATGTTGGTTTTAAACATGATGTGACTACGTATAAGGAGATTTTAAGCTTGGAAAGAAATGTTTGGTGTCTGAAACCATACAGCCTCTTGCGAGATGAGAAGATTGCCCAAACTTGGTTTCAATATATTCAGCTACGGGCCAGGTGGAAAGAAGATCAGAAAATTGGTTTTACAATGACTGATGAAAATCTGATAAAGCAAATTAGAAATCAGGGTCCAGCACATATTAAACGGATATATCTTGCATTGATAGAAATTGACTCAGAAACAGAACTTGTTAAAGATTGTATGATTAAATGGGCCCAAAATATCCAAGAAGTTATTACAATGGACACGTGGGAAAGGATTTGGGTGAGGAACGTAAAATTTACACAAGCTCAAAATTTAAGGGAGAACTTTTATAAAAAGTTTTACAGATGGCATTTAGATCCTAAAAAGCTTGCAAGTATGTATCCGAATTATCAGCCTAAATGCTGGAGGTGCGGTGACGAAGATGCAACATATTTTCACATATGGTGGACTTGTAAAAAGGTTAAGGCTTTTTGGATAAAAATTTGGTGGAATATGCAGAAGATTTTTAAGCAAAGGATAAAGTTTTGTCCGCAACTTTTTTTGTTGGGAATAATTACAGATGCTACAGTTGTGGACACTAAGTTGATGCTGAATTTAATTACGGCAGCAAGACTCTTAACAGGTCAGTATTGGAAGAAGGAGGAACTGCCGACTATAGAAGAATGGACTTTAAAGGTTTCTGACCTGGCAGAGATGGCAAAGATATAGGCTTATTTGAAAGATCACTCGCAAGAACGTTATATTATGGAGTGGAGAAAATGGATTGAGTATATCCAGAACAAATATGGGACTAAAAAGTTTCATGTAGCATTTGAATAAGTCTTCCTTTCTTTTCTCTTTTTTTCTCTTTTTTATATATTTTATATTAATAGTGTTTGTAGTTATCCTATATGAGCTAGAGAGTGATAGATTTTAGAGTTTATGGTTGTTAGCATATGGATGTTTATGATTGTTGTTTTTGTTTTTTATACCTTGTACTTAGCTCTGGGAAGTCGGGGGGGGAGGGGAGGGGGGGAAGGGATAGGGGAGGGGTAGGGGGGACTGTTAAAGATAAAATGTATGATGAAACTTTTCAATAAAAAAAATAAAATAAAAATATCTTTCTAAAAATATATATATTCATGCATGCCTATTGAAATATTCATGTTTTGATAATCTGGATATCTTAAATTTGTACACTTTGTACAGGTAGTCCTTGATGTATGATCAGAGTTGAGCCTAAAATTTCTGTTGCTAAGTGAGACAGTTGTTAAGTGAGTTTTGTGCTCCATTTTATAACCTTTCTTGCCATAGTTAAGTGAATCCGTGCAGTTTCTAAATTAGTGACATGGTGGTTAAGTGACTCTGGCTTCCCCATTGACTTTGTGTCATGGTTCCGATTAATGAGATAGTTCAAACAACTTTCAGGCATTGTTTTTCTAAAAGTCTATAATAATGAGAATGAAGCATCGGCACTCATGGAGGGATGCCAGAATCTGAAATCTCCTCCCCTAAGTACATTGTATCATACACAATTCCCTCCCTTAATTACACATCATAAATCACATTATCCAATTAGTTTAACATATGAAGTTTCACTTCCTTTCTGTAGTACGTGCTATTTCTTATCTTATCAAAAGATCCAGTTGACATTCCCCCCCTTCAGTGATTCAATGCGAAGCAGTTTAAAGCAAAAGGCTGCCTCTTATATTGTCAGAGCAAAAACATCCAATGTTTGCAGCGTTGACACTTTGCTTGTCAGAAGGTCACAAAAGGGGATCACCATGACCCTGCAACTGTCATAATTCTGAAGCAGTTGCCAAGCATCCAAATTTTGATCACGTGACCATGGAGATGCTACGGTCATAAGTGACTTTTTTCAGTGCTGTTGTAACTTTGAAAAGTCACTAAACAAATAGTTGTAAATTAATGACTACCTTTCCTACTATGTGGGAAGTAATGTGATAATCTGTTATTCAAATTGCAAGATACATCTCATTTTTTAAAATTCCCCATTCAAATCTAAAATGATGGAAAATCACATTCTCATTAATAAATACATACATAATAGCATTGCCCTCAATTAAGATGTGTTGTATAAAATTAATCAGATATTTTAGCTGATTAAACTATCAATGAATTACAATGACTGAATGTTACAATTACATAAATGTATTAGTATATAAATTTTAAGAAAGCTGAAATCTAAATCATAATTAGTAATAATAATACACAAAGGAATGTTTTGCTACATTGAGCAGCACCTTCTCTTGATTATGTAAGGAATTAAAAGCACTTCAGCATTAACAGGTGAAACTTTCAGTTTATGATTTGCATTTTTTCACTTTGCACTCACACAACTTCAAGATTATTTTGGAAATCTCAAAAAGTTAAAGTTGAAGTAAGGTGGCAAGAAGCTACACTAACAGACATTAAATACAAGAAAACATTCAGATTTGCTTCTTGTTTGAGAGCAGTTTATCATATTGAAATACAATCTGTATTGTGTTTTGTTAACACAGAGGAAGGTAGTTGTTGTTGTTGTTAGTTGCGAAGTCGTGTCCGACCCATCGCGACCCTATGGACAATGTTCCTCCAGGCCTTCCTGTCCTCTACCATCTTCTGGAGTCCATCTAGGCTCACACCTACTGCTTCAGTGACTCCATCCAGCCACCTCATTCTCTGTCGTCCCCTTCTTCTATTGCCCTCAATCTTTCCCAGCATTAGGCTCTTCTCCAGTGAGTCCTCTCTTCTCATTAGGTGGCCAAAGTATTTGAGTTTTAGCTTCAGGATCTGGCCTTCTAAAGAGCAGTCAGGGTTGATCTCCTCTAGGACTGACCGGTTTGATCGCCTTGCAGTCCAAGGGACTCGCAGGAGTCTTCTCCAGCACCAGAGTTCAAAGGCTTTAATTCTTTGGCGCTCAGCCTTTCTTATGGTCCAGCTTTCACTGCCATACATTGCAACTGGGAAGACCATAGCCTTGACTATACGCACTTTTGTTGACAGGGTGATGTCTCTGCTTTTTAGTGTGCTGTCTAGATTTGCCATGGCTTTCCTCCCAAGGAGCAAGCGTCTTTTAATTTCTTGGCTATAGTCCCCATCTGCAGTGATCTTGGAGCCCAGAAAAAAAAATCTGTCACTACCTCCATTTCTTCCCCATCTATTTGCCAGGAATTGAGAGGGCTGGATGCCATGATCTTCGTTTTCTTAATGTTTAGTTTCAACCCAAGTTTTGCACTCTCCTTCTTCACCTGCAACAAGAGGCTCTTTAGTTCCTCTTCACTTTCTGCCATTAGAGTGGTATCATCTGCATATCTTAGGTTGTTGATGTTTCTTCCGGCAATCTTAATTCCAACTTTTGATTCATCTAGCCCTGCCTTTCTCATGATGTGCTCTGCATATAAGTTAAATAGGCAAGGCGACAGTATACAGCCTTGCCGGACTCCTTTCCCAATTTTGAACCAATCAGTGGTTCCGTGTCCAGTTCTCACTGTTGCTTCTTGGCCCGCATATAGATTTCTCAAGAGACAAATAAGATGGTCTGGTATGCCCATCTCTTTAAGGACTTGCCAGAGTTTGTTATGATCCACACAATCAAATGCTTTAGCATAGTCAATGAAGCAGAAGTAGATGTTTTTCTGGAACTCTCTAGCTTTCTCCATGATCCAGCGTATGTTAGCAATTTGATCTCTGGTTCCTCTGCCTCTTCGAAATCCTGCCTGTACTTCTGGTAGTTCTCGATCCACATACTGCTGGAGTCTAGCTTGTAGAATTTTAAGCATAACTTTACTAGCATGAGAAATGAGTGCAATGGTGCGATAGTTTGAACATTCTTTGGCACTGTCTTTCTTTGGAATTGGAATATAAACTGATCTTTTCCAATCCTGTGGCCACTGTGGAGTTTTCCAAATTTGCTGGCAAATTGAGTGTAGCACTTTTACTGCACTGTCTTTTAAGATTTTGAATAGCTCAGCTGGAATACTGTCACCTCCACTAGCTTTGTTGTTGCTCAGCTTTTCTAAGGCCCACTTCACTTCACATTCTAGGATGTCTGGCTCGAGGTCAATGACCACCTCATTGTGATTATCAGGGACGTTAAGCTCATTCTTGTATAGTTCTTCTGTGTAATTTTGCCACCTCTTCTTAATCTCTTCTGCCTCTGTTAGGTCCCTGCCATTTTGGTCCTTTATCATGCCCATTTTTGCATGAAACGTTCCTTTCATCTCTCCAATTTTCTTGAAAAGATCTCTGGTCCTCCCTATTCTATTGTTTTCTTCTATTTCTTTGCATTGTTCATTTAAGAAGGCATTCTTATCTCTTCTAGCTATTCTTTGGAATTCTGCATTTAATTGGGCGTATCTTTCTTTTTCTCCCTTGCCTTTTGCTTCCCTCCTTTCCTCAGCTATTTGCAAAGCTTCCTCAGACAGCCATTTTGCTTTCTTGCATTTCTTTTTCTTTGGGATGGTTTTGGTTGCTACCTGTTGTACAATGTTGCGAACCTCTGTCCATAGTTCTTCAGGCACTCTGTCTATCAGATCTAATTCCTTAAATCTATTTGTCACCTCTACTGTATATTCAACAGGGATATGATTTAATTCATACCTGACTGGCCTAGCGCTTTTCCCTACTTTCTTTAATTTAAGCCTAAACTTTGCAACAAGAAGCTCTTGGTCTGAGCCACAGTCAGCTCCTGGTCTTGTTTTTACTGACTGTATAGAGCTTCTCCATCTTTGGCTGCAGAGCATATAGTCAATCTGATTTCTGTGTTGACCGTCTGGTGATGTCCATGTGTAAAGCCGTCTCTTGGGTTGTTGGAAAAGAGTGTTTGCTATGACCATCGTATTCTCTTGACAAAATTCTATCAGCCTGTGCCCTGCTTCATTTTGTACTCCAAGGCCAAACTTGCCTGTTATTCCTGTTATCTTTTGGCTTCCTACTTTAGCATTCCAATCCCCCATGATGATAAGGACATCATTTTTGGGTGTTAGTTCTATAAGGTGCTGTAGGGCTTCATAGAACCGGTCAATTTCATCCTCTTCAGCACTGGTGGTTGGGGCATAGACTTGGACTACTGTGATATTGAATGGTTTGCCTTGGATTCGAACTGAGATCATTCTGTCATTTTGAGGATTGTATCCCAGTATTGCTTTTCCTACTCTTTTATTGACTATGAAGGCTACTCCATTTCTTCTGAGGGATTCTTGCCCGCAGTAGTATACCTGATGGTCATCTGAATTAAATTCACCCATTCCTGTCCATTTTAGTTCGCTGATACCTAAGATGTCAATGTTTAGTCTTGTCATCTCTTGTTTGACCACGTCCAGCTTTCCTTGATTCATGGATCTTACATTCCAGGTTCCTATGGAGAAAAAATCTTTACAGCTTCGGACTTTCCTTTCACCACCAGACATAACCACAGCTGAGCGTCCTTTCGGCTTTGGCCCAGTCGCTTCATTCTTTCTGGCGCTACTAGTACTAGCCCTCTGCTCTTCCCCAGTAGCATATTGGACGCCTTCAGACCTGAGGGCTCATCTTCCAGCGTCATATCGTTTTGCCTTTTGGTACTGTCCATAGGGTTTTCATGGCAAAGATACTGGAGTGGTTTGCCATTTCCTTCTCCAGTGGATCACGTTTTGTCAGAACTCTCTGCTATGACCTTTCCGTCTTGGGTGGCCCTGCACGGCATAACTCATAGCTTCATTGAATTACGCAAGCCCCTTCGCCACGACAAGGCAGTAATCCATGAAGGGGGAGGAAGGTAGTAGGGGAAGCTAAATTCCCTGTGTGTCAAGAAATTACAATAAATGGTTTCTACATGTAAAAATATGTTGGTATATCATCAGTAATAAAATTACAACTTTCTTAATAAAAATGCAGAGGAGGTTCAATAAAAAGATGGCAACCAAAGATTATAAATTGTTAGAAAAGGAAATAACAAATCACATCTCTACAGAACCAGAATTATATTCAGTAGTTATAATAGTAATAATAAGTTGGAAGGGACCTTGGAGGTCATCTAGTCCAACTTCCTGCTCAGGCAGGAAACCCTATACCATTTCAGGCAAATGGCTGTCCAGTCTCTTCTTAAAAACTTCCAGTGTTGGAGCATTCACCACTTCTGGAGGTAGGTTGTTCCACTGGTTAATTGTTCTAACTGTCAGGAAGTTTCTCCTTAGTTCTAGGTTGCTTCTCTCCTTGACTAGCTTCCATCCATTGCTTCTTGTCTTGCCTTCAGGTGCTTTGGAGAATAGTTTGGCTCTCTCTTCTTTGTGGCAGCCCCTGAGATATTGGAACACTGCTATCATGTCATCCCTCACTCTTCTCTTTGTTAAACTACACATACCCAATTCCAGCAACTGTTCCCTATATGTTTCAGCCTCCAGTCCCCCAATCATCTTTGTTGCTCTTCTCTGTACTCTTTCTAGAGTCTCAACATCTTTTTACATCGTGGTGACCAAAACTGGATGCAGTATTCCAGGTGTGGCCTTACCAAGGCATTGTAAAGTGGTATTAGTACTTCACGTGATCTTGATTCTATCCCTCTATTAATGCAGCCTAGCACTGTGTTGGCTTTATAGATAGGTCTGGTAAATTTTCTCAATTCAGAAAATAGTTAACCTCTAAGGTTAAATTTGTTTTTTTAACTAATTAAGATATTTATTAGAAAAATCTAGATAAGAGTAATGGACCAGGTTTTGAAGTCACAGTTTCTGGGAAAGGGTTGCTGCACATCAATTTCCGATGCCCAAGCAGCCTGTAAAGATTTAATGGTAAGAAAATTACCTGCTGATCCATTTCATGTACATTATACTGTCTGTACTGTATTCCCCTCTTTATGGGGAAAACAGCATTTTCAAGGAAGGGAAGGGCAAACTCTGGAGACAGGTCATTTTTATAATTATTTTATAGGTGGGAAACTGTTTCTGAGGAAACTGCTATTTGAAACTCTTGAGTGAGCAAAACTGGCTTTTGGATCTGGACCTCAGTGCTTCATTCAACTCAGCTAATTTTCCTTGACATTCCCTATTCATTTTTTCTTCTGGGTTCTGTCTCAATTTGCAGATAACAGTTTTGTTTTTAAATGTAAACCACTCTAGAAGGTTTCTTAAACTGGACTGGGATATGCATGTTATAAATAATTTTTAAAAGTACAAGTAAATTGTATAATTGCAAAACACTTTGTTGACTCTATTATCTCAAAGGAGGGTTCTTCATCCACTAATTTACTTCCTAAATAAACTAGTAATCTTGGACACAAGCCAAGTGCAATTGTTAGACCAACAAAAATGTATACAGAGAAACTATGTCAATGGGTTGCTTATACAACTGCAGCAAGTAATAATAACCGAAGATGACTCCTACATGGTAATGAAGTCAAACTCTACAAGGAAGCTACCATTTCTGTGCTTATTTTGATGATTTGTCTGGGAGATAAATAATTTCTGGGTTCAGATGTGTTCAGATCTTCTATTAAGCAATCATGATTTTCCTTTGTTCAATCAGAGTAGGAAGAAAATCAGGAAGGGAATTATCATTTGGAATTTCAAAACTTTCCCCCCCAAACACACACACATTTTCTGGGTCTGAATCTAGCATAAAGCACAATCTAGACTCTTGCAACAACAGTGCAATTTACTGTACTGGACCTGGTGCCTAGTTCTTCAAATTTTGTTACTTTGAAACTTGTTTTCAAAAATCTTTTTAATATAAACTTTGTAGATATTTTATGATTTCAGCAAAACCCTGTAAGAATATTCTGACAACATTTTGTAAGTCTACCCAATGGCAATGTAAAAGGAGTGATTTCTGTAGGCATATTTCATTATATTTCCAAGTAGCTCAATTCTCATTTCTTTACCATATATTAAGCAACAGATTTGGAAATGAATCCTAAAAAACAATCTCTTGGCACTAGAGATGGGAAGGCTTGGGGGGAAAATAGAAAAATTGGGGGAGGGGGAAGAGTTATTCCCCATTTTTTTATTTTTTCCAAAGCTGTTTGGGGGGGAAAAGAAAAAAACCCCCTGTTTTCCCCCTATTTTTCCCATCTAGTACAGGACCATGAACTTTTTGTAATTCTCTAGTAGAAAAATTTATATATGTGGTAAGGTACATTGAGCAGGGATAATATGGGCATTTTAAGAAGATTTTGCATTGCTGTCTATATGCAAAAGAGAAAGGGGGGGGAAAGATGCTGGCAGATACAATATCATATAGACAAACTTCCAACATGCTCTGAATCTGAATACTTCTCAAAAAATGATGCAGGGTTAAAAAAATGCTTTTGCAGAAAGAGCTATTTATGGCTTTTTTTAACCACACAGAAGCCCTGTCCTAGGGGGAAAGGAAAACCAATTTACTACAATAGGGATATATTTGCTTGTTAGATGTTAGAATGCTTTAATCACATTTGGGGTACCTGTGATTTACAGAAGTGTTTTTAAAATTTGGCAACTTCAAGTGCAGACTGGGGAATTCCGGGACTTCACACATTTTTAAGTTGCCATGTTCAGGAAACACTGATTTACAAGGATTTCCTTCCTGACCTAAATCGTAGATCCATTTGAGGCTTAAGAGGATAGACTTTGGGAGGGTTTGAGACAGGAAAAGAAGGAAATAATTGCTCCTATTAAAAAGTTCTTGAACGTAAGTCTGTGTTCTCATATTATACTACTTTTTTGTGTTGAAATTTAGTAGAGTTAATTTACAGGTAGGAAAGAAGCTAAAGTTCTTTCATGCTCAGTCAGGCCATTTAATTCAATATAATCTGATACCTGAGAGATGTTAAATGGAAATAATGGGAATTATAATCAAGTACTTCTGAATGATGCCAGATTAAAAACAATGACTCTTTGACAAAGATTACAGTAGTGGCCAAAATTGTGGAAACCTTTTGGGAAAAGTGTATTTTTGAGGTTTGATGGCTAATAACACTTTTTTTTTGGAGTAGTACCATAAAATTATTTATCAATGGAAAGATAATTTAATCAAGAATGTAATGCAACATAGTTTGGTCAATTATCTGTATTCTATGAACAGTTATAGCCAACTAACCAGAAAAAGGAAGCACAGGTTAAGGTTGATATCAGGTAGCTTTCCTTCATCTGATTGTAGCCAATGAACATGAGTGTTTAGAGAGCCAATCATGTGCCTTCTTATTTTGGCAATGAGCCAATCTGATCACAGTAGGATTCAGTTATTGACAGTGGCGTAGCGTGGGGGGTGCAGGGGGGGCCGGCCGCACCGGGCGCAACATCTGGGGGGGCGCCCATTAAGCTCGCCGGAGGGGGACGATTCCGCTTCGCCGAGGGTCGGTGGTAGTGGGGGGACGGCAGCCGGTCAAGCCCGGCAACGCGCCCGATCCCGCCGCCGGCACCGGCACCTCTCCGTCCGCCGACGCCCCGTTGGGATCAGGCCAAGGCGCGTTGGGACGGGGCAAAGAGAAGAGCAGCGCCGCTGCCGCCCTTTCCGTGCCGGATTCGCACCCGGGGCAAAAAAAAAACAAACAAACAAAGGCGCCAAGGAGGGCCCGCTCAGCGGCGCTTCGGAAGGCCCGAGTGGGCTCTGCCGCTTCGTCTCCGCGATCACGCGCGAAGCCAAGCTGGGGATGGAGGCAGCCGGCAAAGGCTCGGCTTACGAGCCTCGCGGAAGATCAGCCACCCACTCGCGGGAGGGGCAGAGCGGGACGCCGCAGTGTCCACGTGGCTCCGCGCCGTGGTTAATCCCCGCTGCACCTGCGGCTGCCATGGCGGGGGAAAAGGAACGGCGGGTTAAGTTTTCGAGGGACGAGTTACTCGCCTTTTTTTTTATTTCCCTCCAACCCACCCCACCCCACCCCGCTCGCTTCTTTTTCCCCAGGGAATCTGAAGCTACTTTGCGCACATCAAAAGCTTTGAGTATTTGCGGCTGAACTCTGAAAATCGCTGACCCAAAGGCAGCCCTCTCAAAGCACCAATCCAAACGGAAGCGGGGGGGGAGAGATTCATTCGCCCCGACCCACCTTTATTCAGGGAAGCGTGCATCACACGCCAATTTTTTTTTATTTAGGGTTTTGATGAACACACGACAAGGGGAGCAATAGTCGTCCCTGGCATTCCTTTAAGCCAGTGGTGTAGCGTGGGGGGGTGCAGGGGGGGCCGGGCGCAACATCTGGAGGGGCGCATTAGATGTATTTTACTTTAATTACATCAGTATTTTCATAACAAACAATACATGTGCTTAGGGGGTAAGGGTTTCTTTAACTAATCTAGTGGAAGAGACTCGAGTGCTAAAATCCATGGGTTAGGGGGCGCAAATTACTTGCCTTGCCCCGGGTGCTGACAACCCACGCTACGCCACTGGTTATTGATGTCATGTATTGAAGCTGAGAGGAGGACATTTGTCAGTGTGTTATGTGATCGCTATCAAGTTGGTTGGGGTTTTTTTGTGTTCTTTGATTTAGTGAGCTTGTAAAACATAATAAAATTAAAGCAATGGTGCAAAAAGTTGACTGGTTGCCCAGAAAGCAAAGTAAAATAGTATTATTAAGTAAACAAGGCTACAGTTATAAAGAAATTAGAAGAAAGATTGGAGGAAACATAACCAAAGGTGGCATTTCTACTATACACTTTTCCCAAAAGGTTTCCACAATTCTGGCCACTACTGTATAGGACTTTTTAATAAGTAAAACACATACTTTGTAACTGAACTATATTCTGAACATCTAGAATAAGACAGAAATAGCAGAATAAGGTTACCTGCATTGAAGCTTATTACAAAACAAAAAACAGTACAACTATTAAAAGTTGCCAATTCTGTAATAACAGCTATAAAGCCCGACTCAATACAAGAAATAGATCAACTGATGTATAGCACGGCTGTCATTATAACTGAAGATCCTGGATGAAAAATCAACACACAAGGGGAAAAAAAGTGCATCACCAAAGTGGAAGATCAGGGATGGAAAGTAAGACCAGCATGCTAAACATTAGATGTAAGGAAGCTAGAACAGAGGAAAGCAAGCAAGCTGAAAAACAACAAATCCCCCAAAAAATCCTTGAACAAGAAATATCATGTAGATACAAAGAAAATCAAGGAAGTACTGGAAATAATAAAGCAGCAAATAAAAGCCAGGGCCAAGAAAATCAATAAAAACAAGCGTCAAAATGCACACTAGGGGCAAAATCTTCAATTTCAGTTGAATCAGAATTTTTTCTACTAATCCATAAACGTGGAAACCACAATTAACCAGCCAATCAATACCTGGCATTGCAAGATCTGCAAAAAAATACCATTTGTTTGCAAACCAGAACTGGTAGAACCACAAAACAGACAAAGTAATAGAAAATAAATAAGCTAAAGTGCTCTGGGACTTTAGCATTTAAATAGACAAGCAGATATCACATAATACCCCAGAGTTAAATGTTGAGAAGAAAGACAAAAAAAAAGTCTGTGGACATGACAATACCTGGAGATAGAAGATCAGAAGAGAAAGAAAATTAGAAACACAAAGACATGCAAATAGAAGTAGAACAACTGTGGCAAAATAAAGAAGAAATGGTTGAAATTCCAAAACAACTGGAACACCACTTGAATATCATCGGCATTGACAAAAAACAGCACCGGTCAATTATAAAAGGCAGTTTTACTTGGAACAGCTTATATCTTGCAATGAAATCCTTAACCCTATCAAACAACAACTGCCTATCCCAGATCCTTGGGAAAGATAGGATAGGTGGCTAAAGATGGTAATCTAAACATCTGGCTGAAAGTGTGACCAACCATAGTCAGGTCTAAAAGTAAGAAATTTGGATTCTTAAGGATATGTAGTTTATAGCAAAATATAGTCAGCAGGTGGCACTCAACTTCCATGAAATTGGTATAGATCGGCTACAAAGTCAGTACAGGATGGGTTGGGTGTAAGTAGAGCTTGCTGGTAAGAAAAGGTAAATGTATCCAGAAGTTTGCAGCTTGCTCAAGAATGCACAGTTAGAGAAAAAAAGGTTATTTGGAGTCTTACTTCACTTTTCTTTTCTTTTTTAAAATTTTAATTTAGTTTTAGGAAGTACTTTGGGTAGCTATCTCCATGCTACGTCAATAATAGAATGTGCTGTCCTATGGAAACACCAGCAGCAAAATGGAAACATCTATCTATATGGAAATAACTATCTCCATGCTATAGCAATAATAGAATATGCTGTCCTATGTAAAAACTAGCAGAAAAATGGAAACAGGAGCTGTATGTTTCTATATATTTTTTCTGAAGCCTGTTTAATATCTGGCAGCTTAACTACCTGGTTTTTATTGGCATAATTTTACCTCCACCCAGTGAAGATCACACTTTTGAAATTTGTGGAAGTATATTCCTTTCTCTATACTACAGTGACACTGAAATGCAAGGAATTTATATTGGTTGTAAAATCTCCATGTTGTGCAATATCCAATGATAGCTTTTTCTTGGCAACAAGTAGGCAGCCTATGGTTCTCCAAATATTGCTGTACTGTAACTGCCAACAAATATTGTTATTGGCCCTGCTGGCTGAGCTGCTCAGAACTAAAGTTCAGCATTATCTGAAAAACACATTGTGACCATTTCACAAAAGTAATTATAAGTCAGGGCATTTGTTTTTCTCTTGGTCTCCAATCCACTCAAGTCTCTTATCTCACTGGAATGAATGCAGAGGGTTGTAGAACATAGGAGGATTGTAAAATCAAGGGTGAGTAGGAACTTTTTCCATTAAAAATTTGTCAGAACTGGTTAACTGCACTTCTGTATCTGAAATTGGCAGGTCTTACCTCCCTAGAAGACAACCATTTTGGTGCAGTGGGAGACTCAGCCACTCCCTTTCCCTCAGGCCTAAGGAGCAGGCAATGGCAAACCACTTCTGAAAAACCTTGCCAAGAAAATTGCAGGGACTTCTCCAGCCACTCTCCAAGAATTGGCCATGATTGAATGGAAGAAAAACAATCTCTCTAGGACATCTAAGTAGGTCTATACATATTATTTAATGGTAATAGCACTCTAAGCAATAAAGTACTGTAATAGAAACTTTGCCTTTCTTACTGTTGAGAGAAAAATCTTCATCAGGGTCCAGTCCAAGCTGGGAATAAACAAAATGGAGACTGCTCTAGAAAGAAGGTTGTAGTTTATTGAAATGCAGAGCCAGACAGGCGGATGACTCTGGGAAAGCTGACCACATGTAGTAGGGAGTGGTGGATTTTTATATCTTCTTGAGCTTTTGTTTAGAGTTGTTCCTGTGGCATGAACTTTGACCTGAGTCTGTGTATGCCTTTCTGGTATTCTGATGGTGGTGGCTTAATCCTATTATATCCCAAAGGTCATATCCTGCTTCCTGGGGCTGTGGCTGATGACTATGTCCTGTGTTGGGTTTTTCCCCCGGTATGAGGGATTGTTGATTCTAGGGATCTTTGTCTTTCTAATCCCATCAGCTCCAATCTTCCTGGCTCCAATCTTTCTGACAAGATTATCACATCTGCATTTTGGCAGACCTGGTTTCTGTTTGGGGCAGAAAGACGGGGGGGTGGGTGGAATTCTGCCTTTAATATCCTTTGGGAAATATAATATTCTGCCTTTTAAATATTCCCAGAATATTTATTTGTCTGTGGGGGTGCTGTCCTCCCACATTACAAAAGTAAAGACTGCAAGACTTATAGTAAGAATTCCTGTACATATTTCATATCCAGTGCTATTTCATGTCTGGTTAAGTAGCTAGGTAGCTAGTAAGTGGGTGGGTAGGTAGGTAAGTAGGTAGGTAAGAGGGAGGGCAGGCAGGCAGGAAGAAGGAAGGAAGGAAGGATTTCTCTTATTATTCTACTTAGGCATGAGATTCTCAACCTCATCAGGGATTTTGTCCCCAATTGAACTGACTCTTTTCAGAGTGCCTCAGGCTATTTTCCAAAATAATAATTTGTAGGATTTAATTTAATTTTAATTTAATAATATTTCTATACCGCCTCAGGGCGGTTCACAGGGCAAAAGTAGAATACAAAATACAAACATTAAAAAGAAATTAAATAATTGCCCAAGTTTAAAACAATTGCTATTCAATTATAAAACCCCCAAAGATAAAATTAAGAATACAAAAAATAAAAAACCCCACCAATCCCCATCAGGCTAGGCCGGCTTGTACAAACAAAAACGTCTTGAGGTCGCGACGAAAGGAGCTCTACCGGTAACTGATTCCACAGCTCCGGAGTGCCCACAGAGAAGGATCTCCCCCTGGGGGCCACCAATCGACATTCTCTGATCAGTGGCACCCTGAGGAGGCCCTCTCTGTGGGAACGCACAGGGCGCAGGGAGCTTGATGCCGGCAGCAGATGTTCCCTGAGGTACTCCGGCCCCATGCCATGGAGAGCTTTGAACACCATTACTAGTACCTTGAATCTCACCCGGAAGGCAACCGGTAACCAATGCAGCTCACGGAGCAAAGGTGTAACGTGGGAGTATCGGGAGACTCCCAACACAACTCTCGCGGCTGCATTCTGTACCAGTTGGAGCTTCCGGGTGGTCCTCAAGGGCAGCCCCATGTAGAGAGCGTTGCAGTAGTCCAGACGAGAGGCCACGAGCGCATGAGTGACCGTGCATAAATCATCCCGGCTTAGATAGGGCCGCAACTGGCGCACCAGGCGAACCTGGGCGAAAGCCCCCCTAGTCACAGCTCCTATATGATCTTCCAAGGTGAGCCGTGAATCTAGGAGGACTCCCAAGTTGCGAGCCATATCTACGGGGGGTAATAGTTCACCCCCCATAGCAAGAGGTGGAATGTCCGAATAAACCCGGGATGAAGGTATGCAAAGCCACTCAGTCTTGTCGGGGTTGAGTTGAAGTCTGTTCCTCCCCATCCAGACCCGAACCGCCTCCAGGCAACGGGACATCAGCATACTGATGATACCCAACTCCAAAACGACGAATGATCTCACCCAGTGGTTTCATGTAGATGTTGAACAGGAGAGGCGAGAGGACCGACCCCTGAGGAACTCCACAAACGAGAGACCTCGCGGTCGACCTCTGCCCTCCTGCCAACACCGACTGCGAACGTCCCTGGAGATAGGAGGAGAACCACTGTAAGACCGTGCCTCCCACTCCCAATCCCCTGAGACGCCGCAGCAAGATACCATGGTCGATGGTATCGAAAGCCGCTGAGAGGTCTAATAGGACTAGAACAGAGGAATGTCCCCTGTCCCGAGCCCTCCAGAGATCATTCACCAGCGCGACCAATGCCGTCTCTGTGCTGTGCCCGGGCCTGAAACCTGATTGGTACGGGTCTAGATAATCCGCTTCATCCAGGACCAGAGGGAGCTGATGTGCCACCACACTCTCAACAACCTTCGCAAGAAAGCGAAGGTTGGAGACAGGATGGAAGTTATTCAATACAGCTGGGTCCAAGGCAGGCTTCTTGAGGAGGGGCCTCACCACCGCCTCTTTCAAGATGGCGGGGAAGCTACCCTCGTTCAAAGAAGCCGATATAACTGCCTGGAACCAGCTGCGTGTCCTCTCCCGGGCTGCATAAACCAGCCAGGAAGGGCACGGGTCCAATAAACATGTGGTGGTGCTCAGCCTCCCCATGATCCTGTCCACTTCCTCCGGAGTCACAGAATCAAACTCATCCCAGGTGGTATCGACAAGACTGCCCGTGTGCTGATCGCCAGACTCTGCCCAGTCAGAGTCCAGACCGGTCCGAATCCGAGCAATTTTGTCCGACAGATGCTGGTTAAACTCCTCGGCACGACCCTGCAAGGGAACCTCCCTCACCTCCTGATTTAGGAGGGAGCGAGTCACCCTAAACAGGGCGGCTGGGCAATTATCTGCGGACGCGATAAGGGTGGCGAAGTGGTTAGACTTGGGATCTAACCACTTCGTGAGAGGATGGCTTGAACTTACATATGCTGCCCCTAGAGGTGAGAGCTCTATGGGGCATGCTATACCCAGAGCGGTTGTTCCAGACTACCATCCCCCTGAGAACTGGCTCTGCGGCCGTCGTGAGAGGACGGTGGTGGGCCTGCCCAGGGGGTTTACCCAGCTGAGTGGCAGCGGCTGGACGGAGGCCTGGGACACCTATCTATCCTCTGAACAGATCCTCCTCACGGACTATTATCTATGGACTGCCTTCTATCCGGACTGCTTCTTATGCCTTCCTTTAAATATTCTTCCACAGACTTGTTCGCCCTCAGGGGTGCTCCCCCTTCCTGGGTGCGACCCGCCTTTCTAGCCGATTATAACCTCAAGGAAGGGCCCATTTATTGGGACCCTGAGAGTTGGCTGGGCATGGGTAGGGGCCTTCGACGTAGACCTAACAAGAGGCCCCTGATTATTTTCTTGTCTAAATTTTTTAGGGGGTTAGGGAGGCGGGAGGGTTCTTTTGGTTGTTTGGACAAGGGGGGCGGTCCAACAACCTCTGTTCAGGCCAGTGCCGATGTAGATCGCACGGGGAGGAGCGGGGGTCGGTTGCCTCCAGGGCTTCAGGGCTGGTCGTGGGGTTACCTATTCCCACGACATCAGGGAATGGCAGCAGATGTAGGAGCAGAGGGCCGTATCGATCTCAGGGAAGGCCTCTCCGCTGCTTACAAGCGGTGGGGCACTCCGACCCTCTGGCTCGGCCCCAAGGTCCCGGGAGTAAGGGTGTGCAGCCTCCTGAGCTCCGGCTGGTGTACTTGAATGCCAGGTCTGTCGCTAATAAGGCTCCTCTCGTCCGCGACTTGGTCGAGGGTGAGCAGGCGGACCTGGCTTGCATCACGGAGACTTGGTTGGGCCCAGAGGGCGGGATTCCTCTGGTTGACCTTTGCCCACCAGGTTTCCAGGTGCTACACCGGCCTCGGGCTCAGGGTAGGGGTGGGGGTGTGGCTGTTGTTATGAGGGAGACCTTGTGTCCGCGGGAGGCCACCGTTCCCCAGATAGTCGGGTGTGAGTCTCTCTTTCTGAGATGCGGCCCTGGTGCGCAGTTGGGCTTGCTGCTGGTGTACCTTTCGCCTAGTCACGCAGCAGCAGCCCTGCCTGAGCTGCTCGATGTTCTCTCTGGGCTGGTGATTGAGTTCCTGAAACTTATAGTTTTGGGGGACTTCAATCTACCATCGCTGGGAGGATCATCTGAGTTTGCTCGGGAGTTCATGGCTTCCATGACAGCCATGGACTTGACGCAAGTAATTTTGGGACCGACTCATGAGGGAGGCCACACCCTTGACTTAGTTTTCTTATCTGGACGGTGGTTAGATGATCTTGGTGGGGGCTCTCCAATTATTATGCCCCTGTCATGGACCGATCATCATCTCCTGCGGCTGGTCTTCCGTTTTGCCACCCCCCGCTGTGGGTGTATGGAACCAATTAAATGGTACCGCCCCAGACGCTTAATGGATCCCCAGAGGTTCTAGGCGGCGCTGGGGTCCCCACCTGCCTCCCTTGCTCACAGCTCGGCAGATGCCTTAGTGGAAGCCTGGGAAAGGACGGCCACTGAGGCTCTTGACCGAGTTGTACCCCTGCGGCCCCTGACCCGGTGCAGATCCCTTCGAGCTCCATGGTTCTCTGCAGAGCTCTGGGAGATGAAGCGTCGGAGACGGGGCCTAGAGAGCGGTTGGAGATCCAGCCGATCCGAATCCGACCGATTGCGACTAAGAGCCCACATTAGGTCTTATCTCGCTGATCTTGGTCTGCTGATTTCACCCTCTTAAATAAAAACTTTAGAAATTCATACCTGTTTCTTGGTAGGAAGAGGTTTGTTTTGGAAATTCAGCATATTTAATTAAATGCTATAATTCACACAAATTATTATAAAAAGTATTCTTAGTGAGGAGAAAATAAAGGCAGCTTCTGTAGAGGGACTGTACAAATGTTTATATGTATGTACCATACATAAATAAATGTGGGTATGTTTGTGCTAATATATAGTCTCTGTCATATTTGATTGCAAGGGGTTTTACCCATTGCTGTGTTGAAGAGCTAGCTACTTATTCTTTGATCAATAGAAAACTGTATTGGCATAAACTTTGCTGCCCATTTTTGTTCCTTACCTGCCTCTATTAACTATGAGGCATCTGAATTCCTTCCAAGTTCCAAGGGTAACACATCCTAACAAATGTTAAGAATCTCAAGGCTGCTCTTGGGAAATATTACAATTAAAGGAATACAGTATTTTAACAGCAGGACAACTTAGGTCTCCCTCACCTTTCAGATGTGGATGAGAAGAAGGCTCTATCATGGAAGGAAGGAAGAAAAATGATGCCACCAGGGCTGACTTATGCTATGGTTTGATGCAAGTGAGACATAATATGTAGATGACCCACCACCACCACCAAGAAGGAATAGTTATTATTCTTGGGGGATGGTGAGATTATGATTGTTTTATATCTTACTTCCACAAAGACCAAAATCCTCAAACACTTAGCCAAGAAAGAACCTAATAAAATGTTAAGAGGGGCAATTTTTAATTTGCCTTTTAAAAAACATGTTGATATTTCTAATGTATCTACCGCTACTGGAGCCGCAGCCACAAAATTTGTAATTCAAAATCAAAGATAAAATACCAAGTTGCTAATTTTCTGCCTACATACGAAACTTTCTGAAATATGGCTGCTGTAGGGCAGATACCATTCCAACTATTTTTTAAACAGGATATGTATCAATTTATCAGTCGACCATGTTTTGGTGCTGGCTAGTCATGAGTGCCTGTAGCTGTGTAAACTATGAAATGGGCATTGGGAGAAGGGAAAATAATCCAAACTTTCAGTTTTTTCCTTTGTGCTTTGCTTACTTACTCTAGACCAAGAAGATGTTTAGTTTTGATTCTTATAGGAAAGTTCTGCAGATGGTAATATCAATATTAGACACCAGACTAGCCTTATAGATGGAGTTAAAAGCTAACAGAGAAGATTCTAGGAAAAGAGCAATGGAAGAGCTGGCTTACAACTAAAGGTATTACAGTGGCTAAGTGACAGTCTAATGCAGACATGTCAAACACAAGGCCTGGGGGCCGGATCTGCCCCGCGAAGTGGTTTCATGTGGCCCATGAAGCCACCCTGGAAACAGTGAGGGAACAGCCCCCGCTGCCTTGCCCAGAGACCCTCCTTCTGCCATAGACCCTCAGATCTGTCCCACTCCTCCCCAGACCCCCATCATTGGCACCCTTGATGCCAATGATGTAGAGCTGGCCATGCTCACCCAGTAGGCCATATGCACTCTAGCCACGCCCACCCAGTAGGCCACGCCCACCCTGGCCACACCCACCCGGCCCCCTGAGGGCAACCGCAATGCTGATGCGGCCCTCAATGAAATTGAGTTTGACACCCCTGGTCTAATGACTGTTGAAGGTAGGATTTTGGACTGGTGGTTTTTATCCAGGATAATGTTGGCTGTTAAATTTAAAAATAGCCTGAACTAATTAGGTTTCTGGGATTCAGGGTAAATCTGGCATAAGATTTACTGAAACATTTGAGGGCATGTTCTGAGAAAAAAAGAGCTGAAGAAGCACAACATGTGGGCAAATATAGCTAGATAACTCCAGGCTTTGGCTAAGATTGAACATGGTGGCAAATAAGATAATAAAACATTTACCTCTCAGAATGATTAGGCAATCACATGTCATCTCTTCAGTTGAAAATGCAGGATTTAAATTAAGCTGAGATAGGAGGGAGGGGCAGCCAGGGTGGCTGTGCAGAAGCAAATGTCTTTGTTGAGATCTTCTGAGATAGCCAGGAATCTTTTGATGTATGTGATTTCAGCAATCTTCCTCTCATTTGTGCTGGTAAACTTTTTTTTTCTTTGAAATCTGTAATTAGTTATCTTGGGAGGTTGAAATGCTCTGATATTGCTTTGTTCTTGTTCTGAGTTCTGATATCAAACTGTGTCCATTCATTCTTTTGCATAAAGTTTTATCTATTTGTCCTACATAAAATACAGAAGGGCACTGCTGGCAGATGATGATGATATTCAGTATATCACGTTAGAGGAAGTGCTTGTGAAGGCATCTCTAATCTTTTTGATGTACTTGTTGGGTCCTGTGATGGTGCTCTTAGTGTAGATATGGGGGCAAATTATACATCTGGGTTTACTGCCAGGTCTGGTTCCCATTGTTGCATCTCCTGTTGTTTCTTGTTGTTGGTGACAATCTTCTTCAGGTTGAGTGGTTGTCTATGTAAAGCAATGTCAGAGCATTTCAACCTCCCAGGACACTCTATGGCAGACTAATTTTGGTTGTTCAACAGATGCAACACTGGGACTTGATTATTAGTATAATCATGTACTTCAACATGCCCCCATCACAATATATTTGTCTTCAGAGCTCCCACTCTAGAAGTGTAACATGTAGTTCCTTTTAAAAGGAGCTCCCATGTAAGAAGCCATTTCATCCCACAATTAAAGGTGAGATCATTACTGCAGCCCTCTAAATTGATTGTTTTATTGGAACGGAAGATGGGGTATAGGCAGAGATACTTGTTCTTTACGTGTCCAGAGTTAATCCTATTATATGAAAGCTTAGATGCACAGCACTCTATAGACAAAACTGCCGTAGATACGCTCAGAGATTAAATATAATACCAGTCTCCCCAGTTCCTCATATTTATAGCCTTGTTGCTAGGCAGTTTTCAGCCTCATAGTTGGAGTGAGGCCAGGAGGGGGCAGACATAGTCAACCATGTCTTTAGTCAAATGACATTATATTTTGGTTTCAGCCAAGGCAGCCATATTTATACTGCTTGATTTCCATAATATTGTCTTAGCAGTTTGATTTTTTTTCAATAGAACCATCACCCATCCTTTTATGATCCAGAAGTTATATGACTATATGTGATTTATTGCTAGTCAGAAGGCCCACACACTTTGTGATGCTAACTATTGTAAATTCTCTGTGTATAAGTTTTTTTATTAGTTTATAATATACAATACAATGAAAATACAAAAGTAAATAGCAGAAAAGATAGGGAATAATAATAATAATAACAACAACAATAAACAACAACAACAATAGTTGGAAGGGACCTTGGAGGTGATCTAGCCCAACCCCCTGCTCAGGCAGGAAACAGTATACCATTTCGGACAAATGGCTGTCCAGTCTCTTCTTAAAAACTTCCAGTGTTGGAGCATTCACTGCCTCTGGAGGCAGGTTGTTCCACTGGTTAATTGTTCTAACTGTCAGGGAATTTCTCCATAGTTCTAGGTTGCTTCTCTCTTTGATCAGTTTCCATCCATTGCTTCTTGTCCTGCCTTCAGGTGCTTTGGAGAATAGCTTGACTCCCTCTTCTTGGTGGCAGCCCCTGAGATATTGGAACACTGCTATCATGTCACCCCTTGTCCTTCTCTTCATTAAACTAGGGAAGGGGAAAGGGAATAAAAAAAGTGAGGGAAGGAAAAAAAAAGGAAAAAATAGGCATTGACATCCGACTTCCTTTGGTGCAATAAAATAGAATATCAACATCAAACGTCAACTTTTTACTTTTACAAAATAATATAAACTAGACATTTTGATAACATCATCTATCTAATTTGTAAAGCCCAAAATCAAAGTTTCATTTTTCCACCTCAAGCACAAAGTCCAGAAGTGGTTTCCACATAGCAATAAAAGTATTTGTGTTCTTTTCTTTAATCAGAGCAGTCAGCTTAGCCATCTCTGCTAGCTCCATCAGTTTTTGCAACCATTCCTCCGTTGTGGGAATCAGTGTAGCTAAGTACTGTAAATTCAAGCCTCTTTTTACTACAGAACCCAGCCCTGAATCAATAAATTTAATACTATGGCAATAAGCAACTTATTTATAGCTAGTCTTTCTACAGGAGCTTCCCTTACTTTATCCCCACTATTCCATAAAGAAAATTGGACTAAGGGCATAATTGATCCAGGGTCACCCAGTAACACCCACAATTAAAATAGTTGTTCAAATTTTTTTTACCCTACTAGCAGTTTCTTTACTATCGGTCATTTTTACAAAAGAGGACATGGTGACTTCCTCAAGGCCTGATATACAAAGAAAACTTAAAATTTGCCAATATAGCAAGTGTAATACAAATAAACAACTAAAATGCTTTTTGTATCATTTTAGCTTGTGCAGCAGTCATTCAAGTGCCTGTCCCCGCACAATGAACACGCTATCACCACATTTCTTACTATTATCAAATTAACCACTAGAAGTAACTCCCTCATTTGACGTAATGCAATGTCCAATTATAAAGTGCTTTCCCTCCCCCTAAACTTAATAGAGTTGTTTCCACATAAAAGCTATTAGCAAACTAAAATTTTTAAAAGGAATGGGGAGGAGAGGAATTCAGAGTTAATCTTCTGGTTTATCATGCAGCCTTCCTTAAACTATCCTTTCACACATGTTTTTTTATCCTATTTTATGTTGTGGTTTGGCTTTAGGAAAGAACATATGGCGTAGTTTACTTGCTAGTAATATCAGAAACCATCATCCTTTCAGATATGTTTTTATAATAACACTTTTAATTATGCACAAATATGGTTTGGATTGCATTGAGCGACCTATTGAACATTAAGCTTGAGGGTTTCTTTCAAGGCAAGGGAGGAGAATGAGATAGCTTTCAAATCTACCTTTCTACCATACTTTTGTATCTAATCTCTTGAGTCTTTAGTGATTAAAGAGCTATTTGTTCTGGAAAATCACCATGGCATTGTTTTTCATTTGAAGAATCCATGTATTACACAGGCTACCAAGTTGAAACGTTTTGGGGACTCCTTTGAGAATGTTTCTTGGATGATATAGTAAGTTCAGTGTTAGCTTAAGCATAAACACCTAGTAGGGGAGACTTAACAGAATGAGAACAAAGCCTACATGTAGGTGTGGTAGTTTTTATTAGGATTAAAAACAAAATAAAACTGGGCTTTAAATATATTTCCTACAGAAGAAGAAATATTGTCTTATGAGAAGTGACATGATATATAATTGAGGGGGAAAATGTTCATGAAATCAAGTCTGTATCTTTTGAGATCAGGCTGTGGTTTCACTGTTATTCCATGTTCATTTTGATCTATCCTTCTGTAGTTCAGGGTATAATATACAGATTTTGCCTTCTTAATTTACCTTGCATAAGACCATGGGATAGGTCAGGTTAAATTCAAGTGATTGTGCTCATACAACATGCTAAGCTATAATTTGTTTAAATATAGTTTATTGAAAAGATGTATCATTGGTTGACCCATGTGCTATGCCATAAACCATGGTTAACAAATAATGGGTTCATACAACACATTACACTAAATCCAAGCAAACTATATTTTTACATAGTACGGAGTGGGTATTTAACTATTCTTTCTCCAGACTGGATTCATTAACTTGCTAAACCAACCAACCAAATAATATTTGGTTCAGTATACAAGGGCAATTCAGAAATAAACCTCCATTTGGTTATCAATGACAGACACTTGCAGATACAGAACCTTTATTATACACATTAGAAAACTACAACATTACATTACTTTTTGACATAATCGCCATTCAAACTAAGGCACTTTTCATAATCTGTTACAAGGTTTGAAATTCCTTAGGAGTAGTCGCTCAGTGTTGTGATTCAGGGTCAGCCTGTGGGTTCGGCAGTTGGGTCGGACGACTCAGAGGAGGAGGGGGGTGTTGAAGACCTTGCTGAGGGGGTTGAAGATCTTGATGATGATAGCCCTCAGCCAGGCCCCTCCCACTTGGTCACCACGGAGACCCAGCTGTGTGAGCCTGACAGTGTGGATGAAGATGACCCACAGCTGGCCCTGTTCAAGGACGCCCGAAGCAGGAGGCAGTCAATTAGGAGTAAACAGAGGAAGACAATGGGGCTTCTCGGAAGGAGGCAGAGAGAAGCCACGCCCTGAACTCTATATAAGGGGAATGTCTGGGAGGGCTGGTTTGCTGAAGTCAACCGCTCGGATGGTTCATGTTTCTTAAAGCTCCTGTTTCTTGGTTCGTGTCTTGTTTGTTTTTGTAGCTATAAATTTGGCAGGCGTAGTTCCAGCCTCTTGCCGTTTGTGGAGGGGTTGTCCCTGCCTTTTCTGCAGGGCCGGTAGCAGGCTGGTACAGAACACTCAGCTCCAAATCTGGGCTATTGGGGGGGGAATCAAAAACATCCCAATGGAACTGCTTCAAAAGTTCTTGGGTGAGTCTAGCGGTATGTGGGCAAGCATTATCTTGAATCAACCCCACCCCTGAAGTCAACATGCTCCAGCACTTGTTATGGATGGCTTGTCTGAGTTTTTGTAATGTTTCATAGTAGACTTCTGAATTGATGGTCGAACCACACTCCATGAACTTTGCTAGCTATACTCCTTTGGCATCTTCACATTTGGTGGGATTTTCTATGCCACCACTTCCAGTTCAGGTTTATTTCTGAATTGCCATTCAGGTTTATTACTGAATTGCCATTCAGGTTTATTTCTGAATTGCCTTCATAATATGAGATCCCAAGCATTGACTGGCCAAGATAATCTTGTGAATGTCATGTCTGAAGTGATCTGAATTCAAATTCATGCATTTCCAGCCCAGCATTTTTAATAATCTATATAGGTGGAAGATTCAGGTTGGAACTACAATTTCCAGACTTCCTAATCGGCTTGTTGGCTCTGATTTAAATTGCATGGCCTACATTTGTCAAAGCAGAAAAATCATTCCATGTGCCTATGGTTGGGACTGTCACTTATTTTATCTCAGAATTTACATTGATGCGGTGATAGATTGAGCAGTGTTATATGATAAACAGCTTGTAATGATACAACTCTCATTTGTAACTGTGGCTATGGGTGATTGTTTGCAAACACACAGGTAGTTCTCAACTTACGACCCCAATTGAGCCCAAAATTTCAGTTGCTAAGCGAGACATTTGTCAAGTTAATTTTGCCCCATTTTACAACTTTTCTTGTCACACTTGTTAAGTGAATCACTGCAATTGTTAAATTTGTAACACGGTTGTTAAGTGAATCTAGCTCCTCCATTGACTTTGCTTGTCAGAAAGTTGCAAAAGGGGATCACAAGACCCTGGACCACTGCAACCATCATAAATATAAGTCAGTTGCCAAGCCTCTGAATTTTGATCATTTGACCATGGGGATGCTGCAACAGTTGTGTGAAAAACGGTTGTCTCTTTTTTCAGTGCCGTTGTAACTTTGGTCACTAAACAAACTGTTGTAAGTCAAGGGCTACCTGCACATATGGGAATAAAGTCAACATATTATCATATTTGGGTTGAACTAATGTCAGTGCCTCGGTGTATCAAACTGTACATATTATATGGTGGTGATTGGACAAGGACTTTATTTTGTTTTGCTTTCTTTTATTATCTTATCCAACAATCTATAGTTCATTTAATTGACAATTGACAATTTACACCCATTTCTGCTTGATCATCTATCCCCTTTTGCAGGCACTTTCCCCATCCTGGTTACCTCTGGATGCACTGGACCATGAAATGAAGCCAAGCCAAGTCAAGCTGGCCTCTCCCTTGGACTTGCTGGCTGGGAATTTTGTGAATATGAAGTATAATGTACAGCTGGAAGTACCAAACCGGGAGTACTATTTTGCAGGTTTTTAATGTGTTACACTTTTGTTTTTGTTGCTTTGGGACATAACTGACATAGAGTGGCTTCCAAGGAAGGTGAAACTTCTGACAGTTTTACCTGAAAGCTTTTCTCTCTTTGTTTATATGATTTTTAAAAGCAGAGAGATGTCTTATATGTTATGTACAAAAGACAAAACTACCTTTCAAAAGCCGTTGATTAGCTGAATCACTGAATAGTTGTATAGAAGTACAGGGGTTTCTGGTCTTGGGCACAGATTTTGAATGAGGTATCTATTTAAACAAACCCTTTGCTATTCCATTTTGCAAATTAGAGAGCCCTTTTGTGTGAGAAAAATGTTGGTAAATCAAGACTGAAGTGTCTTCAGTCCTAATAAGCCCAAAAGCCCTAATAAGCAGGAATATACATAGAAGGAAGGCTATTGCTAAGCACATTTGATTTGTGCTTAGATTGTAAGCCGCCCTGAGTCTTCGGAGAAGGGCGGGATATAAATGGGATTAAAATAAAAAAATAAAATAAAAATATTTGATTGTTGTATAATATGCCTGATTTTGACAACATGATGCAAGTGGTGCAGGCAATATTGTAATGTTATTGAAGCATACAAAACCACTAGGCCCTCAGTGTCAACAAAAATGTTCAACATGTCAAAATATAGCTGATAAAGGCTATAGCAGCAAGGCAAATGAGCTTTCAAGGACCTTCTCCTCCTTCTAGGATATTTGTACAACATTCCATGCCAGTTTACAGCCTTGGACTTCTTGGTAATCTTTGCAAGGGCTCCCAAAGCTGATCCTACTAGGTTTTAAGAGATCAGCCCATTCATCAGTTTCCACACCACCACCAATTTAGCACAATAAGTGATTTTATATATTTATGATACAGTCTGCACATACACATTCTCTGCATTCAAACATTTCTGCAAATTGTCTTCTTTAGCAGCACTGAGAATAGTTTTCTGAATTTAACATAAACTACAATATAAAATAATTCTCTTTTTAAAAATTGGCAGTTATGTGTCTTATCCCACTTTTTTAAAGTTATACATACATTTACACAACTTTAGAGACAAGTGCAGCCAGAAAGTTCATAAACAAGTAAAGAATCAGAAAAAAAACATAGCTAATGTCAAATCCTTCAGTCTTCCTTTATCATTTCATTCCAGGATAAGTCAGCCTGCTCTGGTAAGAACACTCAGAATTTCTCATTCACCAGTCTGAGGCTGTGAATATGGCTTTCTTCCAGTCGTCCTTAATATGCTACTCTAATGTGTAATATCACTGGGTGTTAATTTTATCCTTGGGGAATGAAATAGAACAATATGGTGGTGTAGTTGCTCTATTAAAATGTTTGACTGAAATAGTTAATATGAGAATAATAATATTTTATAATAACTTGGAAATAAGCTCTACTAAATTCAAACTTTCTTGTCACTAAAGGTATTTAAATCAGGTTGTAACACTATAGAAACTACATTTGTGAAATGAACCAACCCCTGGATGGTAAGCCCTGCCCACTAACTAACTTCTTTTTCTTTGGATCCAACTGTGGTAACAACTGTTACAATAAAGATTAAGGTTTTCTCACCTTGTTCAAAATCTAGGTATGATTCTTCCTCCGACCTTTCAAAGTTAGAAGAGAGCTTACATCTTAGAATATAGAATCATAGGGCTGGAAAGGACTTCGGCTTAACATAATCTATATTTCTTTTCATCTGAACATAAAAGAATTGCAGTCAGTGCACTAATAGTAACCTTTCTTGTTAAACAGGACAGTTTTACAGATGTGGCTTTTTTGCCTCTCTGCTCTGTGGAGTGTGTGGGATCAGAATGGAGCACCCATTGTGGACACCCATTTCCATCTACTGAGAACAAAGCCCAACCCTCTGATTAAAATGGAACCATGTTATTCCATGACTTTTTTGAATCCCTGTGTAAATGACAGCTTTTTAGTAGCACTACCACTATCTCATTAAACACAGTGAACTGCTGAATGGAAGTATGTTGGTGTTCTCATACAGGGACACTCTGGTTCAGGAAGAGACGGAAGTGAAGGATTGGAAATACGTTTTAATGATAAAGGTAACACAGTTATAATAATACGTTTGGGATCTGCAGGGTTCAGTAAAAGGTTGTTTTTTTTTTGTACTGACAGTAAGTGCTATGCTTGCAGTCAGCGAAGCCATTTAGTTTATAATAAGTTTCCTCTTATAAAAACCACCATGTCAACTGCTGTTATTTTGTAGAGCAATTATTCTTCTGCGTAAGATGACAAACTGAGCAGTATCGTTAATACCTTGATTGCTTTATAAGAAAGAATAATGATGCCATCTGCCACATGTGGAATTAACCTGATGCCCGCTGTGGCTTGCTTTCTTTCTCTTCAGCTGTGCAAAGCATCTCCTCACATTAAAAAGATTTTGTGCAACACTTGTCATTTAGGAAATGAGGTAATGGGTCACTATGAGCAGCTGGGAGGACATGCTTACATCCATGTAATTGTTTTTTCCTGACGGGAAAAACTGGTGCAATAATTGTAACACTATTCAAGAGCTAATGTTGTTGTTAGCTGCGAAGTCGTGTCCGACCCATCGCGACCCTATGGACAACGTTCCTCCAGGCTAATAATTAATAGCTATTAGTTAATAGCTAATAGTTAATAGCTAATAGAGCTAATAGTTACAGGAAAAGTTAGAGATGCACAGAAAATGGCAATTTTTCACTTTAAAAAGCTGCAGAGCCTATGAAATTATGACCCTACAGAAGCCAGCTGTTAAATTCTAGATAGACTTCATAAAGTTTGATTAGCAAAAGATGCTTGTTTTAGAATAATGAGCCTCACAAATTATATGAATGGATAAAAAAGGATATACAAATATACAAATAATGGGGAGTATATAGCTTGAACGAAGACAAGTAATTTCACCTAACAGACCATCTGGATTTAGACATAGCTTTTATCTGGATTATTCATGACATATGTGTATCATACAAACAGGAAACCCAAGTTACCACAAAAGCAGGAGAAGCTTAGTTTTAGCTCCAACCACAACAGATTAGGCTGGAGTTAAAATATATCCCGTCAGCTGTGTTGTGTCAGTACAATTAATACTGAGGCTACTGCAAATCCTGGACTCTCCAAAGATGTAGACAACCTGGTGAAGTTGATTGCCCCCTGATTCTTGAGCATTCAGAACAGCATTTGGCAATAAAAACAGATTTGGGGATTGGAGGCATAGTCTTTTGGGACATCTCCTATTTGAGTGGGCTGTTCCTGGTAATTATACAGAGAAAATAATGTAGAACGGTTTAACACCTATAATCAACAAATTATCTGAATTTAATTTTCTATGCTTGAAAGGATATTTATCAATCTTGCCCTTTGTGTTTTAGTACCTATTGCTTTGATAGTAGGAAAAAGTATCATCATGCAGAGCTTTAACTCTTTATAATAAAGCAAAAGCAAGTATGAATACATAAAATGACAATAGTTTGTTGAAATAATTGAGTTCCAGTTATAAAGTAATATAAGTCGTCTTGAAAACCACAGAGGTTCCAGTGACTACAAAATCCATGGTGCTTTCTTGGCACGATCTTCTTCCAGGGTGTTTTTTTAAACAATTCCAGGTTAGTCTGAAACATGAAGTTTTCCACTAGCAAGTACTAAACAAATCTAAATCTATCCCCCAAATCACTCAGACTCAGCTAGGTGCTACTATCTGTTTGGATACCTCAGTTTAGAATCATTTTTAATCATAGCAAGAATTACAGCAAGGTATTCATCTTATGTTTCTCCCCTCAGGGGATGTATGGAACTAATGTAAGTTTCAATTCTCTATTATATATATTTACACTTTAATTTTTAAGATACAAATAAATAGTGATTGAAATGTGTAACTGATTTGGAATTGGAACCTCTGTGGTGTATGTATTTTTATACTGTAATTTTTAAGTTGTGGATGAATGATTTTTGAAATTCAGGATCCACTTATTATATATATATATATATATATATATATATATATATATATATATATATATATATATATATATATATATATATATATATATATATATATATATATATATATATGTTTTCGTAGATTCTCGCGGGTTTCTGTATGTGTAGATCTAGAGTCTCGGGTTTCTTCCCGCGTTCCTTTCATCTTCAGAAAGTTGTGGCGACGTTTCGACGAAATCCCATCCGTCATCATCAGGCCGGAGTGTTCCTCCTGCTGCTTCCAGGAGCAATGCGTGGTCTGGCTGTTCCTTTATTTCCAACTGCCGGTGGGGCTGTGTTCTGACTGGGAGGAGGCGTGGCTGCTTTCTGATTGGGTGGGGGTGTCCTCCGACTGGGTGGAGGCGTGGTTGCCTTCTGATTGAGTGGAGGCGTGGCTGTCTTCTGATTGGGTGGATGCGTGGATGTCTTCTGATTGGTTGGAGGCGTGGCTGTCTTCTGTTTGGGTGGGGTGTGTTCTGAATGGGTGGGGTTTTTTGTTGTGTTGTGATATCCTGAGTGTTGTGATTTGGTGTCCTGAGGAGTGGGCTGTGTAGTGGCCTCCAGAGCTTTGGTTTGGCTCCGAGTTCGAGGACCTGCTACGTATCTCTGGTATGGGTCAGTCAGGTTCGTGTGTGCGTTCTTCTGCTTGGGTGATGGCACTTTTGCTTGACTTGTTCTGTCTTCTGTGTGGGAGAGTTTTTGTTCTGGGTGTGGATGAGTCTTGCTGGGGCTGGTGGCATTTGGGGTTGTTTGTTGGTTTTTTAAATCCTTGTTTGCTGAAATTCGTTTCTCTATCAATGCTGGTTTCCAAATGGCATGTAGGCGGGAGGTGTCGTCTCGCTTGTTCATACTGTCTGGGTGTTTTTCTATTTCAATGGCTTCTCTGATTATTCTGCTGTTGAGATGTTCTATTTTGGCGAATGTTTTTGTACCTTCAAAATTGATGTTGTGTCCCGTAGTGTTTATGTGTTGTACTAGTGAAGATGTGTGATCTTTCTTCTGTACTGAGTTCTTATGTTCTTCTACACGTACCTCTATTCTTCTGTCTGTCCGATGTATGTTGCTGGACAGGAGGCGCATGGGATTTGGTATATGCCCTGGTTTTCCAGTTCTATTTTGTCTTTGGGATTTCTCAGGATGGTTGATATCTTTCTGTCAGTGTTAAATGCGGTTTTGATGTTATGTTTGCGTAGTACTTTACTGATTTTGTCGGTTGTTCCTTTTATGTAGGGCAAGATGGCTCGTCCGTTGTTCTGTTCTTCTTCTTGGATGTTTTTCTGTTTCGGAGTCCCCTGCTGAATCATATTGGTGATTTTGTTTTTTTGGAACTTGTTTGCTGTCAATATGTCTGTCAGGGTGTGTAGTTCTGTTTGTATATGTGTTTCATCTGCAAGGCGTCTGGTTCTTGTTATTAGTGTTTTGGCTACTGAATTTATTTGTGCTGGGTGATGATGTGATTGCGCATTGAGGTAACGGTTGGTGTGTGTTTTCTTTCGGTAGACTGTGTGTCCTAGCGTGCCGTTTTGTTTTTTGTATATAAGTACATCCAGGAAAGGTAACTGGTTGTTTGTTTCAATCTCCATGGTGAATTTTATTTTGGGATGTAGGCTGTTCAGGTGTGTTAGGAAGTTTTCTAGCTCCTTTCTCCCGTGGGGCCAGATCACGAAGGTGTCATCCACATATCTGAGCCACAGTTTTGGTTTGTTTGTAGTCTTTTCCAGAGCGTTAGTTTCAAATTCTTCCATGAAAAGGTTGGCGATAACTGGTGATAGAGGGGATCCCATTGGTGCGCCTTCTATTTGTATCTCTGGCCTCTGTGTATGAAGTATGTGTTTGATAAGCAGTGTTCTGCTAGTTCTATAATATGGTTTGGTGGTTGGTATTTGCTTCTTATTGTTGATAGAGCTTCTTGGACTGGCACCTGGGTGAATAGTGATACCACATCGAAGCTGACTAGCAAGTCTTTTTGGTCTATCTGTAGATTTTTCACTAATTCTATAAAGTGGTATGAGTTTTGGACATATGAAGCTGCCATTTCTGCATGAGGTTGTAGTTGTTTTGCTAGGTATTTGGCTAAGTTTTGTAGTGGTGAGCCTATAGAACTTACTATGGGTCTTAGTGGGATTCCATCTTTGTGTATTTTGGGGAGGACATATAGTTTTGGGCATCTGGATGACTTCTCCCTAGGAATGATTGTTTGTTGGGTTTCTTGGCTTATAGAAGTTGATTTTATCTTTTTCTTGGTGGTCTTTTCTAGATAGGTTGTGGGATCTGTATATATAGGTTTCTATGTAGTTTCTTTGAGTAAGTTGGACAGTTTCTCTTCATAGTCTGATGTGTCCATTACCACTGTAGCATTGCCTTTATCTGCTGGTAGTATGATTATGCTGTTGTCTTTTCTTAGGTTTTGCAATGCTACTTGTTCTTCTTTTGTTAGGTTGCTTTTGGGTGGTTTGCTTGTGCATAGGATGTGGGTGACTTCATAGGAACAGCCAGACCACGCATTGCTCCTGGAAGCAGCAGGAGGAACACTCCGGCCTGATGATGACGGATGGGATTTCGTCGAAACGTCGCCACAACTTTCTGAAAATGAAAGGAACGCGGGAAGAAACCCGAGACTCTAGATCTACATATATATATATATATATATATATATATATATATATATATATATATACCCCCTGAGGTGGTTATTTTTTTAAATTTTGGGCTGCAATTTAATCAATCTCAATCCAACTCAAGTTAATGTAAAATTAATTTTATACAAAGAACGGTCATGGTTATATCACTTTTCTGTATTATACTTCACCAATAATTTTTAAACCTTCTGTACAAATAACTTTTGTGTTCTTGTTCTTTATTCCATTAGTTTTCACATTTTTTTGATCATTTGTATCTTACTCATTTGATATGTGAATTGTACATTGGTTTTAGTATTTGCACTCATTTGGGGACTTAAATTTCTCCATCTGTAGAAACAGGCAATCTATTGTTTCTTTAGCAATCCACGATAGTTCCCTTGTTTTTACTTTTGAAAGTTATCTCATTCTAAGTCATGCAGGAATAAAATGCAATCCCACAAAAACCAAGTCCACAGCTTGCGCTGAACATTCTGGAAAAACAAAATGGTGGATCTCCAGAGCAGTTTCAAAAGTAACTTTCATGTAATTCACTCCCCAAGCAGCATGAAGAATGGATGAATGGGGGAAAAATAGAAACATCCTCTCATTCATACTGTAATTACATTATTTTGCAGTGTATTTCATGTTTTTTATTTATTCCAGAAAGGAGTATACAAACCTACTGGGAGCAAGTTTTTGATTCTCTCACTGGAAGCAGTTATCTAATGTAAATGGATTTTGCTTATTTTTAGAAGCAACATGGTTAACCGAGAGGAGGATCCAGCTGAATTATCTAATAAAAGTGACTTTATGGAATATGAATAAGAGACACTTGACATTACTTAAATAAAGGAATTTATTTCTTTTTCCTAAAAAATCCCAAAACAAAACTGGAAAACAAAACAGTGGTTTGATCTAGATACAGCAGCACTGCAATAATATCAGACATGTACAAGAATTCAAGCAAACACAGAAGCCGTAGATGTTGGTAACAACCTCAAAATAAAAATGGTTTTCATTCAACAATAGAAAAAAAACCCTCCCTGAATATTAAAACCAAATGAACAATTCCTTTGGATACTAGAATTATTATCATAATTATTTTACAATATCAACAGCCACTAAATTTTCTATTTAAGAACATTTGTTTCCACTTAGTGTAAATGTATAATTTAAGTTATGAAAAAATGTATGAGAAGCAGTTTATGTTGTTTATTTAGCAAACTACAATATGACAAGTGCATTAAAATATTTACTTCTGAATGTTTTTTAATTGAACCCAAGAAGTAA